>NC_068439.1:54132617-54459284 GCF_023373465.1 Oncorhynchus keta | reverse complement strand
ACTACAATGGGGGATAGTGTTTTCTGCTAACAATGCCTGGAGTACCGCGGTCGGGGGGGGGGAAAGGGGGGAGTAGTTCTCCCCGGTGTGAGATCAAACTGAGGTGTATTGTTGTTAAAGGAGATTGAGGTATGCCACTCCAAATTCAACCCTTAGCCTCCTACAGAGACACCTCTTGATTATACTTGTACATCTGAAAGAATGTGTTGGGGGGTACTAGATGTCCATTGAAACTGAGGGGTCCTATGACCCTTAAATATTTTACATTTTCATTAAATTAAGAAAATATTATTATAATATTAAATATTAAATATATAAGTATTAATGTGAAAATATTGAATAATGCCATCAGTGCCCCCACAAACATTTGTTGTGCATGAAGCCACTGGTGGAAACTCCAGCACATTGTCGTGCCTTTGGCTATGCCGGATTAAGTGATATGACATGCTATTCTATAAAATAATTTCTCCGTAATTAATATCACCTGATTGAGCTAATCATGTAAATGTAATTAACGAGAGTCGGGCACGACAAAATAATATTTATAGAGCCGTTATAGCAGTCAATATCAATCGTCTCATTTGAAATCTGCACAAACCCTGGCTAACAATTTGAATCAGCAATACAAAATTGGGTTTAATTATTTATTTACTAAATACCTAACTAATCACACATACACATAATTAAATCATAACTTGATTACAAATTACGTCATAAAGGAAAACGTCCCTAGCGGGCGGACCAGATATGACAGCTTGTTACACAAAAGAAAAGGGGCTGGGTTTGAGTGAAGGAGCAGGAAGACTGAGGAACAAAGGGAAGAAGTTGGGCTATCGTAAATACAGTATCTTATGCATTCTAAATTACCGCCCATTTGGAAAAGGAAAATGCAATAAATATTTACTCTGAGCTGCGCTTCGGTAGGTTGGTGGTAGATGGAAGGCCGTGTTGCCAAACCGAGTCCTTTGAAGAATGTCTCTGGTTGTCAATTGGATACGTTGTAGTAACGTCGTTGGGTGATAGACGGGATACTCTGTCTGTTCCTTCCTAACCCTCGTTGCATCTGCTGTTGCTAACTCAACGGCTAGGAGGTATCACTTCTGTAGTGAATAAGAGTTCAAAGTTCATACCATTCGCAACCAAAGCTCACGCTGATGTTGGCTTCGTTCTGTAGTTATTATCTGAACCATTCTGACATAGGACCGTCGTCCTCACATCTTTGGAACCGATAGTTATATTGTCGTCAAGGGCTTATATAGGAACGCAGAGGAGGGCGTGTTTGAAAAGTTTTATAGCCCATGTCCCTTCACAGGGCTGATTGAGCAGAGCCATATCTTATGAAAACCCAAATCTCACATTTTAGAAGCTAAGATCACATTTCATCCCATTACGAATAATTTCATCTTCAAACATTTAAATTGAACAACAATTCCATGTGAATCCGATAACTCTGATGTGTAGACTTTCCACTGTAGAGTTTGTCATCTTATCATTGATGAGAATGTCTCAGATGACAACCGGACATCATATTCATTAAGTACTACCGCACATGTTCAATTGTTCGGATTACCAGCATATAGTTAATTTCCCCCCACCTACTGATGTTCCCAGAATCTCTATGTTAACAAAGGGTTTTACAAATGTAACCTCAGTAGGGTAGAGAGAGGAAAAGGGGGGGGGGGGTATTTATGACTGTCATACCCCCCAGGCCAACGTCATGACAACATCATTCTAAGAGTAAGGTCTAGGTGGAGTCATTCTTATATTGCTTACACCTTTCATACCTACAGTATTAGGGGCAATCAAGAAGTGTCCACTAACTAGGTGTGGGAACAAGAGGTTGATTTTGACTGGGCTAGTGATAAAAGAGTTATACCTAGTAATAGCAGCATTCAAAGCGCTCTCTTACCGCCACGATGTGCAGCAGGACGGCCCCACTCTTGCGCTCGTAGTTGGAAAACATGTCTTCAGGGAACTCCTTGATAGCTGAGAAGAGAAAACAACATCATCACAGTGTGTCAGTAATGTGACTGATGTCCCAGATTCCCCCTTGTCCACAACCAAGGATGAGTTCACCTTGTGTGGTGGCGGCACTGACAAAGAGCTTGGTAAGACTTTTAAATGTTCAAGTCAACATTACTTCATTTGCAATACGTCACCAAAGGATCCTCCTCAACCACTAAAAAAAGACAGTGAGGTAATACTTAAAAAGCATAAACCGGGTCTTGTGTTCAGTAGGGAGTAAACGTTTCAAAACCTATAAAGCCGGGATAAACTACCTGAACTTATCCAATGGGGCCGGATTGGCCATCTGGCAATTCTGGCAAATGCCAGAGGGCCGGACCATTATTTGTTGGGTGGGCTGGTCGAAATTAACACACAAATAAAATGTTATATATATATATATATTCAGAGTACCAGTCAAGTTTGGACACTCACAGTTTGGATACTCATTCCAGAGTTTATTTCCTTTGACTATTGTCTACATTGTAGAATAATAGTGAATTGTTAAATAAATCAAATATATTTTATATTTGAGAACCTTCAAAGTAGAGACCCTTTGCCTTGATGACAGCTTTGCACACTCTTGGCATTCTCTCAACCAGCTTCATGAGGTAGTCATCTGGAATGCATTTCAATTAACAGGTGTGTCTTGTTAAAAGTTCATGTGGAATTTCTTTCCTTTATTTTTTTATTTTACCTTTATTTAACCAGGCAAGTCAGTTAAGAACAAATTCTTATTTTCAATGACAGCCTAGGAACAGTGGGTTAACTGCCTGTTTAGGGGCAGAACGACAGATTTGTACCTTGTCAGCTCGGGGATTTGAACTTGCAACCTTCCGGTTACTAGCCCAACGCTCTGACTACTAGGCTACCCTGCCGCCCCCTTCTTAATGCCTTTGAGCCTATGATGATAGGGCTATTTGGTGAAAGACCAAGTCCATATTATGGCAAGGACAGCTCAAATCAAAGACAAATGACAGTTCATCATTAAGACATGAAGGTAATTCAATGCAGAAAATTTCAAGAACTTTGAACGTTTCTTCAAGTGCAGTCCCAAAAACCATCAAGCGTTATGATGAAACTGGACCATCACAGGAAAAGGAAGACCCAGAGATACTGCTGCTGCAGAGGATAAATTCATGAGAGTTAACTGCACCTCAGATTGCAGCCCAAAAAAATGCTTCACAGAGTTCAAGGAAAACTTAACCAGCATGGCTAGCACAGCATTCTGAAACGATTTTCCATCCCATCTGGTTTGCGCTTAGTGGGACTATCATCTGTTTTTCAACAGGACAATGACCCAACACACCTCCAGGCTGTGAATGGGCTACTTGACGGAGTGCTGCATTGGATGACCTGGCCTCCACAATCACTCGACCTCAACCCAATTGAGATGATCTGGGATGAATTGGACCGCAGTGTGAAGGAAAAGCAGCCAACAAGTGCTCAGCATATGTGGGAACTCCTTCAAGACTGTTGGAAAAGCATTTCAGGTGAAGCTGGTTGAGAGAATGCCAAGTGTGTGCAAAGCTGTCATCAAGGCAAAGGGTGGCTACTATAAAGAATCTCAAATATAAAATATATTTAGATTTGTTTAACACTTTTTTTGGTTACTCCATGATTCCATGTGTTATTTCATAGTTTTGATGTAAGGGAAAGGTCTTCGCTATTATTCTACAATGTAGAAAATAGTGAATATAAAGAAACACTCTTGAATGAATAGGTGTCCAAATTTTCAACATATATATATATATATATATATCACATTTGTGGGAGGAAACCCAGATTACTGGCTGACCCCAGTACTGACCCCTGTACTGCCCAAGACCGTGGTCACTCCTATCATCATCTGGCCGCAGCAGAAAGAAACAGACTGGCCCTCCATGGGAGCCGCTAGTGTCTGTATTAGGAATGGTGTTAAGTCAACCAGAGGTCAGATGTACACCTGCATGTGCCTTCTCTTCCTATCTCTTACATAATGTACAACAAGGCAGCAAGGATACTAGAGCATAAAGTTATATAATCATAGATTGTCCAAAATTATGTATGGATTTGTTTTGATGTACTGGTGCATTTGCATGTGGCTTGAAAAAATGCTTACCACAGATAATTGGAAAAGAAACTGAAACAAAAATGCATTACCATTCACACAGAAATACTACGCACAGTATAACACAGAACGCACCAATGCATTTTGATCTTCTGTCGCATATGGACCCATGAAATGACAATGTACGCCTGAGACAACGAAGGCCTAATGCAATCCACTGCCTATTAACATTAGATGGCGCTTATGACTGATTTACGAAACCAAGTTCGGACTCATCCTTGGCACCGCTGCTTTGGCCCAACTCTTCAAAAGGGACATCATATGAGATGTACAGTTTGACATCCCTTCCCCCAGTAGGCATACCGGTAAAAAGAGGGATGAGGTAAAATATCTTTTAAAAAGGACCGTTAACTTCCATGGTAGTGACTCTCCACTAGCAGCGTGATCGGTTTATATTAGCACAGGTATCGGTCCTTTGCCACGTGACACCACACCCCCTCTGAAATCTCTATAAGGCAGGGAGCCTTATACAATCCATGGAGAGTCTTCCCAAGGTCAGATGCTGCATGTCATCACAGATATAAGCAAAGAAAGCAATATGTGGAATTCAGTGTGGAAAAACATTTCATCGTGCATTATATTTTGCTCATTTTATTTATGAAACCATGTCATGTGGCAAAAGCGTTGCGTAGGCTCCACTGCTCACGAGAAACGTAGGCTCCACTGCTCACGAGAAACGTAGGCTCCACTGCTCACGAGACACGTAGGCTCCACTGCTCACGAGAAACGTAGGCTCCACTGCTCACGAGAAACGTAGGCTCCACTGCTCACGAGAAACGTAGGCTCCACTGCTCACGAGAAACGTAGGCTCCACTGCTCACGAGAAACGTAGGCTCCACTGCTCACGAGAAACGTAGGCTCCACTGCTCACGAGAAACGTAGGCTCCACTGCTCACGAGATCACAGGTGCAATGACTTAGAACAATGCAGCTGCGCACAAGTGTCTTTAGGCAACTTGAGCGACATGCAACGTAAACAATAATACACTGTTTTCACAGACAGCCCAATTTGGATCATTTTTCCACTAATTGGTATTTTGACCAATCACATCAGCTCTTTTCACATCAGATCCATTTCAGGTCAAAAGACCTATTAGTGAAGAAAAAAAATATCAGAATTAGGCTGCCTGTGTAAACATAGCCTTAAATAGGCCTATGCTACTTCAGAAAATACAGTAGGTAGCCTATCAATCACTTGACTCATTTGGCAATGATGACTACAAAGCTTAGAGGAATCGAAAAATAGAGCTGGCAACCAAGTAAACAAGAATATTTTCCCCTTTCTTATAGTGCGCTTTAACCCGCTCTGTCGCCTAACCGCCCACATTTTCCCTTCCTTGTCTGATGCATCTTTTAATTACAGACTCGGGAGATCTGTGAATCAATCAATAATTGAATGGCTCTACCCGCCATCCCGCTCGGTCCCTTTCTGTAGTTAACGTCACAACCCCTTAGTGATACAACACAATCAAGTCTGGCTGTGTGCGTGGTATAATGCCACAATCAAAACAACTGGGAACCATGAACTCTGAAACTTCCGACTTCCGACTTCAGTGTGTTCAAGAGAACTGGGTACTCTGGGGGGGGGGGGAAACAAGCTACGACGGGGAGCATTTTTTGGAACCGTCACCCAAAAGCACCCACCCAGAAGTATGATGGCAAAGGTACTAAAAGCCTTCTTCACATTAGCAGTTTGAAGTCAAATCCTACCTTTTTGCATATCTGATTCGAATCTGTTATTTTTCCTGTCGTCTGAACAGCCAAAAAGCACATGGATTTGGATATTTCAAGCAGCTGGTGGTTTGAAGTCAGATACAAATCTGATTCCTGGCCATGCAACTTGTGTCTGAACAGTCAAATCTGATTTATTTGCCCTCAAGTGGTTTATAGACTGTTATTTAGCATATATTGTTGCTTGCTAGCTACACTGTTGACAGTTTGTCAAGAACATGTGGAAAGTAATTAGCTTGATAATTGTTTACAAACAAATTAGTGAATGCTCTAGAAAGCTAAACATCTACCTAGCTAGCTAGTTGACTGCCTTGGCTAGCCAAAAAGGAAACATTTTAAAAGTTGGATAATCTTATCTCTTAAGGCTTTAAAGGTGTTCTTACACTATGATTTTGAACATTCAAATTAACTGGGAAATGTCCATGGCAGGCATTGTGGTCACCTTACATAACTTCTGAGTGATAAGAAACAGGAGCACCACCAATCAGCCTACACCACTGCGCACACACTTATTGTTACTATGACAACTAGCATAGCCATGCCAGAAAATGACTGCTGTCTCAACACACACAAATCCATTTTGGTCACATGCAACATGCTGTTTGGACAGTCAGTATTTCAAAAGGCTTTAGAGCACGCCGAGAACTGGGAGCCAGCGCACAGTTGGCGGGCAGAGGGGGTCTGGTCACCTCTCTCCCGCTCGCGGTGTAAACAGTGAACCAGACACCATCTGCACACAGTTTGCCCTTGTACCTCCCTGCAGAGGTCTGTCCAGACATGAACATGCTTCAACAGACGTTTCCACACGGGGATAGGCAGGGAGATCGCTTGATTACCACTACAGCAGGCAGAGCACAGCGGCGGCAGAAGGAGGGTGCTCCAGTGCAGCTTGATTAAATGTTGCGTCCCAAACCTAGCCAAAGAACTGAATCATATAGACAGGTTAATTGATACGTTTTCCACTAGTGTAGGCTTGAGGTTTAAAAAGGTGGCACATTAGACAAGTCAGTGGATCAGAGTTGATGGTATTTTTGCACAGGAAACTCTGCTGCGTTCTGCGCGTTGTTGCAGTTCCTTAGTGTGAAACAATGCGTCTGTGTGTCTGTGTGGCAACCTTGTGGGATACCTTTGAGAGTAGGCTATGTATCATTCAGTTTCAACATGAGTCAACCTTGAAATAGCCTAATGTTCTTGTTGGATTGGAATCAACATTCTAGCACCTAAATGTCCAAAATTGGCACTGATATGAATGTCATGTGGCACACCATACATTTGTGTATTGCCATAGTGTAACTTCAAATCACATGCAGTGAGTCAACTAGGCCCCATACCAGACCTGGGCAGAACATTTTTGTATTTTTTAGTTTATTTGAAAATACCAACTTTTCAAATACTCATGGTAGTCAAATATAGTTTTTATAGAGTTTCAACTAAAATGTAACCATTTTCTTTATTCAAATACAGGTCTCAGAATCAAATATTATTTAAGTGTTTTGAATACCTCTCAGAAAACCCAATTATATTTGAAGGTATTTGAACATATGCTAGTTATTTGAAAACAAATAAATATGTATTTGATGGCTGCCAAATATTTGATTAAGTACCAAAAACTACAACAGTTCGTTGAATTAGTCTAACAACGGTTTAGAGGGCTTTCAGATATTAATCTTATCATAAAATGCACCAGGGACATGGAATCATCTCATCATTCGAGTAGACCACTTGCGCAGCTTCAAAATGACTAACAAATATATTTTCAGAATGAGTGGCATAAGGTAAAACTAACACTTTTACGTCAAGTTCTTATACATGTGTATTAACTTGGTTACATTGCAACATCGTTACATTGCTTTATAATTGCATAATAATCAAGTTATTACATAAGTGGAATAAGTAACAGTGACTATTCCTTGTGTACAGTAGTTACAAAAACTCAGCTCATTGCTATGCATTTAAAATGCAATTACCAAAGTATTATGTAACACTAATAAAATGTTGCTCCAAAACTAATGACTAATGACACAGACACAATAACAGTTTAATGTTGTGTTACTGAGAATACTGACAATAACAACATATGGCTATTAAGTTTCAAATGAAACAATATCCAAAAATGGCGTCTTAAATAAAGTACAACCAAGGAAGGTAGAAAATCATGTTAGTTTGTATTCTGAGTAAACTATCCTTTTAAAGATGGTATTGTGCAGGGGTATTCAACTCCTACCCTATAAGGTGAGGAGCCTGCTGGTTTTCTGTTCTACCTGATAATTGCACCCACCTGGTGCCACAGGTCTAAATCATCCCTGATTAGAGGGGAACAATTAAGAAAATGCAGTCCAGAGTTGAGTTTGAGGGGTATAGTGATTGAAACAAGAACACTTTCAAAGTTGTTTTTGCTGAGCATCCAGCTGGCTTTTTGCAATGGATATCATAGCATTAATGGCAGCTTTCAACCTTTTCAGTGGCATGTTGATAGAGTCATTTAGAAGTAAAGTTTTAAACAAATCCAAATATATTTTGTATTTGAGATTCATCAAAGTAGCCACCCTTTGCCATGAGGACAGCTTTGCACACTCATGGCATTTTCTCAACCAGCTTCATGAGGAATGCTTTTCCAACCATCTTGAAGGAGTTCCCACATATGCTGAGCACTTGTTGGCTGCTTTTCCTTCACTCTGCAGTCCAACTCATCTCAAACCATCTCAACTGGGTTGTCAGGTGATTGTGGATGCCATCTGATTCAGCACTCCATCACTCTCCTTGGTCAAATAGCCCCTACACATCCTGGAGGAGCGTTTTTGGTCATTATCCTGTTTAAAAACATGATGGCGTATCGCTGTAGAATACTGTGGTAGCCATGCTGGTTAAATGTGCCTTAAATTCTAAATAAATCCCAGACAGTGTCACCAGCAAAGCACCCCCACACCTAATAGTCTTCTCTATTATTCATCAATGTAGAAAAAAATACAAATTAAGAAAAACCCTTGAATGAGTAGGTGTGTCCAAACTTTTGACTGGGACTGTATATACACTGCTCAAAAAAATTAAGGGGACACTTAAACAACACAATGTAACTCCAAGTCAATCACACTTCTGTGAAATCAAACTGTCCACTTAGGAAGCAACACTGATTGACAATAATTTTCACATGCTGTTGTGCAAATGGAATAGGTGGAAATTATAGGCAATTAGCAAGACACCCCCAATAAAGGAGCGGTTCTGCAGGTGGGGACCACAGACCACTTCTCAGTTCCTATGCTTCCTGGCTGATGTTTTGGTCACTTTTGAATGCTGGCGGTGCTTTCACTCGAGTGGTAGCATGAGACGGAGTCTACAACCCACACAAGTGGCTCAGGTAGTGCAGCTCATCCAGGATGGCACATCAATGCGAGCTGTGGCAAGAAGATTTGCTGTGTCTGTCAGCGTAGTGTCCAGAGCATGGAGGCGCTACCAGGAGACCGGCCAGTAGATCAGGAGATGTGAAGGAGGCCGTAAGAGGGCAACAACCAAGCAGCAGGACCGATACCTCCGCCTTTGTGCAAGGAGGAGCACTGCCAGAGCCCTGCAAAATGACCTCCAGCAGGCCACAAATGTGCATGTGTCTGCTCAAACGGTCATAAACAGACTCCATGAGGGTGGTATGAGGGCCCGATGTCCACAGGTGGGGGTTGTGCTTACAGGCCAACACCGTGCAGGACGTTTGCTATTTGCCAGAGAACACCAAGATTGGCAAATTCGCCACTGGCGCCCTGTGCTCTTCACAGATGAAAGCAGTTTCACACTGAGCACCTGTGACAGACGTGACAGAGTCTGGAGATGCTGTGGAGAACATTCTGCTGCCTGCAACATCCTCCAGCATGACCGGTTTGGCAGTGGGTCAGTCATGGTGTGGGGTGGCATTTGTTTGGGGGGCCGCACAGCCCTCCATGTGCTCGCCAGAGGTAGCCTGACTGCCATTAGGTACCGAGATGAGATCCTCAGACCCCTTGCGAGACCATATGCTGGTGCGGTTGGCCCTGGGTTCCTCCTCATGCAAGACAATGCTAGACCTCATGTGGCTGGAGTGTGTCAGCAGTTCCTGCAAGAGGAAGGCATTGATGCTATGGACTGGGCCGCCCGTTCTCAAGACCTGAATCCAATTGAGCACATCTGGGACATCATGTCTCGCTCCATCCACCAACGCCACGTTGCACCACAGACTGTCCAGGAGTTGGCGGATGCTTTAGTCCAGGTCTGGGAGGAGATCCCTCAGGAGACCATCCGCCACCTCATCAGGAGCATGCCCAGGCGTTGTAGGGAGGTCATACAGGCAGGTGGAGGCCACACACACTACTGAGCCTAATTTTGAGTGTGACTCCAAATCCAGACCTCCATGGGTTGATAAATTTGATTTCCATTGATAATTTGTGTGATTTTGTTGTCAGCACATTCAACTATGTAAAGAAAAAAATATTTAATGGGTTGGGTTATTTTAGTGTTCCCTTTATTTTTTAATAAGAATATTTCATTCATTCAGATCTAGGATGTGCTATTTTAGTGTTCCCTTTATTTTTCTGAGCATTGTATTTTATTTTCTTACTTGCTTGCTTATGTACACCTGAGGCAATGGACATTCAGGAGAATGCAAATTTACAGAATGTTCAGATAAAAATGTGTTGTGTAGTTCAAATATGACTGTCAGATAGATTGGAATAGTATAGGAGATTGTGTTCTATTAATTATATTTCTATTAATTATATTTCTATGTTCAACATGCAGTTCCAGATACAGTGGCTTGCGAAAGTATTCACCCCCCTTGGCATTTTCCTTAGTTTGTTGCCTTACAACCAGGGAATTAAATTAGTTTATTGGTGGATTTGTATAATTTGATTTACATAACATGCCTACCACTTTGAAGAGGCAAAATATTTTTGATTGTTGAAACAAACAAGAAATAATACATTGTAGAGCCACCTTTTGCAGAAATTACAGCTACAAGTCTCTTGAGGTATGTCTCTATAAGCTTGGCACATCTAGCTAATGGGATTTTTGCCCATTCAAGGAAAAACTGTTCCAGCTCCTTCAAGTTGGATGGGTTCCACTGGTGTACAACAATCTTTACGCCATACCACAGATTCTCAATTGGATTGAGGTCTGGGCATTGACTAGGCCATTCAAAGACTTTTAAATGTTCCCATTTAAACCACCCAAGTGTTGCTTTAGCAGTATGCTTAGGGTCATTGTTCTGCTGGATGGTGAACCTCTGTCCCAGTCTCAAATCTCTGAAAGACCAACAGGTTTCCCTCAATAATTTCCCTGTATTTAGCTCCATCCATCATTCCTTCAATTCTGACCATTTTCCCAGTCCCTGCCAATGAAAAACATCAGCATGATGCTGCGGGGATGGTGTTCTTGGGGTGATGAGAGGTGTTGGGTTTGGGCCAGACATAGCGTTTTTCTTGATGGCCAAAAAGCCAATTTTAGTCTCATCTGACCAGAATACCTTCATCCATACGTTTGGGGAGTCTCTCACATGCCTTTTGGCGAACACCAAACGTGTTTGCTTATTCTTTTCTTTCAGCAATAGCTTTTTTCTGGCCACTCTTCCTTTAAGCCCAGCTTTGTGGAGTGTACGGCTTAACGTGGTCCTATGGACAGATACTCCTATTTCCGCTGTGGAGCTTTGCAGCTCCTTCAGGGGTGTCTCTTTGTTGCCTCTCTGATGAATGCCCTCCTTGCCTGGTCTGTGAGTTTTGGTGGGCATCCCTCTCTTGGCAGGTTTGTTGTGGTGCCATAATTTTTTCCTTTTTTTAATAATGCATTTAATGGTGCTCCGAGAATGTTCAATGTTTGATATATGTGTGACTTCTGAGGGTAATTGGTTGCACCAGATCTTATTTAGGGGCTTCATAGCAAATGGGGGGGGGAATACATATGCACGCACCACTTTTCTGGGGTGTTTTTGTTTTGTTTTTTGAAACAAGTATTTTTTTTAATTTCACTTCACCAATTTGGACTATTTTGTGTATGTCCATTAAATGAAGTCCAAATAAAAATCCATTTAAATTACCGGTTGTAATGCAACAAAATAGGAAAAACGCCAAGGGGGATGAATACTTTGCAAGACACTGTACAACCCTGACATTAGTTGAAGGCAGCCAATCCCAAAAAATACTTCCACAAAGCATAGCTTAAACTATAGTTATCCCAGGTGTTCCCAGTAACCATTTGGACTAAACCATTGTGCAGTGTCTCCACAAATCCTGTGTAACATTTATTGTACAGAAAAACCCCTTTGAGTCACAAGTCACAACTCTTGGGTCAAATTTGTTTCACATCAGTTGCACAACTTGAGTGTGTACAGGGTCCTAGAGCACAAAGTTATACTCATGCAAATCCATTTCAGTTGGAAGACCTTTGTGTTGTTTTGTCATAACAAACCACAAAGTAGTTGGCTAAAAGAGACACTGTCTTAGTGACATATAGAACACATGCAAGGTTAAAATTGTATGGTTCCCTTAAATAATATGTTAACTTCTATCATATTACTTTACATGCCAACAATAGTAGCAGTTCATGCTGTCACAGTTGCGTTACATCACAGGAGCTGAGCCGTCTGACTCAGCAAAAAATGTAAAAAATAACGCAGGAGGTTTTTATGACCTTTTAACAGCCGATTAGTATGGGGTGGTAGGTAGCCTAGTGGTTCGAGCGTTGGGCCAGTAAACGAAAGATTGCTGGATTGAATCCCCGAGCTGACAAGGTAAAAATCTTTTGTTCTGCTCCTGAACAAGAAAATGCGGTGGAACTGGCTTTCCCGGTAGGCTGTCATTGCAAATAAGAATTTCTTCTTAACCGACTTGCCTAGTTAAATAAATGTTTTAAAAAAAATTTTTAAGTAAGTCTACAAAATGAGTATTATATTGATATATTTTTCCAAAATGTCAGTCGGCGTACACCTGCACTACAATGTCTGGCATAAACAAGCAAGCTACATTCTTAAACCAAGTAAATACATCCTATGTTCAAAGGACATTCTGAAAAGGACAACAGTAGAATAACTAAAAAAAGTCACTCCTCCTTTCTCACATTTGCTTGGGATTGTTTCTTTGGGAAGTCTAACTGATAGGCCAGAGATAGAGGGAGAGAGAGAGAACCACAAAATCATTTAAAGAGGCTAAACTACACATCTATAAATAAACCACTGGATTCTCTGTTTGGACACCTGACTAGTGGCGTCTACTTATGCAATAAATGGCAACACTTTTGTTCATCAATCTTCTCTATGCACACACACACACATAATCAGCTCCAGGAGTAATCCATGAAGTCCAAGCAGAGGAAGTGTTGGAGGGTTTACCAGATAAAGTCTCTGCCTGCTAGTGCTAACCATGTGGGCATTAGGGCATCCTAAGTTTCTGAGTCATAAACCAACCAACTGATAGGTCAATAAGGTCGTTATCCAACAATCTCCTGCCGCATACTAGATCCTATAGGCCACAACTGTCTGGGCATTAGGCCTGTGATCCTAGGTAGTGCTCTCCTCACTCCCACATCTCTCTTTCTCACACGCACAACATAACTCCATTTGTCAAGCTTGGACTTGACATACGGATCTTCATATGCATTAGTACATCAACATACCTGAATAGGCTACAATATGTGTGTGTATCATAGATGTTTTGTGCATATGGTCTGCCCTCTCTGCCCAAATTTATGGGATCCAAAGATGTCCCCCCAAGGAAACACACATGCCATGTTCGGTTTCAGAATCCAATTTACGGGAGATTCGGAAACAATTATAGTAATGCATGCATTTTATGTTTTATACTGGCGCACCTTTCATAATATTCAACTGGAAAATATAAATGATTAAACCTGCAAGTAACCGATCACGAAGCAGTGACTCATTATTTGTAGATTTTTTTTGTAGATCATTTCTCATTGTGTCACCAGACAGACAGCATTGGCAGGCATGACGAATGACATACACTCCTCCGTATTTATTTGGACAGCTAAGCTAACATTTTTATGTTCAGCTCTACATATATTATGATGATTGATTAGTGAGAAAGTTACAGAATCATACCCCCGCAAAAATGAAACCAATAACCGGAGAGGTTAAGAGGTTATTTTCTGGAGGGTATGATCTTTGACCCTCTTTAACTTTCTCACTCATCATCATTCATGATTGATTATCGATAACCATGGTCGCATCCACATTAATGTAGAAGTATCGTGAAACATTTTCTATTCTTATTTACAATAAAGGTGACTCTAAAATGATAATACATGATTCACCATTCAGTTCCTATTGGGCAAAAATGAAAATACCCTCAAATAAAAGGTGACAAAAAGTTGCTGGTCAGGGTCAGGCCTCACATTGAGTATGTTGCCGTGACACCCAGATACCATATCAACAACGCAGTGCTTCCAAATGTTGGCATGTGGCAGTTGATGTACCAGTCCAAGCTGTGCCTCTGTCACATTCCAACCTTCCCTCAACCTCCCCACCACATGGCTGGGTAACACACACACACAGCTCAAGTACAGTGCCTTCAAAAGGTATTCACACCCCTTTACGTATTCCACATTTTGTTTGCGTTACAGCCTGAATTCGAAATTGATTAAATATATTTCTCACTCATCTACACTCAATATCCCAAGTGAAAAAATGTTTAGCAATGTTAGCAAATTTATTGAAAATGAAATACCTCAATTACAGTTGAAGTCGGAAGTTTACATACACCTTACCCAAATACATTTAAACTCAGTTTTTCACAATTCCTGACATTTAATCGTAGTAAATTTCCCTGTCCTAGGTCAAAAAGGATCACCACTTCCTTTTAAGAATGTGAAATGTCAGAATAATAGTAGAGAGAATTATTTATTTCAGCTATTATTTCTTTCATCACATTCCCAGTGGGTCAGAAACTTACATACACTCAATTAGTATTTGGTAGCATTGCCTTAAATTGTTTAACTTGGGTAAAACGTTTCGGGTAGCCTTCCACAAGCTTCCCACAATAAGTGGGGTGAATTTGGCAGTTTTGGAGCAGTGGCTTCTTCCTTGCTGAGCGGCCTTTCAGGTTGTCGATATAGGACTTATTTTACTATGGATATAGATCATTTTGTACCCGTTTCCTCCAGCATCTTCACAGGGTCCTTTGCTGTTATTCTGGGATTGATTTGCACTTTTCGCATCAAAGTACGTTCATCTCTAGGAGACAGAACGCATCTCCTACCTGAGCGGTATGACGGCTGCGTGGTCCCATGGTGTTTATACTTGAATATTATTGTTTGTACAGATGAACATGGTACCTTCAGGTGTTTGGAAATTGTTCAAGGATGAACCAGACTTGTGGAGGTCTACAACTTTTTTCTGAGGTCTTGGCTGATTTCTATTGACTTTCCCATGATGTCATGCAAAGAGGCACGGAGTTTGAAGGTAGGCCTTGAAATACATCAAAAGGTACACCTTCAATTGACTCAAAGTATGTCAATTAGCCTATCAGAAGCTTCTAAAGCCATGACATTTTCTGGAATTATACAAACTTCTGACCCACTGGAATTGTGATACAGTGAATTACAAGTGAAATAATCTGTCTGTAAACAATTGTTGGAGACATTACTTGTGTCATGCACAAAGTAGACATCATAACTGACTCCAAAACTATAGTTGTTAACAAGAAATATGTGGAGTGGTATAAAAACTAGTTTTAATGACTCCAACCTAAGTGTATGTAAACTTCCGACTTCAACTGTACATAATTATTCACACCCCTAAGTCAATATTTTGTAGAAAACCTTTGGCGGCGATTACAGCTTTGTCATCTTGGGCATGTCTATTGGGTTGTTGGGTTGTTTTCTGTAAATACAGCAAGGTTGGATTGTTGTTGCTGGGTTATTACTAAGGTTGGGATATGGATATTTGACCCAGCTGATGGGTTAATTTTCCCACCACCAGCGCGTGAAGTCCGCCAGAATACTTGGAAGTATTTTAGTTCTAGCTAGTGCGACTGAGTGACTGACGAGTGGAAAACGGCTAACGTTATATAGACGGACTGAATGTGTTTTGGCTTACTGGAAACCATGAAAACGGTAAGTAACAAACGTTAAGAATTTGATGTTCATTCAGGTTAAATAGGTTATCCTATCATAATTAGGTAGCTAGCTAACGTTATCTTGAGCGTTTTCTGTGCTAATATCATTTTCTGTGCTAATATCTCCTGGCTGTGGTAACATTAGCTAGCTAGGAGCAGCTCAATAGCCTCGTTACCATGCTCGCGACGCTAGCTTACCCAAGTGTTGTCGCAGAATATAACTAAATGTACTTTTTTTGTCGGCGTTTGGCTAGATAGCTAGCTAACTATGTCAGTGTCTGTAACGGTAGCTAACTAAAGTTATTAGCTACCTTAGTGTGACACTTCTTCTGGGCTGTATCGGGCATGGTTTCACTCGTTAACTACGTTAGCTAAATTAGCTGGAGATTTTACTTATTCTCCATCTGGATCAATTTAACCAAGCTATGTGGCAAGCTTATCTCATGCTTGCATGGTGATCGATTGAGTTCGTTAGCGTTACTGCACTTGTTTTCAATGGTTTCTGACAGTGGCAGTTTTTGTCAGACTTGTGAAGTTGGAGGATGGATGCAAATTCGGTTAGCTAGCTAACATTAGAGTTTTCCTTAAATTTGATGTAGCCAATTTATTTAGAGCCAGCCAGCTAAACTATGTTTCTAACATTTCTTGATTTCTGTACTTAAATACAGAGGTCAATGCTAATGAATGGACAGCTTTGTAAAAGATACACCGAATGAGGGAACCTGGCCCCTTTGATTCCAAAGTTTGAGGGTAAGTAAAACTGAGTAATTCCTTTTTGAGTGGAGACAGAGCTTTGGGGGGAGAAAAACACAGATTTTCATTGACCCTGTGTAAAACAGCATTTTTCCACGTTGTCATCGATAACCTATAATACAACCTTGATACTACCCATCCCGGACCCGGGAGCCTAATCATCGACTGAAACTAATTAGCATAATGCAGCGGACATAAATATCCCTAGAAAATATTCCTATTCCTTGAAAATCACAAATGAAATATATTGAGACACAGCTTAGCCTTTTGTTAATCACCCGGTCATCTCAGATTTTCAAAATGTGCTTTACAGCCAATGCTAGACAAGCATTTGTGTAAGTTTATAATAGCCTAGCATAGCATTATGCCTTGCTAGCAGCAGGCAACCTTGTCATGGAAATCAGAAAAGCAATCAAATTAAATCGTTTAACTATGATGAACTTCGGATGTTTTCACTCAAGAGACTCCCAGGTAGATAGCCAAAGTTAATTTTTTACCAAAATATTATTTTTGTAGTGGAAACATCTGTTTGTTCTTCACGTTTGGCTGAGAAATCGCCCGGAAATTGCGGTCACCACAACGCCGCAATGTATTCCAAATTAGCTCCATAATATCGACAGAAACATGGCAGACGTTGTTTAGAATCCATCCTCAAGGTGTTTTTCTAATATCTATTCGATAATCTATCCGTCGGGACAATTCCTTTTTCTCTAGGACCGATTGGAGTAATGGCTACGTCTGTATTTTACGCGAGAATCTCTCGGAGCCACCATGTGACCACTCACGCAATGTGCCCCCATACGGCTATTCTTCAACAGAAATGCGTAAAACTAAGTCACAATGCTGTAGACACCTTGGGGAATACGTAGAAAGCGTAAGCTCGTGGATGGTATATTCACAGCCATATAGGGAGTCATTGGAACGCAGCGCTTTCAAAACCTGGGGCACTTCCGGATTGGATTTTTCTCAGGCTTTCGCTTGCAACATCAGTTCTGTTATACACAGACAATATCTTTACAGTTTTGGAAACGTTAGAGTGTTTTCTATCGAAAGCTGTCAATTATATGCATTTTATAGCATCTTTAAAACGGGAATGTTTTTTTCCCAAAAATGATAATACGACCCCTAGAGTTCCAAGAGGTTATTAATTAATTAATGGATACTAGAAAGACAACTTCACCAAAGCCTCTTAGAACCAATCATACACTTTGGAACTAGATACATTACATGCACAGATACCATAGATTGGTCACTGTGACAGAATAGACTATCTGACACACATCACAGGCTAGGAGCAGCTCATGGGCACTTAGGGGTAAAGTGCCTTGCTCAAGGGCACAACCGCAGTATTTTGTATACAGAAATATTGTAGCTAGCATCCCTCAGGCTGACGGATCACGCTCTGCAGATTTCCCCACAGGCAGCTCGGGGTTTCAAATATTGGCCTGCCTTTCTAACCTAGAAGCTAATGCAGCCCCTATTAATTTAGCTCTTTCTTCACTCCATTGCCTTGGTTCAATCATTTGACCTGCCTTATCAACCATTCCCTCAAAATATTTAATTGAGAATTGTTGGTGAACTATCCCTTAAAATATCCCTCCTCGCGGTTAAGAGCGTTGGGTCAGTAACTTATAGGTTGTTGGTTCAAATCCCCAAACCAGCAAGGCGGCAAATTATGCCGTTCAGCCACTTGAGCAAGGCAGTTAACCCCCAACAACAACTGCTCCCTGGGTGCCAAAGACGTGGATGTCGATTAAAGCAGCCCCCCACACCTCTGTTTCAGAGGGGTTGGGTTGAATGCGGAAGACACATTTTGGTTTAACTTCTTATGGTATAGGGGACGGTTGTGTTCCACTTGGAAAAAAAACAGGGAAAATGCAGCACAGCAAATAAAAAATGTTTCTATAAAAATCAAACTTTCATTAAATCACACTTGTAAGATACTCAGTTAAAGCTACACTCGTTGTGAATCCAGTAAACATGTCAGATTTTAAAAAGGCTTTTCGGCAAAAGCATAAGAAGCTATTACCTGATGATAGCACAATGTCAACAAAGAGAGTAGCATATTTCAACCCTGCAGGCGCTACACAAAACGCTGAAATAAAATATAAAACATGCATTACCTTTGATGAGCTTCTTTTTGTTGGCACTCCAATATGTCCCATAAACATCACAATTGTTCCTTTTGTTCGATTAATTCCATCCATATATATCCAAATGTCCATTTATTTGACGAGTTTGATCCAGAAAAAAACAGCTTCCAAAAAACGCAACGTCACTACACAATATTTCAAAAGTTGCCTATAAACTTTGCCAAAATATTTCTAACTATTTTGTAATACAACTTCAGGTATTTTTAAACGTTTAAACGTGTGAACATGTGGATCTGAGCAAGTGTGATGTCATACATTTTTGTGGATATGTACTGTATGTAAATGTTAAGTTGTGTATTGTTTTTGTCAATGTATGTTTTTATTTGTCAAAAGAAAAAGATAAATAACATATTACAGAAAAAGTAATTATCAGTCACTACAGATTGCTCAGGACTTCTACAATTTAAAGCCGGACTGCTCCAGGAAACTGACTAATAGCTGGATTGCGGTCTACAAGGACAAAAAAAAAAACTTTGCTTCGCCAGCCCAGAGAGAAGCAGGCTCAAGATCTTCTCTTCGAAGTGCAGGTATAGTTTGAAATTACCCTGCTGGTGGTGCCTCAGATGCTAATTTATTTATAAACTATAAGTTATTCACTAAACATTCTTCTCTTCAGATACACAAGGTGATGTGATGGAAAATGTTATGAAGCGTGAGGGAAATTTCCCGTCTGACCAATGAGGACATGTAATGGAATGGAATGCCCCGCTGACAGCTGTCTGTGGGCATTCATAAGAGAAGTGTTTACATGGTCTGCAGCCACTGATAATAGCACGAGGTGTATATAAAGATATATATTGTGCATAGGAAGTAACAACAGGAGAATCGTTGAAGATGCTCATGGGGTAATAAGGGAGATTACCGAGTGTTTGGGAATAGTACTAAGTGAATGTGGATGTGAGAGTTGTGTGCATGTGAAAGTTCTGTAACCTGAGTGATTTATGTATAATGTTATCTAGAGTTATTATATGTATAGGAAGTAGCAGTAAGCTAGTCTTAGGCGAAGGCTGTGTTTCTGTATGCATGTTTGTTTTGGGGGTCTCCAAATCCTTTATACCAGCGTGACAATGATAATTATCACAGATTGAGTGATAAGAGGACGAAATGTGATGGAACATATTATGTTGGTGCTTTTCTATTAACCAATTTCTGTGTTCATGCAAGTAACTAATTGAACGAATCCTCACTATCAATATCTGCAATTTGGTATTACGCCCTGACCCTTGTTTTGATTATGAAACATCTCAGTTTCAAGGTCTCAGATTAGAGAGAAGAAGCATCATGAGGTATTGGTCTGTCACATGCATGAAGCAAATGTTCATTCTTAATTAATTATGAATGATGAATAAGCTAAATCATGCTAATGTAACTTGTCTGTATATAAAACGGGACTGCCCCGATAGAGCTCCTGATCGACATGTGTACTTGGTGCATTGAGTTGGTTGGAACCACTCCAGTGTGCTGATAATAAACAATGATTAATTTAAGATTTACTTCTTTTTTTCACCTTTATTTAACCAGGTAAGCTAGTTGAGAACAAGTTCTCATTTACAACTGCGACCTGGCCAAGATAAAGCAAAGCAGTGCGACAAACAACAACACAGAGTTACACATGGAATAAACAAGCGTACAGTCAATAACACAATAGAAAAAAATAAAGTCTATATACAGTGTGTGCAAATGGACACTTCAAGTGTCCCTCTAGAATTTCCACAACAGTGACATTGCTTTAAGACTTCTGCCAGTAGTCATCCCAACACCAGTCTTCAAGATAGGCTGGAAGTAATTCGCATAGGGAAATTATTGGGATAATTAGAGTATGGCATTTTGTAAACCTTGAATGAAAGGAACAGCATTCCAAAATCTGTTGTGCATTTTCCCACTGAAGATGTTTCCAGCAAACTGACTTTTGCGGAGAAAAGGCTGTGCTTGATGATGTAGTGTACATAAAAATGTATGTTGCCGTTAAATTCCCATGTATCGAATAAAAAAAAATAGAAGTTAAATGGGTTTCCATCATTTTCAACTCTACTGATGGTTTTGTCACAAACTGTTGCATTATATAGCGAATGTGCCCACTCTGGTCTTGACACATGAGCTCTAGTCAACAGCTCGCACATACAGTTGTGGTAGACTATCTACATCATGAGATTATTACGGATAAGAGAGATATTTACATTGTCAAACGGCCACCAAGCATCGATCATCATGTCACCAAAATTAGACCCTCAATATTTATTGGAAAGGTGCATCAAGCTCATCACCACCTTGCACTTTTACGATCCTGTGAAGTTCATAACTTATTTCATCTGTAGCTAATAAACTGCTGAGTTTCCACTGCCATTTCTCGCATAATTCATTTTAACTACACAAAAAGATCACACCATGTCGAACGAACAAATTGTCTGTAGGCATTTATAAAATTGCACCAGCATTTCATGTTTCCACCACCTCTGACTTTTTTCATGCATCAGGTAATTCATCTGCATGAAATGGTTGGATGGAAACAAGGTTTGTGTTGTGTAAATGAACCTTTGAGCTCCAGCCCAAAATGAATGGAAGGTATAGGCTTTAAAACAGGGATTGGGTGTTGATTGACGTAAATTGCAATAAAATACACAAAATACAATGTGTGATGGCATTGTCAGTGTCCCTCCATGATTTGCACAAGTCCTCATATTCTAAAATCAAATGATTTCACCAACAGGTTGGGACCAACATAGTTGATTAACTGCACCAGGCGGAGGTGTCCTGACCCTACCCATTTGTGTTGACTCTTGGGGACTGCTTACAGGTGTTTTTGGTCATTAGTGGACGGGCATTGGAGCAAGGTACACTGCTTGTGGCACTGGATGTGTGCTTCAAGCCCTATTATGTGCTTCATAACAACTTTCCCACTGTGCCCCAGGATGGGACCTCCTACAGACCACAGTGTATTGGCTACAGAATAGCTCACAGTACGACGGCTGCGCGCATGTCTTTTTTCCACTGAACAATAGTGTACACTTTTCTGCTCTTGTATGTAGTGTGAGAAGTGACAGGAGGAAGCACAGCCCTCCAGCTGATGTGTTCCTGTGAATGAATAGATCAATGGCTGGATGAGCCAGAAGTGTCTCGTTCCGATGCTAATATGCACTTAAGGCACTATTTATAGCTCTGTTAAATTGACTTTTATTTTGTTTTTTAATACATTTGTGCCTGCTTTTTGCTTACGGTATGGTATTTGTCTCATTTGCCTTTAGTTCAAATACTGAAGTGCGTTCTGGTACACGTTCATTCTATTACAATTCATTTTAAATACAAATTTTACATTGCGGATTGTGAAAAGTGCTTTATGAATGAAATACAGTTATTAAGTAATGAGTCATTAGTCCAGGTCCTTAGTAGTGACCTTCAAATGTTTATTTTACACTTGTGCTGGGTGAGAATGGTTTTAACTCGACCCAAATGTAGACCATTATTGTATGTCAAAACAGCATGGTGTGTGTGCGTGTGTGTGCTGTCACCTAAGATAGCTGTAGTGTGTCAATGAATGTGAATATCCATTGATTAGCTCTGGCACCGTCTGATAGACAGATCTGTGTTACTACCACTTAAAACAGACAGTGTCACACGCATGCAAGCTTTGTTTTTCGGAGATTGCAATCGAAGTGTTCACATCAATTTCAACTGAGGCTTTATTCTGATGTTTGAACTTTTCGGGGTTCATGAAATAATCCAAATAAATTATAATAAACAATCCTATCTTGTGAATTAATACATATTTAGACAATAGGGTTTTGTTTCAATGTGCTATTTAAAAATATATTATTGTACATTTTCTGACATGATGTATGTTAGGGAGTTTTTCCTAGCCACTGTGCTTCTACACCTGCATTGCTTGCTGTTTGGAGTTTTATGCTGGGTTTCTGTTACAGCACTTTGAGATATCAGCTGATGTAAGGGCTATAGAAATACATTTGGTATGTTCTGAAATGCAGGCAATAGAAATTAATTATTTTAAATTCAACATTGTATCTTGAGTGTATGGGATGGTAGAGAAGGCTAAAATATGCACGCAAAATTGAAATTAGAATGACCTCTGGGTCAATCCCCCTACCCAATGTGCTGGGTTTGTCACAACCCAACACACTGGGTTGTTTTTACCCAGAAATAAAGTCTAATTTGTTGAGTTAGAAGCACAACCCAAGCCCGCTGGGTTGAATTAACCCAATGCTGTGTTTGCCCAATATTGACCCAGTACTGGGTTGTCAAAATTACCCCACATTTTTTGCACTCTGTTAATTAATTAGGTTAGTATTGTGGAGTAACTGCACTGCTGTTGATCCATCCTCAATGTTCTCCTATCACAGCCATTAAACTCTGTAACTGTTTTAAAGTCACCATTGGCCTCATGGTGAAATCCCTGTGAGGTATCCTTCCTCACCGGCAACTGAGTTAGGAAAGACAACTGTATCTTTGGTAGTGACTGGGTGTATTGATACACCTTCGAAAGTCATTAATAACTTCACCATGCTCAAAAAAGGATATTCAATATCTGTTTATGCTTTATTATAGGCTAAATATTTGGGGCTGTGGGTTTGCGCTAAAGCTGTGGTAACAGTGTTAAAGTACTGTTAAACAGTGTTAAAGCACCCTACTTCCGGGTTGGAGCGAGCGGTCGCATCGCACTTGGCTCCGCAGGTAGTATAACTTTTTCATTACATTTCATTATAGTACAACGGTTGATTTGTCTAATCTTAGCAATTTCTTCTTAGCTAGCTACATAGCCGTCCTTGTATCAGAGATAATTGCATAATTATCGTATTTCGTCGCCCTAACGTAGCCTTCACTGCTATTCGCCCAGCAGCTAGCCAGCTAGCAAACGCCCACAGATTAGCAGCACTGTAGTGCTATTACACTATTACACTCAACTGAACGACTTGATTAGTTTAGTGTTAGCTAGCTACATAGCTGTCTTTGTATCCAAGATAATTGTGTAGTTTAGTGTGTAGTCTTGGAGTGATTATCTTAATTTACCGAGGTTAGCTAGCCAGCTATTTGTCGTCCTTAACGTAGGAGACTCTGCTAGCTAGCCAACAGCTAACAGCTAACAGCTAGCCAACGTCTACTGAATAGAACTCAACAACCCGGTCGCATTCACAGGTAGTATCACATTTTCATTTCATTTCAGTACAACGGTTTGATTTGTTTGATAGTAGCTAGCTACATAGCTAGCTACATAGCAGTCTTTGTATCAAAGATAATTGTGTAGTCTAGAGCGATTTTCTAGGTTAGCTAGCCAGCTATTGTCGTTCTTTAACGCAACGTAACGTAAACAACACTGCTAGCGAGCCAGCTAGCCCCCAATTAGCAGCACTGTAGAAACTATTACACTCAACGGAACGACTTGATTAGTGTAGTGTCAACAACGCAGCTACTGCCAGCTAGCCTACTTCAGCAGTACTGTATCATTTTAATAATTTTAGTCAATAAGATTCTTGCTACGTAAGCTTAACTTTCTGAACATTCGAGACGTGTAGTCCACTTGTCATTCCAATCTCCTTTGCATTAGCGTAGCCTCTTCTGTAGCCTGTCAACTATGTGTCTGTCTATCCCTGTTCTCTCCTCTCTGCACAGACCATACAAACGCTCCACACCGCGTGGCCGCGCCACCCTAATCTGGTGGTCCCAGCGCGCACGACCCACGTGGAGTTCCAGGTCTCCGGTAGCCTCTGGAACTGCCGATCTGCGGCCAACAAGGCAGAGTTCATCTCAGCCTATGCTTCCCTCCAGTCCCTCGACTTCTTGGCACTGACGGAAACATGGGTCACCACAGACAACACTGCTACTCCTACTGCTCTCTCTTCGTCCGCCCACGTGTTCTCACACACCCCGAGAGCTTCTGGTCAGCGGGGTGGTGGCACCGGGATCCTCATCTCTCCCAAGAGGTCATTCTCTCTTTCTCCCCTCACCCATCTGTCTATCGCCTCCTTTGAATTCCATGCTGTCACAGTTACCAGCCCTTTCAAGCTTAACATCCTTATCATTTATCGCCCTCCAGGTTCCTCGGAGAGTTCATCAATGAGCTTGATACCTTGATAAGCTCCTTTCCTGAGGACGGCTCACCTCTCACAGTGCTGGGCGACTTTAACCTCCCCACGTCTACCTTTGACTCATTCCTCTCTGCCTCCTTCTTTCCACTCCTCTCCTCTTTTGACCTCACCCTCTCACCTTCCCCCTACTCACAAGGCAGGCAATACGCTCGACCTCATCTTTACTAGATGCTGTTCTTCCACTAACCTCATTGCAACTCCCCTCCAAGTCTCCGACCACTACCTTGTATCCTTTTCCCTCTCGCTCTCATCTAACACCTCCCACACTGCCCCTACTCGGATGGTATTGCGCCGTCCCAACCTTCGCTCTCTCTCCCCCGCTACTCTCTCCTCTTCCATCCTATCATCTCTTCCCTCTGCCCTCTCCTGATTCTGCCTCAACCCTCCTCTCCTCCCTTTCTGCATCCTTTGACTCTATGTCCCCTATCCTCCAGGCCGGCACGGTCCTCCCCTCCCGCCCCGTGGCTCGACGACTCATTGCGAGCTCACAGAACAGGGCTCCGGGCAGCTGAGCGGAAATGGAGGAAAACTCGCCTCCCTGCGGACCTGGCATCCTTTCACTCCCTCCTCTCTACATTTTCCTCCTCTGTCTCTGCTGCTAAAGCCATTTTCTACCACTCTAAATTCCAAGCATCTGCCTCTAACCCTAGGAAGCTCTTTGCCACCTTCTCCTCACTCCTGAATCCTCCCCCCCCCTCCCCCCCTCCTCCCTCTCTGCAGATGACTTCGTCAACCATTTTGAAAAGAAGGTCGACGACATCCGATCCTCGTTTGCTAAGTCAAACGGCACCGCTGGTTCTGCTCACACTGCCCTACCCTGTGCTCTGACCTCTTTCTCCCCTCTCTCTCCAGATGAAATCTCGCGTCTTGTGACGGCCGGCCGCCCAACAACCTGCCCGCTTGACCCTATCCCCCCTCTCTTCTCCAGACCATTTCCGGAGACCTTCTCCCTTACCTCGCTCATCAACTCATCCCTGGCCGCTGGCTACGTCCCTTCCGTCCTCAAGAGAGCGAGAGTTGCACCCCTTCTGAAAAAACCTACACTCAATCCCTCCGATGTCAACAACTACAGACCAGTATCCCTTCTTTCTTTTCTTTTCTCTCCAAAACTCTTGAACGTGCCGTCCTTGGCCAGCTCTCCCGCTATCTCTCTCTGAATGACCTTCTTGATCCAAATCAGTCAGGTTTCAAGACTAGTCATTCAACTGAGACTGCTCTTCTCTGTATCACGGAGGCGCTCCGCACCGCTAAAGCTAACTCTCTCTCCTCTGCTCTCATCCTTCTAGACCTATCGGCTGCCTTCGATACTGTGAACCATCAGATCCTCCTCTCCACCCTCTCCGAGTTGGGCATCTCCGGCGCGGCCCACGCTTGGATTGCGTCCTACCCGACAGGTCGCTCCAACCAGGTGGCGTGGCGAGAATCTGTCTCCTCACCACGCGCTCTCACCACTGGTGTCCCCCAGGGCTCTGTTCTAGGCCCTCTCCTATTCTCGCTATACACCAAGTCACTTGGCTCTGTCATAACCTCACATGGTCTCTCCTATCATTGCTATGCAGACGACACACAATTAATCTTCTCCTTTCCCCCTTCTGATGACCAGGTGGCGAATCGCATCTCTGCATGTCTGGCAGACATATCAGTGTGGATGACGGATCACCACCTCAAGCTGAACCTCGGCAAGACGGAGCTGCTCTTCCTCCCGGGAAGGACTGCCCGTTCCATGATCTCGCCATCACGGTTGACAACTACATTGTGTCCTCCTCCCAGAGCGCTAAGAACCTTGGCGTGATCCTGGACAACACCCTGTCGTTCTCAACTAACATCAAGGCGGTGGCCCGTTTCTGTAGGTTCATGCTCTACAACATCCGCAGAGTACGACCCTGCCTCACACAGGAAGCGGCGCAGGTCCTAATCCAGGCACTTGTCATCTCCCGTCTGGACTACTGCAACTCGCTGTTGGCTGGGCTCCCTGCCTGTGCCATTAAACCCCTACAACTCATCCAGAACGCCGCAGCCCGTCTGGTGTTCAACCTTCCCAAATTCTCTCACGTCACCCCGCTCCTCCACTCTCTCCACTGGCTTCCAGTTGAAGCTCGCATCCGCTACAAGACCATGGTGCTTGCCTACGGAGCTGTGAGGGGAACGGCACCTCAGTACCTCGAGGCTCTGATCAGGCCCTACACCCAAACAAGGGCACTGCGTTCATCCACCTCTGGCCTGCTCGCCTCCCTACCACTGAGGAAGTACAGTTCCCGCTCAGCCCAGTCAAAACTGTTCGCTGCTCTGGCCCCCAATGGTGGAACAAACTCCCTCACGACGCCAGGACAGCGGAGTCAATCACCACCTTCCGGAGACACCTGAAACCCCACCTCTTTAAGGAATACCTAGGATAGGATAAGTAATCCTTCTCACCCCCCCTTAAGATTTAGATGCACTATTGTAAAGTGACTATTCTACTGGATGTCATAAGGTGAATGCACCAATTTGTATGTCGCTCTGGATAAGAGCGTCTGCTAAATGACTTAAATGTAAATGTATTTTTATCCATCTACCAATAGGTGCCCTTCTTTGCGAGGCATTGGAAAACCTCCCTGGTATTTGTGGTTGAATCTGTGTTTGAGATGCACTGCTCCACTGAGATACCTTACAGATAATTGTATGTGTGGGCTACAGAGATTAGTTTGTCATTTAAAAATCTTGTTAAACACTATTGCCCCCAGAGTGAGTCCATGCAACTTATGAGACTTGTTATGCAAATTTTTAGTCCTAAACTTATTGAGGCTTGCCTTAACAAAGGGGTTGAATACTTATTGACTCAGGACATTTCAGCTTTTAATTTTTATGAATTTATAAACATGTTCAAAAAATATATAATTCCACTTTGACATGATGGGTTATTGTGTGTAGATCAGTGAAACAAAATCAAAATGGAATCCATTTTAAATTCAGGCTGTAACACATGTGGAGAAAGTCAAAAGGTGTGAATCATTTCTGAAGGCACTGTAGGTAGGGGTAAAGTGGCTAGGCAAAAGGATAGATAATAGACAGGCGCAGCAGCGTATGTGGTGAGTGTGAAAGTGTGTGTGTGTGAGCGTGTGTTTGGCGTCAGTATGCATGTGTGCGCATGTTCGCACATGTGTGTGTGGGCGTATGTAGTGTGTGTGTTGGGGTGTCAGTGTAAATAGGTGTGAGTGTGTGGGTAGAGTCCAGTGTGTGCGCATAGAGTCAGTGAAAGAGAGTCAGTGCATAAAAAGGCTCAATGCAGTTAGTCTGGGTAGCCATTTGATAAGCTATTTAGCAGTATTGCTTAGCAATCTTAAGGCTTGTGGGGTAGAAGTTGTTCAGGGTCATTTTGTTTCCAGACTTGTTGCATTTGTATGGCTTGCCATAAAGTAGCAGAGGACAGTCTTGGGTGACTGGAGTCTTTGAAAATGTTTTGGGACTGTATAGAATGTATAGAAGTCCAGGAAGGCAGGGAGCTCGGGCCCAGTGATGTAGTGGGCCGTACTCACCACTCCCTGTCGAGCGTCGCAGTCGGTTGACTTGCAGTTGCCGTACCAAGTGGTGATGCAGCCAGTCAAGATGCTCTCAATGGTGCAGCTGTAGAACTTTTTGAGGAGGGCCCTTGCCAAATCTTTTCAGCCTCCTGGTACACTCACTCATTCACCCATTATCTCTACTGGGTTCTGTTCAATAGGGCACCCAACATTTTAAAACGTTTTGCAACGAAAAAAGGAAATGAGCGTTTTCAATAGAGCAATGTTTTGTTTATCACGCTAACTCTGATGTCGAGACCTTGACAAACTTAAAAGTGACAAACATGAAAACACTAGAGAATGATAGTTATAGCTATGTTCAACAAGTACTCTGAGTGTACCAAACATTAGCAACAACTTCCTAATATGTTCCTTTGCCTCGCTGGCTTGCTATCTTTCTCGGTAATCAATCCTCAGATGATGTTGTAGACGATAACCATCTGATCCACGTGTTTGTTAACTTGCATAAGCTGCACTTGAAGTTGCACGCGATCATGTCCACTGCTAGGTAAACAACGAGATTTCTGATTACGAACTGCGTGCGCAAACTTTTGCTGACGGGGCCGGGAAACGATTCCGTGTAGCCACCTTCACGGAATCGCTTCAGTCCACTTTCTCCCGTTTGGTGGCAAATGAACCAGGCCCTGTATTGTTTTTCGTGTTGGCTTGCGAGCAAGAAGCAGAACCAAGATCAGGTTCCATTACACGGTAGCAGCATAATCCTCTGCTTGTGTAATTCCCCTTTTAAAATGCCTTCTGGTGTTTCCCCAAAATGGACAAACCTGCATGACTCGCCACCAAGGGAGGGTGAGCAGGGAGAGTGGGCTGGAGAGCAGGCTACGGCTTCTCACCGCCACACGTCTCTGGCACTCAACCCTTAATCAATTATCCCAACACTACAGCCTCTACTGTACCTCATTTTCTCCAGCCCTGTCTCTCTCGCAAACACACACTCACATACAGTGCCTTGCGAAAGTATTCGGCCCCCTTGAACTTTGCGACCTTTTGCCACATTTCAGGCTTCAAACATAAAGATATAAAACTGTATTTTTTTTTAAGAATCAACAACAATTGGGACACAATCATGAAGTGGAACGACATTTATTGGATATTTCAAACTTTTTTAACAAATCAAAAACTGAAAAATTGGGCGTGCAAAATTATGTGAATACCTCATGAAGCTGGTTGAGAGAATGCCAAGATTGTTCAAAGTAGCCACCCTTTGCCTTGATGACAGCTTTGCACAATCTAAAATAAAAATAGTTTAACACTTTTGGGGGGGTTACTAGATGGTTCTACATAGTTTGATGTCTTCACTATTATTCTACAATGTAGAAAATAGTTTAAAAAAATAAGAAAACCCCTTCAATGAGTAGGTGCACTAAAACTTTTTACCAGTATATATATATATATATATATACACACACACAAACACAAATGCAGACACAGCCGTATCAAGGCTGCCAGCGCCATAACGTGTCATTTTTGGGGGCAGTGTGACTCACCTTCTCCTCTCGCTCCATGCCAAAAACATGCAACATACACTCATCTCTCCCCCTCCACATCCCTCCCTCCCATGTTCCTTCTTCCAGATTAGTGTGATGCAGTATCTAAAACCACTGTAATCAAAAAATCCCCCAGGGGATTATTACATACTAGAAACTAAAGCCATAATAACCTTTGCTTTATTTTTCAGTTCTACTTTGCTTTTTAGCATTCAAATCTTATATATATATATATATAAATTATTTTTTTTCATTCCAGATACTAACTTAAACGAACAACAACTTGCGGAGACACACACAAACAAGGACTTCATCTCATCTGCCTAGACCCGCATGTTCACACCCCCACCCCTAGTGCCTGAATTATTGTTTGCCACTTGGCCTTAAAATTGTACCAATTCGTTTTTTCAAATAAATAAATCATTAGATTGTGTTATTGATGCTTTTAGTGTACGTTGTTTTCAAGTTGAGTGACGAGAAGTGAAGCGTCCAGCCCATTGGGTATCTCACTACACTCCCATATGCCATGTCTTGAAGTATGCAGACTGGCAGAATAAAGGTTTACATTGTAATACTTCTAACAGCCAACTTTCTAGCCCCGCTCATAACTTTTGGACTTTATAGCATTCCCAGAAAGCACGGATTATTGAGTCATTATTGGTTTTATACTTAAGACATGACTCTGCCGTTGTGCTGTAGAATTTGTGAATTTTGTCTCTTGTATAATAAATTCTGTAGTTTATACTGGATTAAGTGTATATTTTTGTTAACTGTAATTTATGCTTCAACTTTCCCTCCATCTTGTGCCAATGTCAGTTCTTTTCAAGTCTTAGTTCCAATAGTTTAAAAAAAGTCTAAAACATTGTCCGTTGGATATGGTCTCTGCAAGGTTTTGTATATCTTCCCTATCATATGAACACCCTTTTCTGACTCAAATAAGATTCCCTCAAGGTTTCTCTTATGTCAAAAAGATTTCAAATCGAAATGTCGTGATATGCTATTTTTAATTTGCATGTATTTGAAACTAGCATTCAGTTCTAATGTACCATAGAATATTAATTATGCTACTGGAAAAAAAAGAGTAAATGTACAGTATTTGGCCAACATATTCCTACTGCGATTTAACCTTGATTTCCTTCTCCCTCACAAAAAAACAGTGTCAAGTCTGCAAATTAGCATTGGGGGCCTGAAAGAAATTCAATCGTTTAAAAGCCCCGCAGCATTTGAGTAAGTGCCTGTAACAAAGTACAAGTGACAAACAAATTGTTCCCTCGCCAATTTGGATCACGTCACCGTGTAAAGGCTAATAAAACAGTACTGCTTTCAAATTAAGCAGAACTACAGCTACAGCAGTACAACAGTTCGCATTCATCATTAGGACAGTCAAAGGAGAAAGTACATTCTAAAACACACGTTTTAATTAGATCAGAGTGAGGGTTAATGACTGAAGTGAGTGAAGGGTCAAAAAATAAAAAAATACGGAAGCATTCCAGTCCATATAATGATTCTGTGAATGAAGTAAAATATCATTATATATTGTTTTTTTATTTGATCCCTGTGCTTCATAGTCTAGTGTACCAGCAACATAATTTGTAGCTTTTTGTTATAGGAAAAAATGTATTTCTAAGAACGTAATATTGCTGAATGGCCAATAAACCTAATTTACGACAACGGTCATCATTAAGCGTCATCCAGCTCTGATCAACATTAGCACCTCTGGTGAACCCAGAACTACTAAGTGAAGAGATAATGATGAGGAGGAAAGAGAAGACCAAATCAGGCGGAAGATAATCTGTGCATCTCACAAACACTGGCCTAATTACGTGCAACTTTAGACGGGGTACATACTGAGGATTTTTTTTTAAACTAGGATAATAATAATTAGCATCCATCCATATAGACTAACCTGGTGCCATCCCCAGCCCACATCTCCATGCTCTGCCCCAGGTGGCCGAGGCTGAGGTGGAGCGCATGGGGAGACTCTAGGAGGTTAGGTGGGCGTCTCGGTCACTCTGAGCTTATTCCTGGAAACAAAACTGTGCTCTCATATGAGCAGAGCATGTAAAATAGCCATGATTTTAGATTATAAAACATATTGTTTGCCAGGAGAAGGGTAGAACAAAAGGAATGGGATGGAGAAAAGAGGAGAGGAGGAATGAGTGGGGCAGTCTGCCTGCAGTGGGCAAGAAGACGTAAACAAACAAAAAATAAGATAATCCCCCTCTGGATTAGAAATCGTAAAATTTTCAGCACATAATCTTGTCAACTGGCACTCGTCTCAAAAGGACCCTACTGCGTTTAAATTAGTTAATGCTCTAAATGTTCAAAGTGCTTGACAATACAAATCCAATATACTTTGAGAGTAAATATAAAAATATAAATAAATTACTCATCCTCAAATTATAGATAGGGAAACACTTGTAGAGTTAAAAATGTGTTATTTTTAACACTAAGTGTTAACTCATATTCCAATCATGGAGGCCTAGATTGAAGTAAACACTTCCAACACTTAACACTGACAAAACGTCCTCTTATAAAACGATGCTTCAACCCTTAACACTTTCAGTGAGGCCCCCAAAGGATTCTGCTAGCTGTGGCTGGTAATGAGAAACAGACACTCAAACTCCATTGGGCAAAATGTGTCACAAAGAAACTATAAATAGCCGGAAACACAACCTTCCAAAGTGTCTGTTACCTTGTGTCACCCTCAGAGTGTTTAAAGATGCAAAGTCCCCTGTTTTAGGGATCTGCGTTGTTCTGGTACCGGTTTCCGACTGACATTTTCGCTTATAAATTAATCTGTGAACACCATAGATGGAAATGGCTTGCTTGAGCGTTAGCCCTGATTCTCATGGACCCAGGAGTATGTCTCTTCTGCCTTTGTGAAGCAGGATGGGAAATCTGACACCATTTGAAGCTGGGATGTCCCTCCTACCATTTCATTCACTCTTCCGACTGTTCATTAACTACTGTCTGAACCCTTCATCACAGCCACTAACATCGCAGCGCAGCAGGAGAGCGTGATTTCGTCGCTGTAACACATTCAGGGGTTAAAGTAAGGGGATACGGTTCGGTACGGCGACCTGGTAAAATAAATAGTGGGGATATGCTGTACCAGTAAAACGTGAGCCTGACACAATTAATACAACACCATTATTTAACATTATGGCATGTCAGCAGGGATCCTCAACTAGATTCAGTGAGCGTATGGTCAGGGTGCAGGAATATAATTACAAATCATTTGTAGACTGCAAGAATCACAAATAGATAAAATTTTTGACAAACACATGATCATTTCAAACTTTGCTTACATTTGTATATGATCATGTGTCTCCATTTAGAATGGGAATAATTGGGCACAGATTTGCTAAATTAAAATAACTGGTGTTTTTACAATCTTTTATGTCCAGCGAGGAAAATTTTAAAAAAAAATATATATATATATACACATCACTTTTTGTTCAGAAGACTTCGGGGGGGACAAATAAAACAGCCACAAGTTGGGTAACCCTGATGAATACTACAGCAAAGCCTGCAAAAATACTACAGTGAATACTATAGTATTTATACCATAGTATACTAAAGCATTTTTCCATGTGGGTATGTTATCAAAACAAGAACATAAGGCATAAAGGCTTCATAATTCATAAAGATCATGTTAACTGACTGATATTCTCTCAGATAACTCATGGTAACTCATATAACAGTAATCAGGGTTCAAATAATAAATACAAAACTATTGCCATGGTCGACAGTAGTTTTCTCCAGTGATGGGAGCATACCTGGCTCTGTGCAGTTCTTCGACTCGGTCTCGTTGTCGGGTTCATGTCCCATGAGCTTCCTTCCCCAATGTTCATGCTTCTCGTGTCCATTTGTTAATGTTATTCCGTACCCTGGAAGAAAAGGGGCATCCTTGCTCACAGAAAATCATAGCCATGTGACATAAAGAAGTTGAGTAACATCAGTGTTATTAAGTACATAATTAAAAAATACTTTAAGATACCCCAAAAAACTGCTTAAGTAGTATCTGTACTTTACTATTTATATATTTGACTAATTCTACTCCGCTACATTCCTAAATAACATGTTTTACTCCCATACATTTTCCTTCACACACAAGTCCTTTTAACATTTTGAATGCTCACGCAGGAGAGCAAAATGATTGTATTCACACACCGAGCAATATAACGCGTTGTCATCCCTACTGCCTCCAATCTGGCAAATTCATCACTAAACACAAATACTGCCTTTTTTGTAAATAATGTCAGAGAGTTCCCCTGGCTGTCCGAAAAAAAACAACGTGCCATCTGGTTTGCTTAATATAAAGAATTTGATGTATAGCATTTACTCTTTACACCACTGTACATTTCAAACCAGATACTTTTAAAATTTTACCAAAGTATTATTTTACTGGGTGACTCTGAATCATTTTCTATTAAGGCATCTTTACTTTTACTCAATGACAATTGAGTACTTTTTCTCACCACTGAGTAAAATTGATCGAGACATAACCAATGTATCTGTGAAAAAGGTGCTGAAAAATACAGATGCATTCATGGGGCGGCAGGGTAGCCTAGTGGTTAGAGCGTTGGACTAGTAACCGGAAGGTTGCAAATTCAAACCCCGAGCTGACAAGGTACAAATATGTTGTTCTGCCCCTGAACAGGCAGTTAACAAATTCTTATTTTCAATGACGGTGGGTTAACTGACTTGCCTAGTTAAATATAGGTAAAATAATAATAATCATGACAATGATTGTAATATTGATCATTTGAAACTAAATGGATATGCATGGGAATTCTACCAAACTAGATTGATAACTAAATGCATTGTAGGATGGAGTAGGCTTCAATACAAAAATCTCTGAAACTGGAAACACTTAGTGGGGCAAAAAGGTATTTAGTCAGCCACCAATTGTGCAAGTTCTCCCACTTAAAAAGATGAGAGGCCTGTAATTTTCATCATAGGTACACTTCAACTATGACAGACAAAATGAGAAGGAAAAAAATACAGAAAATCACATTGTAGGATTTTTTAAGAATTTATTTGCAAATTATAGTGGAAAATAAGTATTTGGTCAATAACAAAAGTTTATTTCAATACTTTGTTTTATACCCTTTGTTGGCAATGACAGAGGTGAAATGTTTTCTGTAAGTCTTCACAAGGTTTTCACACACTGTTGCTGGTATTTTGGCCCATTCCTCCATGCAGATCTCCTCTAGAGCAGTGATGTTTTGGGGCTGTCGTAGTTGAAGTGTACCTATGATGAAAATTACAGGCCTCTCTCATCTTTTTAAGTAGGAGAAATTGCACAATTGGTGGCTGACTAAATACTTTTTTGCCCCACTGTATATCCCTCACTATCTTTAAGCACCAGCTGTCAGAGCAGCTCACAGATTACTGCACCTGTACATAGCCCATCTATAATTTAGCCCAAACAACTACTGCTTCCCCTACTGTATTTATTTATTTAGCTCCTTTGCAACCATTTTCTATTTTGCACATTCTCCCACTGCAAATGTACCATTCCAGTGTTTTACTTGCTATATTGTATTTACTTTGCCACCATGGCCTTTTTTGTGCCTTTTACCTCCCTTCATTTGCTCACATCATATATATAGACTTATTTTTCTACTGTATGTTTGTTTTACTCCATGTGTAACTGTGTTGTATGTGTCTAACTGCTTTGCTTTATCTTGGCCAGGTCGCAATTGTAAATGAGAACTTGTTCTCAACTTGCCTACCTGGTTAAATAACGGTGACATAAGTAAATACAATGAATTTCCCCCCATCCTTTCAGGTTTGAATGTTAAGTGTTTCAAGTGGGATGAATACAAAATGAGAACTGTTTAATTCCCGATTACTGGATGCAAATCACCCATACACAGGGCCAACTTGCGACGCTTCTGGCTTTCCATCAGTCATTTCTCGAAGGTTTTCAATGAGATTGGAATGTGCAAAGAACCCAGATTTACAAACTGTCAGTGTTTGTAACCCCAGTTAGGTTATGGGCTCACTGATTTCAACCACCAACAGAAAAGGATTAGCGTCTTAACTGAATGACTGACTAACCTTTCCCTTAGGGTATTGATTTTTGGTCAAGTCACGGTCAAGAACTGAACAGACCATCCAGACTCAAGCTTTGAGTTAAAGACATTAAGATGTGTTACGACATCTGAATTCTATAAGAGATAGCAGCCTCGGGATGAAACCATGATAATTGTGAGGCAGAACAAGCTAGGTGCTTGAAAACCAAAACGAATTTGCTTCCTTGAAGCAGATGAAGACATTACCCTATGTCATTTTGACATGGGTAATTGGGTAATATTTGGTTGAGACGTTGATCAATGAGATGACAACCTATATTCACCCACTCAAAAATGTAGTTAAATCTCCAATGTGTTGTCACTATGCTTTCAACCATCTAAAAAGCACAACCAAATTCCAATGGAAAAACAAAAAAAAGTCTGATTTTTGGTGTAGTTGTCACCCAAATGTCTATCACTGCGTTTCAACCATTTAAAAGCACAGCAAAGTTCAAATGAGAATACAACGTCAGATATTTTGGTTGTTTATACAGATATCACAAGGCTTCATCTAATAAGAGAACCAAATGTGTATTTTTCTATCCTTTATTTAAACTAGGCACGTCAGTGAAGAACAAATTCTTAATTACAATGATGGCCTACCCCAGCCAAACCCTAACAACCCTGGGGCAATTGCGAGCTGCCCTGTGAGACTCCAAATTGTGACTGGTTGTGATACAGCCTGGAATCGAACCAGGATCTGTAGTGGTGCGTCTAGCACTGAGATGCACTGCCTCAGACCACTGCACCACTAGGAAGTTTAAAAAAGGCTATTTGTTGTGTTTCAAAAGTGATGTTGAATTGTGTTTGGTTGTCAACGCAACCAAATATCAACATTTGAAGGAGATGTATTTTCTGCTTGAATAGTTCTCTGTGACACTGATTTATTATGGCATTCATTCCAGTTTGACTACAAATTAATAAGTTATAGAGTAGGACCAAATCAAATCAAACTTTTAAATGCACTTTTAAAACAGAACTTTGATTTGATTTAGTCCTATTCTTTAACTTAGATTTTTGGTTGAGATGGAGATGTGAATCCAACATACACACGGGATACAAAACATTAAGAACACCTACTATTTCCATAACATAGACTGACCTGGTGAAAGCTTCGATCCCTTATTGATGTCACTTGTTAAATCCACGTCAAAACAGAGTAGATGAAGGGGAGGAGATAGTTTATTAAACCTTGAGACAATTGAGACATGGATTGTGTATCTGTGCCATTCAGAGGGTGAACGGGCAAGACAAAACATGGACGTGCTTTTGAACGGGGTATGGTAGAAAGTGCCACACGTTGCGGTTTGTGTCAAGAACTGCAACGCTGCTGGGTTTTTCACACTCAACAGTTTCCTGTGTGTATCAAGAATGGTCCACCATCCAAAGGACATCCAGCCAACTTGATGACTGTGGGAAGCATTGACGTCAACATGGGTCAGCATCCCTGTGGAGCACTTTCAACACCTTGTAGAGGCCATGCCCCGGCAAATTAAGCTTGTTCTGAGAGCAAAATGTTGACATTTTTTTGTGTTGACAACCAAACACAACTCAATAATATCATTAAATATCATCAAATTTGAAAATCAACCAGAGCTTGAAGCCCTAGGCCTATTGTATTGTCCATTTTTAGTTGATTTCTGGGTTGAATTCAAACAATTGCTGTTGATGACGTTTCAAATGCTACAGTATATAGGCCTAAATAGCATCATTGATGATTGATACAAGTGTGGACCAATTGAATTTGCTCTGTTAAACGTATTACCCTTGAGGATGACTTTGATAGTAGCAGTGAATCTATTTCGTTTTTAAGTGATGATCTCTCAATCACTCTCACAATAGCACATTGGTAATAGTCAGTAACAAATGTCATAGCCAAGCAGAACTGAGCTTGGATAAAACCTTGAATGGGAGACCAAAGGGTAGCTGTAGATCAGGTATAGGCAACTTTGATGGGAATGTAATTCTGTGCGTTTTGCTGCAATTTGACATATTTTGCAACAGTGCGAAGAGATAAAGTAGCAGTTTTACAGGTAATTCCCTGCAATTCTACACATTTTGCCATAGGGTGGAGACAAATGTTTGCAATTTTTTTACGTTTTTAACTTAGTAGGGAAAAAAACGAAATACATTGAAGTTTTTCAAAGGTGCATTCATTTGCTCAAGTTAATCATAATGCATTAGTGATTCATATTTACCTGCAACCTTCTGAAACGGAAAAGGAATGCCCCCATCGGTGTGTTGTGCGAGGTGTTTGCATGCGTATGTCTAGTCTTCACTTTGTGTAGCCGTTAGCGTCAATGCTAATGATAACTGTCTGCTGGTAGATGGAAAAGCTTTCCCAAAAACCTTCTCAATTAAATACTAACTACAAAGTAGCCCATGTCTATCTGGCAGAATGATATCATGAATATTTGCATCAGTCCAGTGGCCATTTGTTTTGCAAACTCTGCAATCACATGAGCGCTACAGAAACACTAGTCTCTGGCTAGTGCTCACGTACATTAAATGGTAACTACACTCAAAATTCAACGTGTATTTTTTTCCCCAGACCTCAAAGGTGGTCTCCTGATCTGGTTTAAGCATTGTTGTGGACCTAGAACATCCAATTGTTTTGCTGACAAAAGCTGACAATACTAGGAAAACTGAAACCAGGGAAAAACAAAACAGAATTTTGGAAAAAGATTCACAGAATCAGGAAAGAAATTGAACAGATTTTATAGGGCTCTATTAGGACTACAGAGAGAGAGAGCGAAACAGGCATAATCCTGCAATTCAGTCCAATTAGCTGGCGAGTGAGATGAACCAATGACACCCATCAATCTCTGCCAACTTCCTGTGCCACGAACAGCTCCCACACAAACACGGCTCCTCTCTGCCTTCCTGCCCTGACACTGCTGAGACATCCCAGTGCCATCTCCCTCACCATCACCCTACAACACACACACACACCTGTCAGACCAGGCCCTAGCTCTGTAACCACCTGGCGTACTCTCAAAAGTACTCGACCTTCCCCATCTCCATTATGGAGACATACCCTGCTCCAACCAAAATGGGTGACAGAGAGACATAACCCTTAAGTAATCCATCACTCAATTCCCATCCATCTGGCCATATTCTGTTGGCACTACATTTGTCACAGACAAACAACCCCAGAGTACTCCCATCCATAAAAACAGGAGTCAGAAAAGAGACATGGGCATATTATGACATTACGAATGCCTGGTTCCTATTCTTATGGTGATTTGGGATTGAGAGCAATATGGGGAGCAGTCAGATGCGTTCAGAGGGGATTAGGGAGGGGGGAGAATTACAGAGATAATGGAGGGGAGGTGAGAGGTTACACCTGTATTTCTCTCTGATCAAACACCTGCCTCCAACATCTGCCTCGCCTCACAAAAAGGTGATGTCAAACATGAGACGTGTTCAATCGTGGTAGGCATTCACACAGCATGCTCTCTTATCAAATACCCTCTTATGGTGACAATCACGGCACACGGTGCACAGGTCATTCAACCTTGATTAAATGCAAAAAAAGGCAAGCCATTACTGACCATAAAGCTTTAACTTTGGTCCCCTTAGAGCCCGCCTTTTGGGAATAAGAGATTTGCGGCAAGCTTGTCTGTATATCACTCCAGAATAATCTTTTAAGCCTCTTGTTGTTTTTAATGTAATTAATAAAAACTCCAACATATCAGTGCGGTCGGACATAGGCCTAGAGTACATAACATAATGAGGCGATTTATGGTGGGTTTCTGCGCTCAGGGGCCTGAGTGGATGCAGATGGGCATGTTCCACTACTGGGTTGGAGAGGTGGAGGGTCACGGCAGAGAGGAAGAAGCGAAGGGAGAGGTTTCTCCGACCCAAAATCTGTCGACAAAAAATAAGCGCACAAAGTAAGGAATTTTTTAATGGAGGTCAATGAGAGTGTTGAATTTGGTCAGCAAAATATGTCATTACTAATTTACTAGGTGAGGCTTATTTGATCGAATAGAAGTTTCAAAATTGTTAGGACTGTTGTCGCATTCAAAATAACTAGGAACTACAGTAGGAACTCTGAACTAGAAAATCTCCGACATCCGACATCAGTGCGTTCAAGACAACTGGGAACTGTCTTTCAACTCGGAATTCCAAGTCAGAAACTCGGGCATCTTTTTAGAGCTCCGATTTCCGACATGAAGATCACTGACGTCATGATTTAACCTAGGTTTTTGTTGTTGTTGTTCCGAGGTGTCTTGAAAGCACCATAAGGCCCATGTGGTGTTATTGTGAAGGGTAATGTCACTCTACAGGACTCCAAATGCTACCAATTAACCTAGGCCACACCCCTTCCGACCAAACCTGTTCCCACTCTCTTAATCACCTGTCCTCTACATGTTTCACTCTCCAGTTCCCTTTGTAAGCCGCATGCTTTAGTTTGCCCTATCCTTCCCCCGGCCATGACTGATAAAGTGCATTTTCATTTACAGTACCAGTGAATAGTTTGAACACACCTACTCATTCTATTGGTTTTCTTAATTTGTACTATTTTCTACATTGTGAAGAAAATAGTGACGACATCACAACTATGAAATAACACATGTGGAATCATGTAGTAACCAAAGAAAAGTGTTAAACAAACCAAAATATATTTTATATTTGAGATTCTTCAAAATTAGCAACCGTTGCCTTGATGACAGCTTTGCACAGTCTTGGCATTCTCTCAACCATCTTCATGAGGCCTCCACAGTCACCCGACCTCAACCCAAGTGAGATAGTTTGGGATGAGTTGGACCGCAGAGTGAAGGAAAAGCAGCCAACAAGTGCTCAGCATATGTGGGAACTCCTTCAAGACTGTTGGAAAAGCATTCCTCATGAAGCTGGTTGAGAGAATGCCAAGAATGTGCAAAGCTGTCATCAAGGGGGTTACTATATGATTCCATTAATGTTATTTCATAGTTTTGATTTCTTCACTATTATTCTACAATGTCTAAAATAGTTTAAAAAATAAAGAAAAACCATGGAATGAGTAGGTGTGTCCAAACTTTTGACTGGTACTGTATATATTTATTCTCTGAGAAAAGTGTTGAATACAATGCATGTTATGCTGTTGAAACTGGTCATATCACTTATATCCATGCGAATGCTCATTTGTTACGTTTATCCTGCCAGTCTCCTAGGTTATATGTTAAGCCTATTCCCCATAATCCCGTGGCATCTACTTTGTCATGTCTGCACCTTTTATATTGTGTTCTTAATGTTCCCCTTTTGTATCTCTATTCCAGACCCTCACATCCTAACTTTTCTCCAAGGCCTCACAAGACAATCCCTAACACATTATTCCTATCCAACCTAGAGGCCTTACAATCCCAACACTTAACCTCCATCCAAACCCCCCCCATGTGCCTCTGTTCAACTGTGTATACTAATTACCCTTAAAACTGCATTTCTCGTCTCTCTCTCCTTTATTGCATTCCGACCGATGTGCCAAGGTGACTGCAGAAATCCTAAACCAGACAGTCCTTCAAAAAAAACTTCCAGTCCTTTGTATAAGTTGTGCTCTCAGAGCTTAGTGTCAATCCTAAACACTACAGCCCATAGAAAGAATGACTGACATCCATTGGTCATTTGTAATTGATCTAGGGTGAAATCTCTATTGCTGTCATAACAAAATGTCAGTGACACAGCTTATCAGTCACATGTTCTGTTCAAAAGCAAACGGACAGGGCTACTTGTCTGATTACATATTCCTAATGTGTTGGCAACTCATTCTGAATGTTCACACGTGCCCGAGGTGATTTATGACAGGTGCGTGGGGACCCATAACCTTTGGTGTTTGGGCATGTCACACACATGGTCAGCCATCCAACTTAAAGAGCGACTGAACACACCGAATTTCAGTCTTGGTTTGATGTGGCAGTTAAAGGTTTGTCTCTCATGAGACACCATATGAAAAAAACAGTGTAATTTCCCCAAAACAGTCCATGAATATAGGATAACTCCAGAAATGGAGGTTTTTGCTGAAATGTAATTTGCACAATTTTACATGAAGGTGTTTGGTGCAGTATTTCCCAAGTTAAATGCATGATGTGTTTATGTATCTGCTGTGCTGATGGGCAGGTCTGCCTCACACTGTTCTGCAGTAGGATTGGATAGAGTCCAATCATTTCAGCTGTGTATCCTGTGAGTGGGCAAATGAGCTATGTCCAACTAAACCAACCCCTCAAGTCAAGTCATGACTAACTCACTAAACTCTTTTGGACAAGACTGACTTTCTGAACAAAATTATCCTATTTACACGAGAATAAATGTTTCTAATAATCAATGCCACAGGCTAAATTGCCACGGTGTACAGCCTACCATATAGCCCAGGAATGGGCAACTCAGTCGGGGTCTAAACTTACTATTGAGTTAGAGTTAGTAGAATACACAAGGTGCACGTTTTGAAATGTGGTTGTGCATCAGCAGATTCTCTTATTTCACTCACTCAAATAGTTAATGTCAGCTAACATTTTTTAGATAGTTGGCTAGAGTAATTTAACAATCTAAACATGCAGTAATCACATCCAAATTAACGACCAGGCATGAAGGGCAAGAGCCCGGAGGCCCAGACCCCCATAGATTTTGTTAGTCACTCGCTCAGATAACTTTAACTTGACATAAGTCATGGCAAAATATGTAGAATTTCAGGAAATTTTATAAAATTGCTAAATGTTCTCGAGAGCCCCATGGCAAAAATATATACAATTGCTGTAAAGGAGGGCCCAAAAGGCTAGAGCCGGCCCTGTCCAGTGTGCAATGATGTGTGAAGCCCAGGGCGAGACACGATGATGCCAGCATTACCACAGCCTACGCTCATTCTCTCTCTTAAACGCTGAGCGACTGATGCGCCAGGTTGGGTGCTCTCGTTTTGCCACAGGGTGACAACGCTCAAACCAAATGTTACCAACACACACAATAACATATTGTTGAGGTTCTATGACAGCCTACATCCGAGGTGATGTATATGGTTGTCGAGGTGTAAACCACCTTGCACGCTTCTTAACGTGTTGCAGCCGCGCACACTGCGGCATACGGAAAGACCAACGCATAATCGTACACGATGAAGAAAAATTATAGTGACCCATATCACAGAGGTATCCTCACAATTAATATGAGTGTTGTCATGAGAGCGTTGGGTCATAATGCCGAGGCAAACAGCCACTGCGTCGACATTGAGACTAAATGCAGAGTTTTTCAAAACCTCTCGACATTGTTATAAACCATCTCTTCACTAAGCATTTTGCACTGAATAATTATGAGCAATAACCATGCACTTTATCAGTGGTTCCAATTTTATCTCAACATGGTTTGATGCAGATGAATATCTAAAAATGCTGGAGGGGGCACCATAAATGATTCTGACAATGCTTTGCTTGCATGTCCTTGAAAATGTATTTTTATAAGCGTGGTGAAAGACAATTCTCGGTATATAACTAATGGCTAGCTGGCTAGAGGGTGCACTATTACAACGCAGAATTCTCAGCTGTCCTCCCTGCCCCGCGTTTCTCAGCAGTTTCCCCGACTCACACTCACCTGTCTTTGTCAGCAATACTGACATGCTCCATGCCATGCAGAGGACACTGCAGAGAAAACACACTTGCACGAAAAGCATCTCTCTCCTCCTGCGAACTTTGAAAATCTTTGTGATTATGGTCTTTTTCGAGACGCTCTTGTTCTCGTCCCGGTCCATGGCAGCAGCACGGCCAAACGGGGACTTAATGTCCTTGCCTCACTGCGGACGGGAGATACGGAAGGAATTGCCCGTTTTCGCGGCTTCACACAGAACAGGCTCGGGACGCGGTCCTCATTTCAAGTGGCCGGGGCGCAGATGCGAAGTAGTGGGGCGGTCAGTTTGGATGAGCTACCTAGACAATGTTGTTCAGCTGTTGGATTGCTAGAACAGCGCGTGAAAATTCCGTGCCTACACAACAGGCAATGAATGACAAGGCGGCCAATTCCGAAGGACTCCAATCAATTCAGCATGTATCTCGCAAACCCCAGATTCTGACCTTTACGTTTAAGCAAATAAGCTACCATGGCATTTGAAATTAATTGGGGGCTATTCCGGGTTGCCTTCAAAGTAGCCTTCAATGTTCTACTGAATGTACATTTAAAGCATCCTCTTCAGTTAAATGATTCAACAACATATGGCCGCAGAACTGTGCGCACCCGACTGGTTCCAATTAATACACGGCGGAAGAGCGCAATCGGATTTCATCAAGGTTAGACTAATTGTTACATTCGGGTAGCAGTCATGTCACATCGTTCGAAAACCTCCCCTTAAATTCGTAGAGCAGAATAATAAGCGTGCGGATGATGGGACTATCGTCAACTCCGTCGCTCCAGGTGCAGTTTTCCTTTAAGCTACAGTCTACGGTCCATTTAAAACACCTCGCCGGATTCCTCCAACTGCAACTTTTCCGAGGGTGTCATGTGCAGCCACGTGATAGTTTGCGGCAATGGATAATATTATTGTCTTTTGCTCGGTTACAACTGAACTGAAAACACTGGACTATCGACCTTGAAATCCTGACAGCAGCTCATCGACCACTCCGAAATAAAACTTGTTTCTTTTACCAAAAAAAACACATTTACAATGAATCATTGCATGCGTATCATCGTATTTGCGTAGTGGAATTGAGCCGTAGCAGTGCTTACAGAAGTTGCGCATCTTTAGTAGCCTAGGTCCAGGAAAGAAATGGCTTTTTTCAATGAACACATTTCATGCACTTCTATGTAAATTTGCATGACTGGAGACTTTGGCATAATGTTTTTAATAGCCTACTGCACAAATGATTGTAATGACAGGCTAATTTGACAAACTGAGATCAAACAAAACAACCTCATCTTGAATCCATCAACAGCCTACTGTAGGCCTAGGTGTGTGTTGACAATTATTGTACAATATGAGGAAGAATGTATCATCCCAAAAAAGCTTTCCAGTTTCACTGACTCGCCCAATGATGTGCTGCTCACTGGCCTTACCGATGTGCTTGTGCCAAAATACTCTCACTTGAACAATGTTCGCTCAATAGGCCTATTTGGATGTTGAAAAAATAATTTGGTAGCTTACAGCAGACAGATTCACATTTTATTTTCAGCAGGAGTCATTTCCTTTCCAACCTGTGTTTTCCCTTCATTGTATTTGAAATATTACGAAAGGCCTGTTTTGTCAGAATGCTGTTCACTGACAGATTTAAGGTGCAATCCCGACTGCAGGATATGCCTTGTTATTGGGAGACAGACAATCCACAGCTAGGCTATTTTTAAAAGAAGCTATTGATCCTCTGTGGCTAAATTATAGCCCTACATATGGTGTAGTAGGTTATTCAGAATTATTACATTTCTTTCAGACTGCAGTTATTCTATAATTTTGACACATTTATTTCAATTTATCAGGGGTGCTGCAGCACCTCCAGCCCCTTTCCCCCGCTATGATTCTATAAGGAAATCAATTATGAAGCGCTGCTGCGCATAGGCTATCAGCCAACCAGACCGAATGATGTAAATCGAATGTTAATCATATCTTATGCTGCTGTGGCAGTACTGTTTATATTTAAACTAGATAGCTTGCAACACACACACACACGAACGGTGACCCGCGTCACAATGCATGTTTGGATACCAGGCTGCAATTCAGAGCAGACCAACGGACGGGATAGGGGTAGACTTTGGTGCAGTGAGTTCAGAACAACGGAACAAACAAATGTATACCAAAAATATATAATTATATCACTACCCAAAAGGGCACTTGGCGAGTGGGAGAGCGAACGGGGAAGGTGCCTGCCCGATTACATAGTGCTGAATTGGAAAAACCCAATCTAATTTCTGTCTGCATCTATCCTGAGCAGCATCCACACTTTACTAACTGACTGACCCTGGCCACTGGGCTATTCACAGTTTGATATACTAAACTCAGCAAAAAAAAAGAAACGTCGCCTTTTCAGGACCCTCTATTTAAAAGATAATTGGTAAAAATCAAAATAACTTCACAGATCTTCATTGTAAACAACGTCACCTATGGGCACAAACCCACCGTCGCTGTACCAGACAGGACTGGCAAAAAGTGCTCTTCACTGACGAGTCGCGGTTGTCTCACCAGGGGTGATGGTCAGATTCGCGCTTATCGTCAAAGGAATGCGCGTTACACCGAGGCCTGTACTCTGGAGTGGGTGTAATGAATTTCCTCCTCTTCTTCCGAAGAGGAGAGGCGAAACGGATCAGAGGACCAATACGCGGCGTGATAATTGTCCATGGTTCTTTTTAATGCGTTAAGGTACACATGAACAACTGACTACAAAAAAACAAGAAATGTGAAAACTCAAAACAGTCCTATCTGGTGCAAAGACAGAGACAGGAACAATCACCCACAAACACACAGTGAAACCCAGGCTACCTAAGTATGATTCTCAATCAGAGACAACTAATGACACCTGCCTCTGATTGAGAACCATACTAGGCCGAAACATAGAAATACCCAAATCATAGAAAAACACACATAGACTGCCCACCCAACTCACGCCCTGACCATACTAACTAAATACAAAACACAGGAAATAAAGGTCAGAACGTGACAGTGGGGTCGATTTGGAGGTGGAGAGGGGCGGTGTGTCACACACAATCCTGACCCCCGGGGCCAGGACTGAGCAGCTAGGAGTTGCCTAAATAGGTATCTCCCCTGACGTGGGCATGTTTAAAATAGAGACTGCTGCTGATGTACAGTATTCCATATGAAGGCAAAACATAAAGTGTGCCGAACCTGGAATATTACATTTTGGCATTTCTCTTACATTTCAAAGATGATTTAAAAAAAAAACATGTTTTTTACTTTGTATTATCTTTTACCAGATCTAATGTGTTATATTCTCCTACATTCATTTCACATTTCCACCATCTTCAAAGTGTTTCCCTTCAAATGGTATCAAGAATATGCATATCCTTGCTTCAGGTCCTGAGGTCATTTTAGGCGCAAATTGGGGGGAAAAAAGGGTCCAACAACTCTTACACATAAAGTCCAAAGACTTTTGTATTGTCTTTAAGACATCCTCTATATAACATTTCAGCCAGACCGCTCAGGCAACCTGACCCGCCTACACGCCTGACCCCCTGCATGTCTAGTCAGTAACTGAACTCTCCCCTCCCTAACACTTCCTTTCTTTTTTATGTCTCAATGGGAAGGTTTGGAAAACAAAAGTTTAATGAAAACACATACACCTTCATATTAACACACAGAAACAGTTCACCCTCCATAGAATTCATATCATAGGCCTAATAGTACTGTAGAGTTCTTTTGACTTGCACACAATATACAGTGGGGAGAACAAGTATTTGAAACACTGCCAATTTTGCAGGTTTTCCTACTTACAAAGCATGTAGAGGTCTGTAATTCTTATCATAGGTACACTTAAACTGTGAGAGACGGAATCTAAAACAAAAATCCAGAAAATCACAATGTATGATTTTAAGTAATTCATTTGCAATTTATTGCATGACATAAGTATTTCATACATCAGAAAAACAGAACTTATTTGGTATAGAAACCTTGTTTGCAATTACAGAGATCATACGTTTCCTGTAGTTCTTGACCAGGTTTACACACTGCAGCAGGGATTTTGGTCCACTCCTCCATACAGACATTCTCCAGATCCTTCCTTGGGCAATATGGACTTTCAGCTCCCTCCAAAGATTTTATATTGGATTCAGGTCTAGAGACTGGCTAGGCCACTCCAGGACCTTTAGATGCTTCTTATGGAGCCACTCCTTAGTCGCCCTGGCTGTGTGTTTCAGGTCGTTGTCATGCTGGAAAACCCAGCCACGACCCATCTTCAATGCTCTTACTGAGGGAAGGAGGTTGTTGGCCAAGATCTCGCGATACATGGCCCCATCCATCCTCCCCTCCATACGGTGCAGTCGTCCTGTCCCCTTTGCAGAAAAACATCCCCAAAGAATGATGTTTCCACCTCCATGCTTCACAGTTGGGATGGTGTTCCTGGGGTTGTACTCATCCTTCTTCTTCCTCCAAACACGGCAAGTGGAGTTTATACCAAAAGCTTGATTTTTGTCTCATCAGACCACAGGACCTTCTCCCATTCCTCCTCTGGATCATCCAGATGGTCATTGGCAAACTTCAGACGGGCCTGGACATGTGCTGGCTTGAGCAGGGGGACCTTGCATGCACTGCAGGATTTTAATCCATGACGGCGTAGTGTGTTACTAATGGTTTTCTTTGAGACTGTGGTCCCAGCACTCTTCAAGTCATTGACCAGGTCCTGCCGTGTAGTTCTGGGCTGATCCCTCACCTTCCTCATGATCATTGATGCCCCACGAGGTGAGATCTTGCATGGAGCCCCAGACCGAGGGTGATTGACCGTCATCTTGAACTTCGTCCATTTTCGAATAATTGCGCCAACAGTTGTTGCCTTCTCACCAAGCTGCTTGCCTATTGTCCTGTAGCCCATCCCAGCCGTGTGCAGGTCTACAAATTTATCCCTGATGTCCTTGCACAGCTCTCTGGTCTTGGCCATTGTGGAGAGGTTGGATGGAGTCTGTTTGATTGAATGTGTGGACAGGTGTCTTTTATACAGGTAACGAGTTCAAAAAGGTGCAGTTAATACAGGTAATGAGTGGAGAACAGGCCGCTTCTTAAAGGAAAACTAACAGGTCTGTGAGAGCCGGAATTCTTACTGGTTGGTAGGTGATCAAATACTTATGTCATGCAATAAAATGCAAATTAATTACTTAAAAATCATTCATAAAAATTCTGGACTTTTGTTTTAGATTCCGTCTCTCACAGTTGAAGTGTACCTATGATAAAAAATGACAGACCTCTACATGCTTTGTAAGTAGGAAAACCTGCCTAAAAAGGCACTGTATCTCCCCTGACGTGGGCATGTTTTAAATAGAGACTGCTTTTGTTGTACAGTATTCCATATGAAGGCATCCAGACCTTATGAAAGTTGTACAGTATACCCTTAATCTTAAAACAAATCTAGTGATGCTATACAGAACTTGACGTCTTCCATCCATTGTGGGAGGATAACCATCCTTCCAATGAATGGCAATGCATTTATTAGCCACTCTAAATGCTAGGTTACACAGTTTCTTCTGATAACAGTCTCCAGTATCAACATTTCCAAGCAAACAAAAACCAGGGAAAAGGGAGAATCTGTAGCCAAGCCCCAAAGGAATAATACCATTTCTGAATGCATGATATTCAGTTTCACTGGCATATAGTATGTTCTATGGTGCAACACGATTTTGATTATTTAGTTAGCATGGATCTAGTTCAGTCTTATCAATTACCTAAACATATTTAATGATCTCTTACCTAGCTTGATGACTGTGGCCATTTTTGCTTACTTTCTGTTGTTCTAAAGAGAGATGACTAGAAGGGCCATGGGTCATATTAGATTGTGTAGAAATTATCTTTCGATGCCCCAGAAAATGTGATGACCACCAGACCCCCTGCCAAGTTATGTCCACCTCTGCAAATAGCACTGATGGGTGATTTAAAAAGTCATAGTCAAATCGATCAATAATATAATAATACTCTTAGCAAAAACTTTATTTTATTTTATTTATAATATGTAGAATCTATGAGAATAGAAGTGTTCAGAACTTTTGTGAAACATCACAGCACAAAACTGGCTGGTGTTCAGAGATAGATGGGAGGGGTTGTGTGGAGCTGAAGGATGGGACTGGATGGTGTTCAGAGATAGATGGGAGGGGTTGTGTGGAGCTGAACGATGGGACTGGATGGTGTTCAGAGATAGATGGGAGGGGTTGTGTGGAGCTGAAGGATGGGACTGGATGGTGTTCAGAGATAGATGGGAGGGGTTGTGTGGAGCTGAACGATGGGACTGGATGGTGTTCAGAGATAGATGGGAGGGGTTGTGTGGAGCTGAACGATGGGACTAAAAACAAACAAAAGATAACTATTGTAAAATATACGGTGTCCGTAAAATGTATATAGTATATATAAGATGAAAGTGGAAGCCTAAGAGTTGTTGTCTATTCGTTCATCCCATTTAGGGGAGGGATGTTAGGGTTAGTGGGAAAAAATGAAGGAAAATATATTTAAACAAAACAAATATGGGTGATTGGAAATGATGCAGACAATTACATAGATGGAAGCCACAATCTATCTGCAATATTAAAGCTGATCTACCCAATACATTTAAAAAAATATATATATACACATTACACACAAACTGAATTCTTCCGCTGCTACATGTTCACCACATACTGTACTTCTGTCTGAGTCTGCCGTCGCTGAAGTCATTTGTGGTAATGTCGAAGTGAGGGGCCTTGTAAAAAATTTTTTTTTAAAGTAATCAGCAATTGGATCATCCCGCAACCACACACCATACAAACTTGTCTCATAAGGGTAGACTGCCGTAGACCGCAGCCTTGATCTTGAGGCGCTGAGGGATGGAGATTGCGCCCCTCCCACTGGGCCCCATAAGTCACCTCAACTACCAAGATAACAGGCAGGAGAGGAGAGATGCCGCATGCAGCCACAGACCAATCCGCAAGGGGGCAGGTTGACATGTCAGAAATCAGCCAGTCCGCCAGGACTTACTGCAGCCGCCCACTTAGTCGAAAACACCAAGGAGGATATAAAGATCAAAGGGGCAAGGCACTCGCCTCACAATATCTGGTGGACATGCATTATGTCAGATCACCCTCAACCTCCAAAACACACTCTTTGCATTAAGGGATGTACTGCAATGCCATTTATGTTTTCTGAGGGCCCTGTGTCTGTGCCAGCTGGTCAAGTGTGAATGGAAGGCATCTCTGTCATTAGCGAGGGCTTTCTAACCCTGTGAGACCAAAGCATAGATCCAAATTAGAGCAAGAAAATGGATTACCCTTCATAAATACTTACTTGGCCTCTGATTATGAAAATATGTTTTTTTCAATTTCAGGTTTGTAGAACAATTTTATGGAATCGTTGCAAAAAGGCCACATGGGCTTCAATGGTTTTACAATTGTGCTAAAAACAACTGAAATGATATACAAATCCCATTCAAATGCAGCAAAAGCATTGACGTGATGGGAACTATTGTCTAATGGTATATACACATCTGAAATGGCAAAATGTACCAACTTGACCAATTCAAATGTTTGTATTTCGCTACCAAAAATGTATATTTATGAAAGGATCAACTATTTGGGGTGTTTTCTACGTATGGAGAACATCTGACTTACTTTTAGTAATATTTGGTTGTCCTGATCTCTTTTAGCATACATTAAAAAATATATTTACTTTTGGTCATTTGACATGTCTGTAAGACAATGAAATACATTTTATATTTTGCCTGTAAAGGATGCAATTTAGGTAACGTGGTTCTCACAGGGTTAATCTGGCCCCAGGTTCTTCCATCCTGCAGCATGGGTCACCAGCCAGCCAGCAACACACACGTCAAGGGAGGCCACGGCCCACAAAGCAGGCAGGCCACAGCCCACACAGCAGGCAGGCCACGGCCCACACAGCAGGCAGGCAATCGGGGAGCCGTGCCAGGGCTTGCTTACAGGACTTTATCCACTGTGCTACATCTACACATATCACCTGCTTGCTCCCTCCTGCTACTTTTTTTCTCCCCAATTTTGTGGTATCCAAGGTATCTTGGTAGTTACAGTCTTGTCCCATCGCTGCAACTCCCGTACGGACTGAGGAGAGATGAGGGTCGAGAGCCATGCTTCTTCCTGAAACACGACCCAGCCATGCCGCACTGCTTCTTGACACAATGCACGCTTAACCGGGGAACCAGCCGCACCAATGTGTCAGAGGAAACACCGTACACCTGGCGACCTTGTCAGCGTGCATTGTGCATAGCCCGCCACAGGAGTTGCTAGTGCACGATGGGACAAGAACATCCCTGCCGGCCAAACCCTCCCCTAACCCGGACGAGGCTGGGCCAATTGTGCACCGCCCCCATGGCTTTCCCGGTCGCGGACGGCTGCGACAGAGCCTGGACTCAAACCAGGATCTCTAGTGGCACAGCTAGCGCTGCGATGCAGTGCCTTAGACTACTGCGCCACTCGGGAGACCTCTCCTCCTGCTCCTTCTGTGGGACCCATCGCAGTGTATCTGACCTGCAGCAGAGAAATAGAGACAGAGAGAAAGCTGTGTGGGTGTGGACTTGGATGCAAAAGCAACAAAAATACTAACCTCATTGTGGGAAGCTTGTGTCATGTCCTTACCCGGGATAGACAAGTGTTGAGGGCGTTGACAATGGACTGAGTGACACACATAACAATACAGCAGTTTCTCCCCCTGTCTACCTCAGCAGTGGGGTGATTCATGCCCCACTATTCACAATTCAAATGAGCAATGCCTGCATCGTCATGCTACATTATTTAGCCATTCTAAAGTTGGTAGCAGGCTTTACGTAAACTGCATATGTAGTGTGGAGAAAGAAAAAGGATGACGGTGATATGTTCTTTTGGATGGGTTCAGATGTCAAGTTGCTAGGGTGGGCTGGGATATCCCATACTGTACATGAGTGGCAAATTCTGCTGAGGCCACCAGCAACACACAGACAGCCGAGCGAGCATACGTGTCCATCTCTCCAGAGGGGGCAGGGGGAGAGGCTGCCTGGGCCTGGGTGTCACAGAGCTGAAGGAGGGAAGTCTGACACCTTGTATTAATGCCTCGCGGGCATTGTAAATAATATTTTTCTAACTGTTTGGGAGCTGGTGGAGGAGAGAGGGAGGGAGTCTGGTCTGAATTAGTCTCCGGTCTGTATTAGTCTCCGGTTCTGTAGTCTCCGTTAATAGCATAACACTGAGGTCAGGACTGGCCTTTTTTATTGTCAGTTTCCCATGTGCTAACGCCGCCCCATACCATTCCAACAACTTCCCCCACCCTATCGGATACCGCAAAGAGCTGCAAAATCTGGATCCCTACAAATCAGCTGGGCTAGACAATCTGGACCCTCTTTTTCTAAAATTATCCGCCGAAATTGTTGCAAACCCTATTATTAGCCTATTCAACCTCTCTTTTGTATCGTCTGAGATGCCCAAAGATTGGAAAGCTGCCGCAGTCATCCCTCTCTTCAAAGGGGGAGACACTCTCGACCCAAACTGTTATAGACCTATATCCATCCTGCCCTGCCTTTCTAAAATCTTCAAAAGCCAAGTTAATAAACAGATCACCGACCATTTCGAATCCCACCGTACCTTCTCCACTATGCAATCTGGTATCCGAGCTAGTCATGGGTGCACCTCAGCCCCGCTCAAGGTACTAAACTATATCATAACCACCATCGATAAAAGACAGTATTGTGTAGTCGTCTTCATCGACCTGGCCAAGGCTTTCGACTCTTTCAATCACCACACTCTTATCAGCAGACTCAATAGCCTTGGCTTCTCAAATGACTGCCTCGCCTGGTTCACCAACTACTTCTCAGATAGAGTTCAGTATGTCAAATCGGAGGGTATTTTGTCCGGACCTCTGGCAGTCTTTATGGGGGTGCCACAGGGTTCAATTCTCGGGCCAACTTTTTTCTCTGTACATATCAATGATGTCGCTCTTGCTGCTGGTGATTCTCTGATCCACCTCTACGCTGACGACACCATTCTGTATACATCTGGCCCTTCTTTGGACACTGCGCTAACAAACCTCCCAACGAGCTTCAATGCCATACAACACTCCTTCCGTGGACTCCAACTGCTTTTAAATGCTAGTAAAACTAAGTGCATGCTCTTCAACTGATTGCTGCCTGCTCCCTCCCGCCCAACTAGAAAAATTAAATCTAGAATCGGCTTCCTATTTCACAACAAAGCATCCTTCACTCATGCTGCCAAACATACCCTCGTAAAACTGACTATCCTACCGATCCTTGACTTCGGTGATGTCATTTACAAAATAGCCCCCAACACTCTACTCAGAAAACTGGATGTAGTCTATCACAGTGCCATCCATTTTATCAGCAAACCCCCATATACTACCCACCACTGCAACCTGTATGCTCCCGTTGGCTGGCACTCACTACATATCCGCCGCTAAACCCACTGGCTCCAGGTCATCTATAAGTCTTTGCTAGGTAAAGCCCCGCCTTATCTCAGCTCACACCAAAGCAACACCCACCCGTAGCATGTGCTCCAGCAGGTATATTTCACTGGTCATCCCCAAAGCCAACACTTCCTTTGGCCGCCTTTCCTTACAGTTCTTTCCTGCCAATGGCTGGAACGAATTGCAAAAACCTCTGAAGCAGGTGTCTTACATCTCCCTCTCTAACTTAAAGCATCAGCTGTCAGAGCAGCTTACCGATCACTGTACCTGTACACAGCCAATCTGTAAATAGATGACTTCCTCATCCCCATATTATTACTTACCCTCTTTCTCTTTTTGCACCCCAGTATCTCTTACGTGCACATCGTCATCTGCGCATCTATCCCTCCAGTATTAATGCTAAATTGTAATTATTTTCACCTCAATGGCCTATTTATTGCCTACCTCCCTACTCTTCTACATTTGCAGACACTGTACATAGATCTTTCTATTTTTCTTTACTTTTGTTTTACTGACTGTACGCTTGTTTATGTGTAACTCTGTGTTGTTGTTTTTGTCGCACTGCTTTGCTTTATCTTGGCCAGGTGGCAGTTGTAAATGAGAACTTGCTCTCAACTGTCCTACCTGGTTAAATAAAAGTGAAATAAAATAATAATAATAACAAAACAAAAAAAAACAGCACCTGACAGCCTTGTCGTGTACATGGGGCGTCCCTATGAAAGTGCTGAATTTACTTCTTGCTGCAGGAAAAATGTAATATTCATCATCAACGTAGAGCGTTGGTTCTGTGGCAGCAGCAGCGCTGCAGGTCTGTTTGTATGCCTGGTCGGGTGTGAAGAGTAAACAGCACAGAAAGAGAAGCAGCAAAGAGCCTAGTCTATGCATTCTGGAGCCAGCAGTCATCTTCAGCACTATGCCTGACTGATATCAGCTCCTTAACAATTGGACTCTATCACCCATTGAGTGTCACCTCTGATACAGCCAGGCCAGGCAAACACACCTTGCCCATAAAATGTTTATTTCTCAAACACAGTGAGATGTAATGTGCCACAATGACATATTGACAAAGATCAACATATTTTTGTTGTTTAACCTTTATTTAACTAGACAAGTCAGTTAAGAACAAATTCTTATTTTACAATGACGCCCTACCCTGGCCAAACCCTCCCCTAACCCGGACGACGCTGGGCCAATTGTGCGCCGCCCTATGGGACTCCCGGTCACAGCCGGTTGTGATACAGCTCGGGATCGAACCAGGGTTTGTAGTGACGCTTCAAGCAATGAGATGCATTACCACAAATAACACTTAAAAAAATGACAAATACATGTTTTTGTTTATATTGAACTGCTTATCAATAATTAATCATGAAAATCCTTTATACTACAATCATTTTTGTTTATGCGTTGTTTAAAGTGCTTAGGGAAAGAAAATTGGCTTGTCCCAGCAGTGCTTTGTGGAGTTGTAGTGACATTTAGAGATATCTATTATTTTGAATGTTAGAAAGTGAAAAGTATTTCATATATTGTATAGATCAATAAGAAATTATTTTAAAACATATACACTACCGTTCAAAAGTTGCCAGTTAAGGACTTGTGAGGCGTCTCTAATGTACTTGTCCCCTTGCTCAGTTGTGCACCTGGGCCTCCCACTACTCTTTCGATTCTGGTTAGAGCCCGTTTGCGCTGTTCTGTGAAGGGAGTAGTACACAGTGTTGTATGAGATCTTCAGTTTCTTGGCAATTTCTCGCATGGAATAGCCTTTACTTCTCAGAACAAGAATAGACTGACGAGTTTCAGAAGAAAGCGCTTTATTTCTGGCCATTTTGAGCCTGTAATCAAACCCACAAATGCTGATGCTTCAGATACTCAACTAGTCTAAAGAAGTCCAGTTTTATTGCTTCTTTAATCAGAACAACAGTTTTCAGCTGTGCTAACATAATTGCAAAAGGGTTTTCTAATGATCAATTAGCCTTTTAAAATTATAAACTTGGATTAGCTAACACAACATGCCATTGAAACACAGGAGTGATGGTTGCTGATAATGTGCCTCTGTACACCTGTAGATATTCCATATTCCAGGATTCAGACAAGGGATGGAAGATAGCCCACTCTGTGCTTCTATCTCGGTGAGGGCACAGGGCATTTGTAACGAGCCTGATATAAGTAACTTCATTATGCTTCTGTTTGCCAAGCAGAAAGGAAGGGCCGGGAAAGGAAAGACTAACCTTTCGCCCCTGCAAATCACTGCAAAGAATCCCATTGAGGAACATCACAAAGGTTATTCCTGCAGTTCGTCAAGCCCATTTACTCTTGAGAAGATAACAGAGTTTCGGAAACAGGATCCTAAATATGATGCGGCTCGACTGGGAAACGTATAGGACAAATGTGGGAGTGGAGAGGTTTGCCGACTTCTCTATACGGTGATGAAATAAAACAGATGAGCCACAGGCTTTTTAAATACAATTTCAGTCGCTGCAGATTAAAAATGTGTCCACTTGTCCAAAGGTTTGGTGGTATTAAATTGTTCCCCACAAGGCCCTTATCAAATTGATATATGATTTTTTTTAAAAGAAGCATTCTATGTTTTTCACACCGTAATATATCTTGTTGTATGGGAGCCTATACAATAGAATGTTCACAGAGTGTTGACAAGTTGGAATGCTGACATGCTCATTGAAAATTATTATCAGTGGATGCTCCTCAGAGGAGGAAGGGGAGGACCATCCTCCTCAGTGAATTTCATTTTTTTTCCCATAGTGAAATGTGGAAAGCTATCCTTTTTAGATAAAATGGAAGACTTTCCGTCCTCCTATGTGTACATTGACTTCAATACAAAACATAGGAGGCTCAGGGTTCTCTTCCGCTTCTATAGACTTATATAGTAATTATGACGCCCTCCAGGAAGATGTTCTCCAACCTATCAGAGCTCTTGCAGCATGAACTGACACGTTGTCCACCCAATCAAAAGATCAGAGAACGAATCTAGTATTGAAAGCATAGGCTAACTAGCACTGCAGCGCATAAAATATTGACTCAAAAGAGAGAAAGCGAATAGTTGAACAAAGTAACTTTTTTAATGAAGGAAAGCAAGAGCTAGAGTATCTATATTTCATAATTTTTTTATTTTCACTCCAGCTAGCTAGATTAGTTTACGCAAACACCCGGAGCAAACAGAGAGGGATGCTATGTTATCTAGCTAGCTATGGCTATCTAACTCTGAAACTATTCCAAGTCAAGGTAAGCTTTTGGTTTTATTAATTCATTGCCACCAGGGCCCGCCGGTGTAACTGCTAAATAGCTTGCTGACTGTACACCTTACTGCATCATTGTAGCGACTTTACTAACACGTTAGTTCTAGTAGCTATGTTGTCTATGACGTTAGCTGATCCATGCCCCTACCTTTAAAGGTATCTGTGACGAACAGATGCATATCTGTATTCCCAGTCATGTGAAATCCATAGATTGGGGCCTAATGAATCTATTTCCGTTGACTGATTTCCTTATATGATCTGTAACTCAATAAAATCTCAGAAATTTTGCGTTTATATTTTTGCTCAGTTTATTATGGAAGATCGGAGAATATTAAAACCTCTTTGATGCAAAGTCTCCTGGTTAAGGGACCTGCGTGGTACTGGTTCCGACTGACATTTTCACTTAATTCGATCTTTAGACACCGATCTCTGATAATAAATGCATTAGGCCCTAATCTATGGATTTCACATGCCTGGGAACACAGATATGCATCTGTTGGTAGGGAAACCAGTCAGTATCTGGTATGACCACCATTTGCCTCATGCAGCGAGACACATCTCCTTCGCATAGAGTTGATCAAGCTGTTGATTGCAGTCTGTGGAATGTTGTCCCACTCCTCTTCAATGTCTGTGCGAAGTTGCTGGTTATTGGCGTGAAGTGGAAGACGCTGTTGTACACGTCGATCCAGAGCATCCCAAACATGCTCAATAGGTGACGTGTCTGGTGAGTACGCATGGAAAAACTGGAACATTTTCAGCTTCCAGGAATCGTGTACAGATCCTTGCGACCATTTTGGCTGTGCATTATCATGCTGAAACATGAAGTCGGAGGATGGCCAGATGGCGGCGGATGAATGGCACGACAATGGGCATCTCGTCACGATATCTTTGTGTATTGAAGTTGCCATCGATAAAAACGCTCGCCCACACAACGCCATACACGCTGTCATCCATCTGCCCGGTATAGTTGAAACAGAGATTCATCTGTGAAGAGCGCACTTCTCCAGCATGCCAGTGGCCATCGAAAGTGAGCATTTGCCCACTGAAGTCAGTTATGATGCCGAACTGCAGTCAGGTCAAGACCCTGGTAAGGACGAAGAGCACGCAGAGGAGCTTCCCTAAAGACTGTTTCCGACAGTCTGCCAAATTCTCTAAAATGAGGTAGAGAAATATGGTCGAGAAATAAACATTAAATTCTCTGGCAATGACTCTAGTGGACATTCCTGCAGTTAACATGCCAATTGGATGCGCCCTCAAAACTTGAGACTTGTGTGGCATTGTATTGTGTGACAAAACTGCACATTTTAGACTGGCCTTTTATTTATTTTTTTAAATAAAAGGCCAAAAATGTCTGCTGCACCTTTGTAATGATCAGGCTGTATAATCAGCTTCTTGTTATGCTACACCTGTCAGGTGGATGGATTATCTTGACAAAGGAGAATTGCTCACTAACAGGGAAGTAAACATTTGTGCACAACATTTTAGAGAAATAAGCTTTTTGTGCGTATGGAACATTTCAGGGATCTTTTATTTCAGCTCATGAAACATAGGACCAACACTTTACATGTTGCATTTATATATTGTTTTCAATATAGATGGTTCTAAACTTTGAGAATGAAAATATCAGTTTACTTTAGTTTAGGCACACCCACCAACTTTACCATCTGTCTTTTTACAGCTTTAAATGTGTTAATTGTGTGCAACGGTCCAAAGATGAATGGAAAATTGATAAGGATGTGGCCTTGGCTGATGCCTTGATGTGACAAAAACAAAACTATACTAAACCTTCATAAAATTCCTTTTTACTTCAGTTCAGCCCCCTACTTTACTGTGTTGCCATCTTTTGTTTTACAGCTTTTTTAACTTTATTGCTGCTTTGAAACAGTCCAAAGATTAATGTCAGACCAGGTACAAAGCAGAAATACATCTTATTGCACAATGAATGGGGAGGGAACCAGTAGTGAAATCATTGACACTTTTTAAAAGTTGGAATCCTTAGTTGCAACATCCATTTTTGGACTTGTAAATTAATGGTATATACCCATTGATTCTTAAAGAACATAGCTTAGAAATGCCTCATGAGCTTTGAAGGAAAGGACTGGGACTAGGGTGGACTGTAAACTATGTTCAGGACTGTTCCTACCACTATTGCACATCGGTCAGAATTAGATTTAGATTTAGCGGTATTACACACACAAACAAACAGGAGTTGGAGATTGGTGTGGATACCAAGGATATGCTTTAGGATGTGGTCTGGAAGGGAGATGAGGGAAACACATTAAGATCAACATAAGGTGCTGCAGACAAAACAAAGTAGTGGCAGGTGACTAAAAGGAATAGGAACTAAGGGCATGGACATACAAAGGGATAGAACATAGGGCAGCAAGTATATATTATTTAGGACTTACAGTTGAAGTCGGAAGTTGACATATACCTTAGCCAAACACATTTCAACTCAGTCTTTCACAATTCCTGACATTTAATCCTAGAAAAATTCCCTGTTTTAGGTCAGTTAGGATTACCACTTTATTTTAAGAATGTGAAATGTCAGAATAACAGGAGAAAATGATTTATTTCAGATTTGATTTCTTTCAACACATTCCCAGTGGGTCAGAAGGTTACATACAGTCATGGCCAAAAGTTTTGAGAATAACACAAATATTAGTTTTCACAAAGTCTGCTGCCTCAGTTTGTATGATGGCAATTTGCATATACTCCAGAATGTTATGAAGAGTGATCAGATGAATTGCAAAGTCCCTCTTTGCCATGCAAATGAACTGAATCCCCCAAAAACATTTCCACTGCATTTCAGCCCTGCCACAAAAGGACCAGCTGACATCATGTCAGTGATTATCTCGTTAACACAGGTGAGTGTTGACGAGGACAAGGTTGGAGATCACTCTGTCATGCTGATTGAGTTCGAATAACCGTCTGGAAGCTTCAAAATGAGGGTGGTGCTTGGAATCATTGTTCTTCCTCTGTCAACCATGGTTACCTGCAAGAAAACATGTGCCATCATCATTGCTTTGCACACAAAGGGCTTCACAGGCAAGGATATTGCTGCCAGTAAGATTGCACCTAAATCCACCATTTATTGGATCATCAAGAACTTCAAGGAGAGCGGTTCAATTGTTGTGAAGAAGGCTTCAGGGCGCACAAGAAAGTCCAGCAAGTGCCAGGACCGTCTCCTAAAGTTGATACAGCTGCGGGATCGGGGCACCACCAGAACAGAGCTTGCTCAGGAATGGCAGCAGGCAGGTGTGAGTGCATCTGCATGCACAGGGAGAATAAAACTTTTGGAGAATGGAATGGTGTCAAGAAGGGCAGCAAAGAAGCCCGTTCTACAGAAAAAAACATCAGGCACAGACTGATATTCTGCAAAAGGTACAGGGATTGGACTGCTGAGGACTGGGGTAAAGTCATTTTCTCTGATGAATCCCCTTTCCGATTATTTGGGGCATCCGGAAAAAATCTTGGTGAGGTGAGCGCTACCATCAGTCCTGCGTAATGTCAACAGTAAAGCATCCTGGGACCATTCATGTGTGGGGTTGCTTCTCAGCCAAGGGAGTGGGCTCACTCACAATTTTGTCTAAGAACACAGCCATGAATAAAGAATGGTACCAATACATCCTCCGAGAGCAACTTCTCCCAACCATCCAGGAACAGTTTGGTGACGAACAATGCCTTTTCCAGCAAGATGGAGCACCTTGCCATAAGGCAAAAGTGATAACTAAGTGGCTCGGGGAACAAAACATCGATATTATGGGTCCATGGCCAGGAAACTACCCAGACCTTAATCCCATTGAGAAGTTGTGGTCAATCCTCAAGAGGCGGGTGGACAAACAAAAACCCACAAATTATGACAAACTCCAAGCATTGATTATGCAAGAATGGGCTGCCATCAGTCAGGATGTGGCCCAGAAGTTACTTGACAGCATGCCAGGGCATATTGCAGAGTTCTTGAAAAAGAAGGGTCAACACTGCAAATATTGACTCTTTGCATCAACTTCATGTAAATGTCAATACAAAGCCTTTTACACTTATGAAATGCTTGTAATTATAGATTCAGTATTCCATAGTAACACCAGACAAAAATATCTAAAGACACCTAAGCAGCAAACTGTTTGAAAATGTATATTTGTGTCATTCTCAGAACTTTTGGCCACGACTGTACACTCAATTAGCATTTGGAAGCATTGCCTTTACATTGTTTAACTTGGGTCAAATGTTTCAGGTAGCCTTCCACAAGCTTCCCACAGTAAATTGGGTGAATTTTGGCCCATTCCTCCTGACAGAGCTTGTGTAACTGAGTCAGGTTTGTAGGCCTCCTTGCTCGCACGTGCTTTTTCAGTTCTGCCCACAAATATTCTATAGGTTTGAGGTCAGGGCCATGTGATGGCCACTCCAATACCTTGACTTTGTTGTCCTTAGGCCATTTTGCCACAAATTTGGAAGTATGCTTTGTCCATTTGGAAGACCCATTTGCGACCAAGCTTTAACTTCCTCATGTCTTGAGATGTTGCTTCAATATATCCACATACGTTTCCTTCCTCATGATGCCATCTATTTTGTAAAGTGCACCAGCCCCCCCTGCAGCAAAGCATAACCCACAACATGATGCTGCCACCCCCGTGCTTCACAGTTGGGGTGGTGTTCTTTGGCTTGCAAGCCCCCCCCCCCCCCCCCCCCCTCCCTTTTTCCGATGGTCATTATGGCCAAACAGTTCTATTTTTGTTTCATCAGACCAGAGGACATTTCTCCAAAAAAGTATGATCTTTGTCCCTATGTGCAGTTGCAAACCGTAGTCTGGCTTTTTTTATGGCGGTTTTGGAGCAGTGGCTTCTTCCTTGCTGAGCAGCCTTTCAGGTAATGTGGATATAGGACTCGTTTTACAGTGGATATAGATACTTTTGTACCTGTTTCCTCCAGCATCATTACAAGGTCCTTTGCTGTCGTTCTGGGATTGATTTGCACTTTTCGCACCAAAGTAGGAGACAGAATGCATCTCCTTCGTGAGCAGTATGACAGCTGCGTGGTCCCATGGTGTTTATACTTGCATACTATTGTTTGTACAGATGAGCGTGGTACCTTCAGGCATTTGGAAATTGCTCCCAAGCATGAGCCAGACTTCTGTAGGTCTACAATATATTTTCTGAGGTCTTGGCTGTTTTCTATTGATTTTCCCATGATGTCAAGCAAAGAGGTACAGCGTTTGAAGGTAGGCCTTGAAATACATCCACATGTACACCTCCAATTGACTCAAATTATGTCAATTAGCCAAACAGAAGCTTCTAAAGCCATGACATAATTTTCTGGAATTTTCCAAGCTGTTTAAAGGCACAGTCAACTTAGTATTTGTAAACTGCTGACCCACTGGAATTGTGATACAGTGAATTATAAGTGAAGTAATCTGTAAACAATTTTTGGAAAAATGACTTGTGTCATGCACAAAGTAGATGTCCTAACCGACTTGCCAAAACTATAGTTTGTTAACAAGAAATGTGTGGAGTGGTTGAAAAAACGAGTTTTAATGACTCCAACCTAAGTATATGTAAACGTGCGACTTCAACTGTACATTCTCCAAACAGCATAATAGGGCCTGATGTTACTTTTGATACCGGAGCTTCGAAACATTGTGCCGATGCTTTTATCCTTTATCAGAAGCACGTGATCAATGGCGACCGAAGCTTCGTTATGTCGAATAACCATCTGATTGGTTTGGTAGAAGACAAAAAGGCTACACTGCTACGCTACGGCATCATCTGTAATAATTTGACTAGCAGGTTCTGCTTGACTTGACACCCAGTGTCATAACATTATGACACGGTCATAACCATGTCCTAATGTCATAACAGCTGACATAACCTGTTATAATATGGTCACAACACTGTCATGACACATTTAGACCTTTTGTGATATATATTGCATTATTTTATGGATGGTTATGACACCTTCATAAGAGTGTCAAAACCCACAAAACCAACCACACAAGGCAAAACATTCCATTACACCATAAACATAATGTTGACACGTAGGCTATGTTATATATATATGTATTTTAATTGACCCTAGTAAATGATCATTGTAATTGCACACACATTGATGTCCAACATGCACCCCTCCCAATGCCCTGTTGATGACTGAATGCAGGAGCAGATTTCAGGAGCAGGACAAGAAGACAACCTATTAATGACTGATACAAGGGCATGTAAGTGATAGGCTTATCTGGTTTATATGATTATGATGGTCGTAATGCTTCTTGTCAGTGTCAAAGTATATACTGTTAGTCCAAGTAAGGCAAGGATTAATCTGCCCTTGCCTTTCATCCTGCTAGCTACTGTTCAATGGCTGGAAAATAAATGGGATGAGCTGAAAGCACGTATATCCTACCATTCAAAACTGTAATATCTTATTATTTATTTATTTTATTTAACCAGGAAGGGCTCATTGAGATTAAAATATATTTTTCAAGAGCACCCTGGCCAAGATAGGCAGCACCAAGTCATTACAAAAAAATTACAGAAAGACATGAAAAACTACAAGTAATCTAGTAAAAACCATTGAATTCACAAGAGTATAAAACAGCAAATTAAAAACATTGACAGGTCAGGGAATCAGCCTCAAAATCCTTCATCAGTGATTTAAAAACACCAATCGGGACAAGTTCTTCCAGTTTAAAAGTATTTTGTAAGGTGTTCCAAGACGATGGCAAAGAATACATAAAATCCCTTTTACTAAATTCAGTTCGGACATTTGGAACAGTTAGCAGGATAAAGTCCAGCGAACGAAGAGAGTACCCACCACATTTCTGAACAATAAAAATGCACTAATAAAAATGTAGTAAACCCAAAATGGCTTTGTAAATACAAGTATACCAGTGACTGAGCCTACGAGTGACTAGAGAAGGCCAGCCAACCCTGGTATACAAAGTGCAGTGGTGCATAAGGGTTTTGCAGTTTAAAATAAATCTCAAAGTACCATGGTAAAGGGTGTCAATTGATCTCAAACACTGAGTGGAAGCATTCATATATAAAATATCCCCATAGTCTAGTAAAGGCATAAATGTAGTTGATACTAGCCTCCTTCTGGCTTCAAAAGAAAAACAGGCCTTATTCCTAAAATAAAATCCCAATTTCAGCTTCAATTTTTTTGTAAATGATTGAATATGCAATTTAAAAGAGAGGCCGTCATCAATTAAAATTCCAGGATATTTATATGAGGTTACAACCTCAATCTCCTTGCCCTGACAGGTAGTAATAGGTGAAAGGTTCAGAGGTCTATTTCTTGCATTAGAAAACACCATTAGTTTAGTTGTCAGTATTGAGGATAAGCTTCAATTGACACAATGTATGTTGAACAGTATAAAAGCAGTTTGCAAGTTCTGGAAAGCTTTTGTAAGAGACGAGGCACAACAGTAAATAACAGTATCATCAGCATAAAAAAAGTTGTGCATTTTGGACATTTTTGTCTCAATCATTTATATAAATAGTGAATAAGAGAGGACCAAGTACAGAGCCTTGGGGCACACCATTCAAGACAGACAATTTAACAGACATAAGCCCATCAAATTGAGTGCACTGAGTTCTATCAGACAGATAGTTAGCAAACCATGCAACTGCATGCTCTGAAAGAACTACACTTGACAATCTCTGCCTTAGTCTAACATGATCAACTATATCAAAAGCCTTAGAGAGATCAATAAAAAGTGACACACAGTAATGTTTTTTGTCAATGGCTTCAGTGCTATCATTTAAAACCTTCATGGCTGCTGTAATTGTGCTATGCTTCTTACTGAAGCCCGATTGCTACATTGATAAAATAGAGTTAGTAAATAAAAATGATTTTAGCTGTTCACTTACAAGGGTTTCAAATGTTTTCACCAGCTTTGAGATTGGCCTATAATTATTTAAAATAGTTGGATCTCCCCCTTTTAAAAGTGGTAGGACAAATGCTGATTTCCAGATCTTTGGAATTTCATTACATTCAAGGGTTAGATTGAACAGACATGTAAAGTGGTTCAGCTATGAAATCAGCTGCCAGATTTAAAAAGCAGGGATCCGAAAGACCAGGACCTGCAGGCTTTCTCTGATCTAAGGATTTCAGGGCTTTATGTACCACCTGCACTGAGAATGGCAAAAAGCTAAAAGTTTGACCAGCTCTCACTGGTTCATCCACACAGGGTTGTACAGAGACAGAGGACACTGAATCAAACAGCCTACCAGATGATACAAAGTGCCCATTGAAACAATTCAGCATTTCAGTTTTGTCATATATAGCAACAGAGTCCTTCAAAACACATGACGGTAATTCATTAACATTACTGTTACCAGACATAGACTTAATAGCCTTCCAAAACGTTCTAGGGTCATTCAGGTTATCAGTGGTAACAGACATAAAATATTCAGACTTGGCCTTCCTGAGAAAAAAAGAACACTTGTTTCGTAACTGCCTAAAAATAAGCCAATCAGCATCAGAACATGATTTCCTTGCTTTAGCCCCGGTTAGATTACGGTCGTGAATAATACAAGACAGCTCAGAAGAACACCATGGATTATTCCGCCCTTTAACCCTGAACCTGTGGAATGGGGCATGTTTGTTTACTATTTGGGAAAAACCATCATGAAAGAATTTCCAGGCAGTTTCCACATCAGGGATAAGCTCAATCTTGCTCCAGTCAAAACAAAACAAAACAAATCATGAAAGAAAGCCTGCTCATTAAAACACTTCAAATTTCTCTTACAAATAAAATGTGGGTTTGTCTTTGGAACCTCAGTATTTCTAACAGCAACAACAGCACAATGGTCACTTAAATCATTACAAAAAACACCAACCGCAGAATATTTATGTGGAACATTTGTCAATATCAAATCAATCAGGGTAGATTTATCTGGACATTTAAGATTTGGGCGAGTGGGTGAGTTAATCAACCGGGTAAGATTCATAGAATTACAAAACATTTTTTATATCATCAGACACCGGCTTTAACCAACACCAGTTGAGATCACCAATCAAGATCATTTCACTGTAAATAAGTTTAGACATAAGGTGCGTGAAAGAAGAAAATGCATCACAGAGAGCAGAGGGGGGTCTATAACAGCCAATCACAGTTATAGAGAGCAGAGGGGGGGTCTATAACAGCCAATCACAGTTATAGAGAGGCCCTTTGAAACCTCAACATTCAAAGCAAGAAATCCCAACTGTTTACAAATAGTTTCAGACTTTGCCACACTTGCATGGAATTTAGATTTGACATATATAGCCACACCCCCACCTTTCTGAACCCGATCAGTGCGATAAACATTGTAACCACTTATACAAATATCCTTATCAAAAACAGACTTGCAGAGCCAGGTTTCAGAAAACACAATTGCATCAGCATCAGTTGGCTGAACGACAACATTAAGAACATACAGCTGGCGAGTTATACACTCCATCGGCAGGACAGAACAGCAGCCTCTGGTAAGACACAGGGTGGTGGCCTATGCATATATGTGAACAAAAGCTGGAGCACAATATCTAAGGAAGTCAAGGTTTTGCTCCCCTGAGTGGAGTAGCTCATGATAAGCTGTAGACCACACTATCTATATTTTTCATAGCTGTCTTCATACCACCACAGACCGATGCTGGCACTAAAACCGCACTCAATGAGCTGTATTCCGCCATAAGCAAACAGGAAAAAGCTCATCCAGAGGCGACGCTCCTCGTGGCCGGGGACTTTAATGTAGGGAAACTGAAATCCGTTTTACCTCATTTCTATCAGCATGTTAAATGTGCAACTAGAGGGAAAACAATTCTAGACCACCTTTACTCCACACACAGAGACACATACAAAGCTCTCCATCCATTTAGAAAGTCTGACCATAATTCTATCCTCCTGATTCCTGCTTACAAGCAAAAATTAAAGCAGGAAGCACCAGTGACTCAGTCAATAAGAAAAGGTTCAGATTAAGCAGATGCTAAACTTTAGGAGTCCTTTGCATTGACAACGTCGCCCCCACAGTGACTGTACGTACATACCCCAACCAGAAGCCATGGAATACAGGCAACATTCAAGCATTTTTTTTTTAAAACGCTCTGCCATCTGACAAACCATCAAATAGGCAAAGTGTCAATACAGGACTAAGATCGAATCATACCTAGTCAGATGTGGTAGGGCTTGCAAACTATTACAGACTACAAAGGGGAGGACAGCCGAGAGCTACTCAGTGACACAAGCCTACCAGATGAGCTAAATAACTTCTATGCTTGCTTCTAGGCAAGTAACACTGAAACATGCATGAGCGCATCAGCTGTTCCGGATGACTGTGTGATCACACAGACCTTCAAACAGGTCAACATTCACTAGGCTGCAGGGCCAGATGGATTACCAAGGCGTATAGTACTTAGTACTTCCGGTGCCGACAGAGATGGCTGGAAACTATGCAGTATTTTGTTCACGGAGACATGGCTCACTCGAGACATGCTATCGGAGTTGGTACAGCCAGCTGATTTCTTCAGGCATTGCACCGACAGAAACAAGCATCATTCTGGTAAGAAGAGGGGTAGGGGGGTGTGCCTTATGATTAACGAGACATGGTTTGATCATAACAACATACAGGAACTCAAGTTCTTCTGTTCACCTGACTTAGAATTCCTCATAATCAAATGCAGTACGATGGCCCTGAACAAACTTTATTTGACTCTATGTAAACCACATATCCTGAGGCTGCATTCATTGTAGCTGGGGATTTTAACAAGGCTAATCTGAAAACAAGACTCGCTAAACTCTATCAGCATATCGATTGTGCTACCAGGGCTGGTAAAACCCTGTATCATTGAAACTGAAAGCGCAAACCACTGCTTTTAACCAGGGCAAGTGACCGGAAACATGACCGAATACAAACAGTGCAGAGATTCCCTTCGCAAGGCAATCAAACAAGCTAAGCATCAGTATAGAGACAAAATAGAGTTGCAATTCAACGGTTCAGACACAAGAGGTATGTTGCAGGGTCTACAGTCAATCACGGATTACAAAAAGAAAACCAGCCCCGTCGCGGACCAGGATGTCATGCTCCCAGACAGACTAAACAACTTCTTTGCTCGCTTTGAGGACAATACAGTGCCACTGACACGGCCCGCAACCAAAACCTGTGGACTCTCCTTCACTGCAGCCGACGTGAGTAAAACATTTAAACGTGTTAACCCTCGCAAGGCTGCAGGCCCAGATGGCATCCCCAGCCGCGTCCTCAGAGCATGCGCAGACCAGCTGGCTGGTGTGTTTACGGACATATTCAATCAATCCTTATCCCAGTCTGCTGTTCCCACATGCTTCAAGAGGCCACCATTGTTCCTGTTCCCAAGAAAGCTAAGGTAACTGAGCTAAACGACTACCACCCCGTAGCACTCACTTCCGTCATCATGAAGTGCTTTGAGAGACTAGTCAAGGACCATATCACCTCCACCCTACTTGAAATGCTTTGAAAGGCTGGTCATGGCTCACATCGACTCCATTATCCCAGAAACCCTATACCCACTCCAATTTACATACCGCACAAACAGATCCAGAGATGATGCGATCTCTATTGCACTCCACACCTGGACAAAAGGAACACCTATGTGAGTATGCTATTCATTGACTACAGCTCTGATTTCAACACCATAGTGCCCTCAAAGCTCATCACTAAGCTAAGAACCCTGGGACTATACATCTCCCTCTGCAACTGGATCCTGGACTTCCTTACAGGCCGCCCCCAGGTGGTAAAGGGTAGGTAACAACACATCCGCCACTCTGATCCTCAATATGGGGGCTCCTCTAGGGTGCATGCTCAGCCCCCTCCTGTACTCCCTGTTCACTCATGAAGGCATGGCCAGTCACGACTCCAACACCATCATCGATTTTGCTGATGACAACAGCTGTAGGCCTGATCACTGACAACGATGAGACAGCCTATAGGGAGGTCAGAGACCTGACCGGGTGGTGAAAGTACAACAACCTCTCCCTCAACATGATCAAAACAAAGGAGATGATTGTGTACTACAGGAAAAAGAGGACGAGCACACCCCCATTCTCATCGACGGGGTTGTAGTGGAGCGGGTTGAGAGCTTCAAGTTCCTTGGTATTCACATCACCAACAAAGTAACATGGTTCAAGCACACCAAGACAGTTGTGAAGAGGGCACGACAAAACCTATTCCCCCCCAGGAGACTGAAAAGATTTGGCATGGGTCCTCAGATCCTCAAAATGTTTTACAGCTGCACCATTGAGAGCATCCTGACCGGTTGCATCACTGTCTGGTACGGCAACTGCTCAGCCTCCGACCGGAAGGCACTTTTGAGGATAGCGCGTACAGCCCAGTACATCACCGGGGCCAAGCTTCCTTCCATCCAGGACCTCTATACCAGGCGGTGCCAGAGGAAGGCCCTAAAAATAGTCAAAGACTCCAGCCACCCTAGTCGTAGACTGTTCTCTTTGCAACCGAACTGCAAGCGGTACCGGAGCGCCAAGTCTAGGTCCAGGAGGCTCCTAAATAGCTTCGACCCCCAAGCCATAAGACTCCAGAACAGCTAATCAAATGGCTACCCAGACTATCTGCATAGCAGCCCCCCGGAACACTGCTGCTACTACTCTGTTAGTCTCTATGCTTAGTCACTTTAATAACTCTACCTACATGTCCATATTACCTCGACACCGGTTCCCCCGCACATTGACATTAACTCTGTACAGGTACGCCCTGTATACAGCCCCTCCTATTGTTATTTACTGCTGCTCTTTAATCATTTGTTATTCTTATCTCTTGCTTTTTTTTGTTATTTTCTTAACTGCATTGTTGGTTAAGGGCTTGTAAGTAAGCATTTCACTGTTGTATTCGGCGCATGTGACAAATAAAATTTGACTTGATTTTGATTTGATCATACTACCCAACCCAATGTCCTCCATCCACAAATGCACAATTGTTTTATCACAAAGGCAATATGGCAGATGCCTGTATTATTGGCCTGGGGGATAATCTGTCATCGAGCTGCCTGCCTTTGTGGATGGATTTATGCTCACAGGGATCGCCTACCTTGTATTGTGTGCCGGTGTGAGGAGCCAGTTGCGTAAGAGGATCACCTTCGTAATTGTGTAATTCAAAAGGAGGATGCTCAGCCCATCACATGCATCCCCAGCAGCCCCCCGAGACAGCCCAGCCCCTCCATGTGTCTTATGAGTGGGTGGCCATTACTGCTTGAAGACATTGGCACAGAGGGATTACCCAGCCCCATGGAGTAGAGGGAATTAGAGAGAGACTGAGAGAGAGGGCAGGGGAAGGAAAGAGGGGTAGGGAAAGTGAAAGCAGACCCCTCCTCATCCTAACTGTATGCAGCGAATCAGGAGTGTTTCACACCCACATGGAACGGCTCAAACATAGCCTACCTTTGGAAGCCCAGACAACAAATGATTTGCCATTTGTGCCTGTGCCATATGTTGTTTCAAACATTCTTTCTTAGAAAACCACTCCTATTTCACATTATTCCATTGATGTCACTGGCAGCATTAAGTGGTCAGCTTAATACAGAGAAAAGAAGAGAGGGGAGGGAGAAAGAGAGGCCACCAGGAATTCAACGGGATCAGGTTGAATTAATTTGTCCTCCACAGAGCTATGAATAAATACACATACAGTAGATGCCCAGTTTTAAACTTTGCTTTTGGCCTAATATCCTTGCTTGTCCTCCCATCCCATGGCACAACTGAGAAGAAGCACAGCATTTCTCCTCTTCTCACTCAAATGGCACCCTATTCCCTATTTCGTGTCCTACTTTTACCAGGGCCCATAGGTCTCTGGTCAAAAGTAGTACATTAGGGAATAGGGTGTCAATTGGGATGCATTCAGGGCTCAGGTCTCCTCCCTGCCTCCTGGGGGCAAAGTGGGGCCTTAGCTGCTCGTTACATTAAAAAAAATAGGGAGCTTCTGTGACAGTCAACATTATAAACAACGCACTAAGAGGATTAAGCTGATGGACCTTTCTGGCGTTCCCACCGTCAATTATCAAAATGAAAAGTAGTGACTGGTCAGGAGCCTCTCTTGTTCCATCTCTCTCGGTTTATCTCCATCCCATTCTCTCTGTGTGAACTTCACTAATCCCTTCTGTGACAGAGAGAATAAAGGCATATTTTCTGCCGCAAATGTTGTGTGTGTATGTGTGTGTGTGCCTGTGCCATGGATTATAAAAAAGGCCATTTAAATTTTAATGTTTCTAAAGTGCAAAACTATATGTTATGCAACTGTTCTGTACAAAACGAACCTAGCTGCGCATCAGTGGGCCAGCCATCCATGCTGCTCATGCCTATAACTCCCTCCCCCCATCCATCCATCCCCATGATCCCTCTCTCCCCCTGCCCACCGTCAGCTCGCTTCGTCGGGTCGGCCCAGACTAAAACGTTCGTGGCCCACCATACTCTGACCGGCTGCAGGTTCATAGGTTGGGCAGTTTGGTAGTTGACAACGACTGAGGGTGAAGTGATGTCACTGTGTGTATGGTAGGGGAGGTGCTTTGACCCATGACGATAGTTCACAGAGTGAGTGTGTGTAGAGAGAAAGAGAGAGCGAGAGAGATTGTGTGTATGGTAGGGGGGTCCTTTGTTGTGGGTCGAGCCACGGCAGTGACATATCACAACTGCCCATGTGGTAAGGTGGCTCGGCGAGGGGCCACCCCGGGGATTTGCACAACGCTGACCGCCTGTGAGCGTAATGGGCTGAGACGATGTGCCACCACTACTGCAGCAGCGGACTTCAGCCAGCCAATGACACACCGCCGCCGAAGAGAAAAAGGCTGCCCCCCCCCCCCTAGCATCATCACAGTCACACCACCCTACTCACATTATAGTGCACTACTTTACACCATAAGGCTCCGGTTAATTTGGCAATTTGGGACACGCCCTCCCCCCAAGCAGTCTCCTGAGACAATGGTGAATTTAAACTTCACAGGGATAATAACATTGACCTTATATGTGGATTAGAAGACATCACAAATCAGCAAGCCATTGGAAATACATTCATTTCCCTCAGTCTCAATCTTAACTATATAACCTAATTTGTTACCTGAAATGTAAGCATTAGAGAATTAAGTATTATACCTTGTTATGTACAAAACTGAGTGAATTATGCTAATTTTCCAAGATATCACTGCAGGAACATCGTCATCTCTCAACCCTAGAATTGCTGCTGTGGGAGAGAGGTAGGGAGGAAGAGGCAGAAAAATGTCTCCATCTAGTGTTATCAAACCGTAACTGCAGCAGCACAGTAGAGCAAAGCCCCTTAATAGTACTACATACAGTCAAGGTCGGGGTCAATTCTATTTCCATTCACTCAATTCAGGAAGTAAACTGGAATTCCCATTCAAAATTGCCCTCATTGAAACATTGACCCCAAACCTACATACAGTACATATACAAGTCTGGTTCCCCTCTCAACCAACAGCAAATATATATGACACAAACCAATTAAATTGTTCAAAAAAGGGAATTTAATGTGTAGTAGAAAACAAAAAAAAAACAGAAACCATTTCAGCCTATGTCAAGCGATGTTGGCACTCTCCAGCGAGTGTGTGGTGAATGTTCTCGAGAGCTGAGGGAGTTTGAGGAGAGGTAAAAAAGACCCTAAGGGTTACCGTTGGTTCGCACATCATGTGTTCGCATCAAGGAGAGGTCACTAAGGGAGAGCCCATCTGTCTCTCACTGCGGGGGGAAAGACGCACAATAAAAAAATAACAGTAAACAGACAAAGGGGGTAAAAAAGGAGAAATCAACACAGCGGTTGGAAGTAAAACAGCTGGAGATGCTCGAGGGGAGCCCAGGTAGCCTGTGTGCGGAGAACACCTAGAACACTGTGGTCCTCTGGGTATCGTCCCCTCTCTCCACTCTCTCTCCTCTCAAACGGAATGTCTCTGTGTGATCATGTAACGGCCGACGCCGTCTCCGCGGCTGCTCGTCTCTCCTATACCACAGCATACTGCTGATAGAGCAGCTCGCGGATTTTATAGTAGTCATCACACAGGCAGCCCTCCAGGCCGATGCGCCCTGCCTCCGTCTGTACAGGGGGGCGACACAGACAAGGGTTAGAGGGGTCACGCATAGTCACAACCATTTCCCCCCCTTCAACATCCACAAATAGATGTGTAGATGGAGATGGAGTGGTGCTGACTTTAGTATGCAGCAGAAATGGTTTGTTTATACATAGGTTGCCCCTTCAGCCTACAAACTACTTATCGCCGGTCAGGGCTGGGATTGGCTTATGCTGTCAAAGCGAGCTGAATTAACTAAATGAATGACTGTGGTGTGCTGGGGTAGAAGGACAGAGAGACGGACAACTCACCCTGCGGACGGCCACAATGTTGTTGCACACCAGCACTCCTCCCACAAACTCAGCCTGGATGCCTTCCCTCAGCAGCACCTGCTTGAAGTCGGACAGGCGGGGCTCGTTGATGAACACCGACTGGTGGCCTGGGATCTGTGAGTTAGACAGGGTGTGTATGGGTTAGAACCAGAACACATTATATACAACTGATCTCAGACCAGTTGTATTCTACGGCTACATTTACACAGGTAACCAAATTCTGATTTTTTTTTCCACTAATTGGTCTTTTGATCAGATGAGCCTGTGTAAACGCATCCTATGTGGATTAGTAGAACCACAACCATACAGTTTCTGTACATCTGATCTCAGATCAGTATGACTCTAAGGACTATGTTATCTTTTTTTGCTCATTTACTGGCAAAAGAGCTGATCTGATTGGTCAAAAGACACAATTAGTGAAAAAAAGCTCAGAATTGGGCTGCCTGTGTAAATGCAGCCTTAGAAACAATATGAATGGACATTCAAAAATGTTACGGTGAAACATGAAACAAAATATTTTATAAGGATTACTGTGGCATTTAGAGGAAATAATCAAACTGCAAATGACTTTGCTATTCCAACTACAATCCTACATGGCCACGTGCTGACCAACTCGCAGGTGTCTTCACTGACATTTTCAACCTCTTCCTGTCTGGAATACCAACATGCTTCAAGCAGACCACCATAGTCCCTGTGCCCAAGAGCACTGAGGTAACCTGCCTAAATGACTACTGACCCGTAGCACTCACGTCTGTAGTCATGAAAAGCTGGTAATGGCTCACATTAACACCATTATCCCAGAAACACGAGACCCACTCCAATTTGCATACCGCTCAAACAGATCCACAGATGATGCAATCTTTATTGCACTCCACACTGCCCTTTCCCACCTGGACAAAAGGAACACCTACAAGAGAATGCTATTAATTGACTACAGCTCAGCGTTCAACACCATAGTGCCCTCAAAGCCTATCACTAAGCTAAGGACCCTTAGACTAAACACCTCCCTCTGCAACTGGATCCTGGACCATCCCCCAGGTGGTGAGGGTAGGTAACAAAACATCTGCCATGCTGATCCTCAACACCGGAGCCCCTCAGGGGAGCGTGCTCAGTCCCCTCCTGTACTCGCTGTTCACCCACGACTGCATGGCCAGGCACGACTCCAACACCGTCATTAAGTTTACAGACGACACAACAGACAGCCTATAAGGAGGAGGTCAGAGACCTGGCCGGGTGGTGCCAGAATAACAACCTATCCCTCAACGTAACCAAGACGAAGGAGATGATTGTGGACTACAGAAAAAGGAGGACTGAGCACGCCCCCATTCACTGGAGCTAAGCTGCCTGCCATCCAGGACCTCTACACCACATGGTGTCAGAGGAAGGCCCTAAAAATGGTCAAAGAACCCAGCCACCCCAGTCTTAGACTGTTCTCTCTACTACCGCAAGCCCAAATGCTTCTCAACAGCTTTTACCCCCAAGCCATGAGACTTCTGAACAGGTAATCAAATGGCTAACGGACTACTTGCATTGTGTCCCGTAAGTAAGCATTTCACCTGTTGTCTTTGGCGCACGTGACAAATACACTTTGATTTGATTATCTGTAGTGACCGTTTAGATCCGAAACAGACACGTACGTTCGCTGCACACTTCCTTCTCCGGCTTTTTGATAACGTTAGCAAAATTCCGCAACTTCATGGCCAACACAAAACAAATGGAACGTGTTAGCTCATGGTCAAAGTATTTACCTTATTGAACACACTTCTGATCTTTGATCAGTTGAACTGAATGGACTCTGTGGAACCCCAACCATACAGTTTTTAATACTGGTAAGTCTGACCTCCGATCAGTTGGACTCTGTGGATTAGTTCAGGGCTCGAGACAAACTTTTTGCACTTGTGGCACTGGTGTGAATCCAAATTTTTCAGTTGATGGCATCAGCACAAGATTTGGTCGCACCAATTTTTCACAGCAATAATGACCTGACCTGTGTCCCATAATGAACCTGCATTTCATATAGACCCAAGCTAATAATAACTAGCCACCTTTTAAATTAGAATGTCCTTGCAGGGCTTGACATACACGAAATTATCAAAAGTATGTGGACACCTGCTCATTGAACACTTCATTTGGGGCGGCAGGGTAGCCTAGTGGTTAGAGCGTTGGACTAGTAACCAAAAGGTTGCAAGTTCAAATCCCCGAGCTGACAAAGGTACAAATCTGTCGTTCTGCCCCTGAACAGGCAGTTAACCCACTGTTCCTAGGCTGTCATTGAAAATAAGAATTTGTTCTTAACTGACTTGCCTAGTAAAATAAAGGTAAAATTTATGACGGTGCCATGTTGAAAGTCACTGAGCTCTTCAGTATGGCCATTCTACTGCCAATATTTGTCTATGGAGATTGCATGGCTGTGTGTTCGATTTTATACACCTGTCAGCAACGGGTGTGGCTGAAATAACAAAATCCACTAATATGAAGGGGTGTCCACATACTTTTGTATATATAGTGTACATTGTTGTTAGGATGGAAAAAAATAAAACCTTTTTACTCAATCTCAATACTAGTGTTATTGGTAGCGATTTATAAGTCACTCTACAGTTGTATGGCCCTATAAAATCAGTTTTATCTTTTGGTAAATTCCATTTTCCCGGTTTCATGATCCAGGTTTCAGAGATTTTTTTTCTTTCACTCTCATAATCACACTTTTTGTTCTTCGAAAAAAAACTAAAATGTGATGTACCAAGTCCACAACAACACTTAAACCACATCAGAGGTGGAGAGGTCTGTGAACAATAATACAAATAAAAAAGGTTACAATGTACAGTGTAGGCTACATGTGATGGCTGAGTTTGCAAAACAAATGCCCCGTGATCGATACAAATCATCATAAAATGATTGCGAGGTAGGCCTACTTTGCATTCAACATTTAATTGGTATGTTTTTTTTGAGAAAGCCTTTAGACATTTTCATTCATACAGTGCATGACGACCGAATCGCACATCGCAAAAGATTCAACCAAGACTTTGTCCCAAACGTTTTGAATACCTGGTTTGCATACCCATTGCTGTTTGATTATTATTATTTTTTTAATTTAAAGGAAATTGTGAACCAAAAACAGACGTGATCAGCGAAATCTTTCTTCACTGGCACCCTCGTTTTTTTTTTTACCCCTGTAGTGCAACTTCAACTTCAGAGCTTCTTTACATCTGATCTCAGATCAGCTTGACTCTATTGACTGTAGACTCTGTAGAACCCTAACCATATATTTTCTAGGGCTGGGAATTGCCAGGGACCTCACAATCTGACATTGTCACGGTCCTTCTGTGCCGATACCATATGTATTGCGGTTTGATACTGCGACTTTGCTGCGATTTGATGTCTCAAACATATTGCTCACTATAAGTCTGCTGCAGAGAAACTACTTATTAAAAAGAAGATTGGAGAACAAACTATTGGATGAAAAAGTTGCCACAGCTATCACTAGCTAACATTATCTAGCTAAATCAAATACATGCTATTTTTATACAAATCAATACTTAAGAGTCAAATATCAATATAATGTCATCCAAAAATAATATTGCGATTTGTAACTATCAATTTTTTCCCCCATCACTAATCATTTCTATACATATAACCACAGATCAGTTTTACTCGGTGAGCTCCCTTCTCTCTGTTGCTAAATTAGCCACAGGCTAGCTTTCTTCCTGTGCATTGTGCTGCTCTTTGTGTCTATTGTCATATCAAATGTATTTATAAAGCCCTTTTTTTACAAAGTGCTATACAGAAACCCAGCCAAAAACCCAAACAGCAAGCAATGCAGATGTAGAAGCATTGTGACTAGGAACAACTCCCTAGAAAGGCAGGAACCTAGGACGAAACCTAGAGAGGAACCACTCAACCTATCATTTCCCTCTCTGAATAAAACACGGTCCCGGGATCAACACTAGTCTCCCTCGGGTCAGCCCTCTCCCATCCTCTTTCACCGAGGACAAAGCCACCTCATTTTACCCTCTTTCTAGCTCCTCTCTCTCCCTTTGTCTGAACTAAGGGATTTACAGCCAACCCTCCCCTATTCTGTGTCCTCCCCTCCGTCTATCCACAGTATCTCTCGCTACAGTACATCTCCTCTTCCCCTCCATCTCTCGCTCTCTCACCTCGTGGGCGGGCAGGGGCTCCAGGGTGGGGATGACGTCACTCTCCTCCGACGGCTCGCGCACGTCCTCGCCAAACAGCGTCTTCATGGCGCGCTGCTGAGCCACCACACTATGGTCTGGGGTGCCGTCGTCAGCAGGGGTCACGTCCATGGCCAGCTCGCCATCCTCCACGGCCTCCTCGCCAGCTCCCTTTTCACCCTTCACCATGCCCTCCTCGGGCAGCACGCCTGTGTCCACCTTGACCACGCGCATGTCCAGCACGCCGTCAATCCACGCCAGCTCCGTGTCCTTGGCGCGGCAAAACTGCAGCGAGCTCACCAGCGAGTCTTTCAACCGCACCTGGGCAGGAAGAATAAAATATTTAATGTATACATGACAAAGTGCTTAAGCTTAACATTTAAAATGTTATTGCACACAAACAAACTGCTTAACTGGGTCCTCTGTAGCCCAGATGGTAGATCACGGCGCTTGTAATGCCAAGATAGTGGGGTTTGATTCCCAGGAATACCTGTACGGTATATTTATGCACACACAACTGTAACTCAAATGGCATATATTATAATAATATTATTATTAACCTTATACACAATTGACCCACTGTCAAGTTACAAAATTCTAAGATGACCTGGGTTAAGATGACCTGGGTTGAATTAGTTGCAGTTACTTAAGCACATCATCATTCTGATTGGTGAATTGTGATAACACAACATTCTATGTCAATTATTCACAATCATATAGGGCATGAGTCAATCTGTCCCAAAATATTTTAAATTAGCATGGCATTTTGTATAAAATTCGAACCCGACTGACCTGGTAGATGTGTGTCTCACTGGTGGCGTCCACAGTCTCCTGCAGCTTAGGCGTGTAGACCTTAATGTCCTTGGTGAAGGCCTTGCAGGACTCGGCCAGGTCCAGGCTGGCCTCGGGAGGGCCGTGCACGATCACCAGCTGCCGCGGCTTCATCTGATTGATGATCTTCTTGATGGAGTCGCCGTCTGAACGCCCCTCGTAGTCGATGTACGTCACCCTGGCTCTGCACAGAATGATCAGATAAGAATTTATCATTTCTCAATATTTTAAATATGAATTAAGATATTCATTTTAAATTGTGATGTAAAAAAATATATATATATTCTATCAGCGGTATACAACTGGCAGTCCGCAGACCCCTTATTTTCAGCAAAAAAATTATAATATTTGATTTCAATGTTTTTATGAATATTGCTTGCAACAAAATAAACACATTTTGAATTACATACCTACAGTAGAAAAAAGGAGAATATGTTATTTCTAATGATACAAACTCTATCTCTTAACACTGAGCAAATTACACTCACAGGAGTATCTGACATAGGATTGAAAAAGCACCTGCAAATAGGCCACCAAGTGCCGCTGGCTGCTGTTAAGCCGCTAAACAGCTACTCTTAGCAAAAATGTGTTTGAGTTACCTTTCGAGCTAATAGGCTGTTAAAGTTTACACTTCCTATTCAAATTATGTGGGGAGATCAAAATATATATATATATATATTTTTTTAAACGATCTACCAAAGCAAATAAAATAAGAATAAAAAACATGACTTTTACAGGCCATTATCATTCCCTTGACGACAAGACGTGTGAATGTTTTCTCTCTTGCTAACGTATGATGGGGGTGGGTCGCCAGTTTGCCTGAGAGGGGGTCCCTGATAATATTAGAGAAAAATACTAAGGTGCTTTTAATATTATGCGCAAATTAAAATAACTATAGTCTTGGCATATCCACAAGGATCATTAAAATCCCAAACGTACACGTTTCAGCACCATGTGTTCCTTGTAAATCATTACAATATAAAAATTAATCATATTGTTTTTGTTGCATTGAGAGGCTCACTGAAGAAGTCTGCTTTCAATTTAGGTGGGTAGGCCCACTTACTTGATCTCCAGGTTCTCTGTAGTGGAGGTACACTTGGTGGGTACTTTGGATGAGGAGTCCTGGTCCATGGGTTCGTCTCCTTTGGCCATGCCCGACTCCAGCTTGTTCTTCTCCTCCTCTGTGGCCTGGAGCTCTGGTACCAGGAAGTCCTCAGGCCTGGAGACAGTCATTAATTAATACATCATCGTGTGAAGTTAGCTCTGCTTCAACAAAAAATCCATAGCTCATTATTCAAAGGGGTTTCTACCGAGGTAAAAGACAGTCTGTGTAGAGCATTTGTACACTTCTGTGCCTCCCGGACAGTAATGGCGCTGATATTTTCCTTGTCCAGCATCTATGGTTGATGCATAACCAGGTCAGCACAGCTCAGTTTTGATCAGCGTTTTAGTGTGAAAAGGGTAATAGCTTAATGACTACAGTACCTGATGATCTCTCCGTACTCATCCCATTTGACCCTCTCCTCGTGGGTGGGGAACATGGGGTAGGACTTCTTGGCCTGTTTGAAGAAGCTGCCCTTGCGGACGCCGTCTCCCTTCATCATCAGGTCGTGGTGTTTGGTCTTCACCATAGCCGGCAGCTCCAGGTCATCCTCCATGTCGCTCTCGTCACTGGAGTCCACATCCACCCTGAGAGACACAAATATATTAGACTCACACACACACACAATCTTGCTGTGTTTCTTCATCTCAAAGACAAACATCTTCGTTCCCGGAGACCAACTTCATGAATCTGTATAGTATGTCCTCCACGCACACATGCGCGTAACACACACACAGAACAATACCCATGTCTGGGAATATTATTCACGGTGCCCAAATATTGTAAATAAGTTGAGGCCCAAAACACACAAACAGTGTCAGTGACTCACTCTTTTTCTTGTTCAAGTTTTTTGGCAGCTTCCTTCTTCATTCTCTCTTTCTCCAGGTATTCTTCCAGCTCCCTGCCTTCCAGCTTCACCCGTTTTCTAATCTGTCAACATGACAAGAAAATGAAATGGAGAAAAGGGGGGGACAGTGCGAATGCCAGTGACACATCAAGCTGTTCCACGCTTGAGTTGAGACGGAAACAGAGACAGGAAGAGCCCTAGGGAGATGCTGCACCGAAATAAATAAATCCAAAAAGCTATCAGTCGGAGCCAAAATGGCCGCACAGCTGCTCTTCTATTTTTTTTGGGTTCCCCAAATAGTAACGGATCCAAATGTAATGTCCCAAGAAGAAGTTACCCCGCCAAAATAATGCAAAAGTTACATTTGAACTTCAATCCATGAGGAGAGAGTGCAAGAGACAGTCAACTAATAAGGCAAGCGTGCCAGGTTGTGCTGGTGTACCATGGTGTAATATCAAGGTACCAAAACGTCATGACACTTACAATAACATTATAGAATACTGTAGTACCATTTCATATGATACTACCAACTTTTTCAGCCCTACCGATATTAAGAACCTGCTGGTGCCGATTATAACATGTTTAGAAAGTTAGTTTGGTTTATAAATTCAGTTCAATTGAGGCAACAGCCACTTGTATATGCAGGTCCAATATCCACTTCCCTTTCAAGCGCATATCACCTGTGTCAGCTGGAACCAGCCAGCCGCATCCCCTACCAGTGCTCACTCACCTGCTTCACTCTGTCCACGCGTCTATTCCTCCGTCCGTTTTATTTACCCCCAATATAATTTAACCGCGATGGCGAGCAGGGATGCAGACCCAGACCCTTATGAGTCTTTTGATGTTAGAATTGTACATTTGTTACATTGGATTAGTGCGCAAAGCTGATACATAGTATCATTTCATCGCCTGTTGTAACAAAGAGCATGGACCGGTCTGAGTAGACTTTGCAAGCTCTCCGTCATGCAGACTCGGAGTGTCAGGGAGGGAAAATGGAGCACCGCTTTGCGACAAGCATGTTTGCAGCTTTACAGCAACAAAATAAAACCTTGTCTCTAGCCTAAACATTAAAAAAAATAAGACCCATATTACCAGAGATGCCTTTTATTCTTTCTATCGGGGTTTGCGCGCATTTTACATCGTTTCACAAACCATGTCGCAGGCCGTTTTAAACTAATCCCGGGTCGCTAATTATTGATTTGATAACAGTGTTCAGTCATGTACCCTAGCTAGCTAACAACCTGGTAACTTGACAGTAGGTTTAGGCAAATTTGATTGGCACAGGAAGAAAGGAAAATGTATCATTCATATAAGGCCAAACTAATGTAAGCCTAAACTATATCAAACATCTATGTTTATCTGGTCCTCCTTACATTCTGTTTGGTGTCTTAACGTTTGGAAAATTGGAAGCAGTGTGTGTATGTGAAAGAGAGAGAGTGTTGTCTGTTAATGAGAGTGAGTATGTGTTAACTGAAGAGGAAAGAAGGTTCCATGCAGTATTTTCTCCTTACTGACACTGACATGCAGATCATTCTGCAGTATTTTCTCCTTACTGACACTGACATGCAGATCATTCTGCAGTATTTTCTTCTCACTGACACAATGACATGCAGATCATTCTGCAGTATTTTCTTCTCACTGACACAATGACATGCAGATCATTCTGCAGTATTTTCTTCTCACTGACACAATGACATGCAGATCATTCTGCAGTATTTTCTTCTCACTGACACAATGACATGCAGATCATTCTGCATTATTTTCTCCTTCCTGACACAATGACATGCAGATCATTCTGCAGTATTTTCTCCTCACTGACACAATGACATGCAGATCATTATGCAGTATTTTCTCCTTACTGACACAATGACATGCAGATCATTCTGCAGTATTTTCTCCTCACTGACACAATGACATGCAGATCATTATGCAGTATTTTCTCCTTACTGACACAGTGACATGCAGATCATTCTGCAGTATTTTCTCCTCACTGACACAGTGACATGCAGATCATTATGCAGTATTTTCTCCTTACTGACACAGTGACATGCAGATCATTCTGCAGTATTTTCTCCTCACTGACACAGTGACATGCAGATCATTCTGCAGTATTTTCTCCTCACTGACACAGTGACATGCAGATCATTATGCAGTATTTTCTCCTCACTGACACAATGACATGCAGATCATCATGCAGGTATATCATAGGAGGTATATCACCTGAATTGGGGAGGACGGGCTTGTGGTAATGGCTGGAGCAGAATGAGAGGAATGGTATCAAACACGGTTTCTATGTGTTTGATGCCATTCCATATTCCTTCTTCCCATTCCTCCAGCCAAATCACAGGAATGCCTTTGCAATTATTAGCAAATCAGCCATTCGATGCAGTATTATATTATACACTTAACAGTGTGACGTTAAATTCAATGTGTTGTATTGAGTAGAAGTGTGAATTTCAGTGACAGGTTTTTGGAGAAGGTTTAGAAAACGTGAACAAGCGTCCGGGGGACGGGGCGAACAGGATGCTAAGCCACCAATTTTTTTCCACCATGGCATCGCGATACGACTCGGTATCGTGATCCTTGGCCTGGTATCCTATTGTTTGTAATATTTGGGAATCGTGACAAGCCTAGTAATGAAACGTGAAGCGGCGGGCCGCGTACAACCAACTGGGTTGGACAGCGAATGAGGCTGAAAGTAATTTGAGTAATTCATTTTCTTCATTTCAATTCGACTATTTCTTCCTATTTAAGAAACACAGACTCGGCCTACCTGTTTGACAGACACATTTATGCTTTCCATAGATTTGTCCGTATCCAAATCCTCCAATGCGGTCACCATTCCCTCCTTAAATACCTCCGTGTCCGTGAAAGGCTTGGAGTGTTTGGTTTTCAGCAGGGCTTCAACTGAGGGGGTATATCCTTTGTTAAAGAAAAGGACAGAAGGGATACCCTACCTATTGTTAGCTTAATATTTTGAAATGAAATAATAAAAAAAGGACCCCGATTACATAAAGCGTTCTATAACGATGCTCAACACTGGTGCCTCACATTACAGACAAGCTTTATAAAATGCACGCAAAATATCTGACTGACGCATATGGTTTCTCTCTATGATCATTTTGAAGCTGTGCTATGACCTATATTCGAAAGAGACAAAAAAAAAATGAATTTGCTTTCCTGTCACTCTATGCTAAACATTTATTGCATCTGTCGGGATGCTGTCTGGGTGGAAAGTTAACTTTTCAAAAGTAGGCTACTGTGCTTAGAGTCATAAGGACGTCCCAGACGTCATTATTTGCAAAAAGCAACAGTTTCGTAGCAAAAAAAGACACTCTGGTTTGACATTGGAGAAATATGGTAAGAATGCATATTTCTGGGACCAGTCTTCCCTTAAACTTCTATTTTTACTAGCCACCTTTGTTTTGAGTGTCATTGTCTCTTGATTGCAAGATGATTCTCCCCAATCAACGCATAAAAATATATTTTAAAAACTAATTTAGTAAAGACATTTTTGATTATATCAGTGTAATCAGATAGAAATTATTATGTTATTGTCATTGAATTGACTATAGACACTTAACAAAAATATAAAAAGCAGCAAGAGCTGCCAGATCCTAGAAGTGTTCCATACCCTCAAATCGTATTGCTCGCAAATGTGGAACACAAATTCCTTCACATCCCTGTTAGTAAGCATATCAATAAGCATATTAAATGGCACGATCATTACACAGGTGCACCTTGTGCTGGGGTCAATAAAAAAGGCCACTAAAATGTGTAGTTGTCACACAACACTATGCTACAGACGTCTCAAGTTTTGAGGGAGCGTGCAATTGGCATGCGGACAGGAGGAATGTCCACCAGACCTGTTGCCAGAGAATCTAATGTACATTTCACTACCATAACCCGCCCTCCAACGTTGTTTTAGAAGTTTTGGCAGTACATCCATCCGACTGTACAACCGCAGACCACGTGTATGGGGACATGCGGGCGAGAGGTTTGCTGATGTCAACGTTGTGAACAGAGTGCACCATGGTGGTGGTGGTGGGGTTATGGTATGGGCAGGCATAAGCTACAGACAACGAACACGACTGCATTTTATTGATGGCAATTTAAATACACAGAGATACCGTGACAGAGATCCTGAGGCCGATTGTTGTGCCATTCATTAGCCGCCATCACCTCATGTTTCAGCATGATAATGCACAGCCCAATGGTCGCAAGGATCTGTACACAATTCCTGGAAGCTTATATACAGCAGCTTCACACAGCCATTGAAGAAGAGCAGGCCCCAATCAACAGCCTGATCAACTCTATGCAAAGGAGTGTCACACTGCATGAGGTAAATGATGGTCACACCAGATACTGCCTGGTTCGCTGATCTATGCCCCTACCTTTTTTTAAGCTATTTGTGACCAATAAATGTATATCTGTATTCCCAGTCATGTGAAATACATAGATTAGGCCACATTTATTTAAAATTGACAGATTTCCATATATGAACTTTAATTCAATAAAATCTTTGAAATTGTTGCATGTTGCGATTATTTATGTCCATTATACTAACCAGATGTGTTAAAGGCCCAGTGCAGTCAAAATCGTGATGTTTTATATACATTTCTGAGGTTGGAATAATACTGTGAAAATTATGATAATGCCCTTTTAGTGTCAGAGCTGTTTCAAACTTTATTCCTGTTTAAGGTGGGAGGGAGTTTTGGCCTTCAATGGTGACATCACCAAGCGGCAAATTAGTTAATAGACCAAGAAGAACGTTCCAAACCTCTGCCAATAACAGCAAATGTTCAGTCTTTCCCTCCCTACTCAGACCACTCAAAAACAGTCATAGCAAACTTCTTGCTTGAGAAATTGCCCTTTGCTGAGAAACTAAACTTGTTTCTTTTTGACCATGATAATTGAAAACACTCTAAGTAAGGTACTTATTGTTACACAGAAATGATTTGATTGAGATAAAAAAAAAATGACTGCATTGGACCAATGGTGTCCAATTTGTAGTGTAGGCTTATGAATTGGGCTGCTATTACACTAATTATGTTCTGACCCGTTGACTACTAGCCCAGAAAAATTCCCCCGAAGGCAAACCTAGTTGCAGACCCCTGTCCTAGTCTCACCTCCAGGTCTAGCATCTTCTCCCCGGGGTTATCGATGAGGTAGCGGCCCAGGGTGCCAGGCGTGGTGCGGTAGGTGAGGATCACTGAGTTCTTGGCCTCCTGGCACCACTGGATGAAGAGCTCGCGGGAGAAGCCAGACTCCAGGTCGGGCTGGCTGCAGAGCACCACCTTGGGGCTGGGCACACGGGCTAGGTCGGCCAGGCTGTGGCACAGGGACAGGTGGCGGAACTGGAAAGGGTTGTTGCGCTTGTCCTCGAAGCAACGCATCAGCTTGTCACTCATCCACTCCACCTGTAGGGGGAGAATATAACAGGCAGAATCACGTCTCTTGTTAACGTGCCTATTACAATGACAGGATAATCACACAATATTAGCAGGCCATGCTCCATGTGTTACAACAACATTGAGAAAAAAATATTAAATCCATCCCACAAAAGTCAATCGTTGTAATATCTTTCACAAAATGTATGACCGAGCAGTGAGCACTATTGAAAAGTAAACATTAGCACAAAGTTGATCACATCTCCTCATGGTGAGTGAGCTAGATACCTGGGTTCAAATATTATATATTATATATCTTTCAAATACTTTAGCTCTGCTTCACTGAGCTTGCACGGTGCAACTGGACCAATGGAACAATCCCAAAAGTGCAAACCCCACCCATCTGGCACTGCAGGCAGGCTGAAACAAACACTTAAAACTATTTTAAAGATTTTCTGGTACTGTGTGACCATGTAATGAAAAGGGTATTCGTGTGGCCGAGACCTGAGACTTGGAGAACTCCACCACGTTGTAGCTGACGTTGTTGAGCAGGGCCAGAGAGTAGACCCCGAGACCGGCGTCCTTCGTCCTCCAGATCTGGTCCAGCAGTTGAGCCAGCTCAAGCACACGGCCCGCCGTATCCACGGCAATCAGCACGTTGCCGTCACCACGTAGCGTCTCCATCACATTGGCTGAAGGGGGAAATGATTGGCGGGTTAGACATTTTTGAAATATTCAACGTTTAGGTATTACTGTAGCCTGGGCCCAGATCTTTTTGTGCTGTCTAGCCATGGCCATGGCGTGACAGTGACCACAGGAGTTGGCAAGACAGCATAAAAATATTTGTGATTAGGATAGCATTACTGCACACGAGTGAGAGTTGATTAACTTACTGAGAAGCTGCTCGTCCCTTTGTTTGCGACGCGGCTGCACGTATGTAGCGTTAAAGGAGTCTGTGATGAGCAGAGAGGGACGACTCACCGACTCCAATGTACACCCATTCAGGTGGCTGGGGGGAAAGATTTACAATATGTTGCGGGACCAACTTCATATTGATGCCCATGATTTTGAAATTAAATTATGTTTGATGAGCAGGTCTCCACATATTTTTGATCATGTAGTGTGCCTGAATGTCAAGCCCTGCAAGGACATGCTAATTTAAAAGATGGCTAGCCTTTATTAGCCAGGTTCTATATGAAATACAGGTTCATTATGGGACACAGGTCAGGTCATTATTGCCACGCAGCTGTTTCAAGTTGATGCGGCCAATTCCATAATAATGCCCATGATTTTGGAATGTGATGTTCGATGAGCAGGTGTCCACATACTTTTGGTCATGTACTGTACCTTGAAGGTTCAGCAGCAAAATAAACATGCACTATCCAGTCTCTACTCACATCTCTCGCTTGTGGTTGAAGTCCACCGCGTAAACAATCTCCTCCTCCCCATCCTTCACAATCTTCCAGATGGTCCCACCGATCATGTGACCAGCAGGAAGTGGAGTGATGGACAGACCGTGTCCTTTCCCTGTCCAGAGGAGTAAAAAGGTTGTTTGAACCAGTGTTTCAGCTATAACAAGGAGGTTACTCAATAGAAATATGATCATTCAATCACTATGTAAGACTGATACATGTTTTACTGACCTTTCAGATTTACAATCTGGGAGTACTTCAACTGCTGGATTTTATCAAAAGCGCAGTCTACATCATCCAGGGTGAACAGGTTGAAGTCCTCTGTGTTGTTGCGCGACTACCAAAACAACAGATCCCAATTGTGAGAATAGTTTTACAGTGCACGGTCACCTCTTGTTCAATAGGACATTACCCACATCCCCTAGCCTGGTCCCAGATGGGGTGCTGTCCTGCTGAGTTGGCAAGACATCACAAACAGATCTGGGACCAGGGTAACATACCCCTGCCTTTACCTGATACAGGTCATACATGAACATCTGACCCATCTTGTAGACGGGGATGGTGGCGTAGATGGGGCAGTTGAGGCCCAGCTTGCCCACGGCGTAGGGCAGAGCCCCCAGGTGCAGGGGGTCAGGATGGGAGAGGAGCACCGCATCAACCTGGTGGACATACCTATTGAGAAGGGGAATGGCCCGTAAGAGATCTGATTGACAGGGATAAGTTCTAGTTGTTGACTTCAGGAATCAAAGACAATGTCTAGATAGCGTAGATCAGTGATTCTCAATCCGTACCTCCAATCACATTTTGCTCTGCACATGTGCCACTTCATGTGTAACCAATCATTAGGCCTATGTTCTGAGTCTTACCAAGTACTCCCTTTGGATAGGCCATGTACCCCATTGAGAACTACTGTGTGTTCTACCTTTTCATGGCATCAATAATGTCCATAGAGAAGCTCTCATCCCAGCCACAGTCCAGGAGGAAGCGGAACTCATCCACTTGCAGCAGGTAGCAGAGGGCAGACTCCTCCTGCACCCCTGACACAGCGGTCAGTTTGATAATAGAAGTCATTCTCCTCAGCTGTCATACTGCAGGGACAAGACCATTACCTAGTTATCAACAAGATGGCTATATATTTCGAGCCACTTTCACATGCAGAAAATATGACTGACGACGAACAGGTCTGCAGGTCTGATCTTTATAATAATGTGAACAGACATGGTCCATGAACGGTACATGGACATGATACACTTACACAGCAATTCTTAACACTACTCATCATACAGAACTAGTTAGAGAAGCCATGCTACCTATTGTATGTTTGCAGTCCAAGCTAGCTAACGTTAGCTAGCATGCTAAGTTGGCCATCAGACTAATTGTCCTATAAAAATGGGCCATAGAGTAACATACCATAAAGTGCTATATAATATTTCACAAAAACTGAGCAAAGAAATCAATAACACGAACAGTCTAACATTACGGCATTTTCAGCAACGATTGTCAACACGTCTTTCAATGAAGCGGAAGCTTGCCGCTGAAAATGTGAGAGGTCACTGGGGAGGTACCATCAAGTCATATTTATCGCATCGTGAATAGAATAACTTTTATCTTCACAGAAGAAAGCACCCGTTTTTTTACATTGAAATTATCCCCCAGACGAATGTTCTAATATTCTGAAGTTGAAGTCATATTGAATTAAACTGTGTTTTTTAATGATTCATTGTTAGAAGGCAACAACACAATTTTAGAGCAGGTGGTAGGGTCCAACGTCCTCTGAGAGCCAGTGAGCAAGAGAAGTCGAAGGCCGAGACTAGGTAAAATGTCACTTTTTTTATGCCTTCCTATAAATTCGTTATTAGTTTGACGTCGTTATAAGTATTTCTATAGCAGTGCAATACTTCAAATATATATATAATTCAATTGCAACATACTGTATAATTATTGTGTGAAGAATCGAAGCATATTGTTTGCGAGCTAACGATGTTAGCTGGTCCTATTGAGTCCATGCTTGTCAGCTAGCTTGCTGGTTTAGATTAATAACAGATATATATGGTAATAATTTCAACGATAGTTGACGATAGCTATTAGCTAGTTAAAAAAAATTGTTACCGGTAGCTACCGGAATGAATGTATTTGCTGATGCAGTTGTGGGCACAAACTAGCTATGATAACCAGCTGATATAGCTAGCTATTTCTAGATTTGAGCAAATACACTCATTCTTGTCAGAAATTGAATATTTGCTGATAGCAGTTGTGTGGACACAAACTATCTATGGTAACCAGTTGATATACAGTACCAGTCAAAAGTTTGAGGTTTCTTTATTTGTACTGTTTTACACATTGTAAAATAATTGTGAAGACATCAAAACTATGAACTAACACATACAGAATCATGTGGTAACCAAAAACAGTGTTTAACAAATCCAAATATATTTGAGATTCTTGCCTTGATGACAGCTTTGCACTCTTGGCTCTGTTGCATACTGGGTACATATTCAATGGTCGGCAGTGGAAATGTGTTAAAAGTCAAGGGGTCTGAATACTTTCCGAGGGCACTGTGTTATATATACACAGCAGACACTTTTATCTAAAAGACACTTAGTCATTTGAGCATACATTTGAAGTATGGGTGGTCCCGGGACTCCAACCCACTATCCTTTTAGCACGATGCTCTAAAAACTGAGCAACAGAGGACCACATAACATTTGGTTTTTAGTGACAGGATTTGGTCATGCATTTTGAAGCATCCTGTCATAGGCCCTACCACTCCCATTGTTTCAATAGCGGCGATGCTAAGGCTAGCTGTGGGGTAGCTGTGGGGTAAGTAAAGGCAACTAAGCCATATTCTCTATCATTTTCTCTTAGGATCAATGGATGAAACACTGTCGATAAAATTAAGTATATAGTAGCCACCATTTGCCTTGACAGCTTTGCACAGTCTGCATTCTCTCAACCAGCTTCACCTGGAATGCTTTTCCAACAGTGTTGGAGTTCCCACATATGTTGAGCACTTGTTGGCTGCTTTTCCTTTACTCTGCGGGCCAACTCATCCCAATTGGTTGAGATCAAAATGCCCTTACACAGTCTGGAGGTGTTGGGTCATTGTCCTGTTGAAAACAAATAAGTCCCACTATCTGCAAACCAGATGGGATGGCATATCGCTGCAGAATGCTGTGGTAGACATGCTGGTTACGTGTGCCTTAAATTCTAAATAAATCAGACAGTGTCGCCACCAAACATCCCCACACCACCTCCTCCATGTTTCACGGTGGGAACCACACATGCGGAGCTCATCCGTTCACCTACTCTGCATCTCACACAGACACAGCAGTTGGAAATCTCAAATTTGGACCCATCAAATCAAAGTTTTTGTCACGTGTGCCGAATACAACAGGTGTAGTAGACCTTAGTGAAATGTTTACTTACAGACACTAACCAATAGTGCAAAAAAGGTATTAGGTGAACAATAGGTAAGTAAAGAAAGAAATAAAACAGTAAAATGACATTTGAAAATAATAGTAGGGAGGCTACATACAGACACCAGTTAGTCAGGCTAATTGAGGTAGTATGTACATGTAGATATGGTTAAAGTGACTATGCATATATGAACAGAGAGTAGCGGTAGTGTAAAAGAGGGGTTGGTGGGTGGCGGGACACAATGCAGGCAGCCCGGTTAGCCAATGTGGTTTTTGCAACTGAATTTCAAAGTTCAGAATTTTCTGGATTGACTGACCTTCATGTCTTAAAGTAATGATGGACTGTCGTTTCTCTTTGCTTATCTGAACTGTTCTTGCCATAATATGGATTGTCTTTTACCAAATAGGGCATCTTCTGTTTACCAACCCTTCCTTGACACAACTGATTAGCTAAAACGCATTCAGAAGGAAAGAAATTCCACAAATTAACTTACGGCACACATGTTAATTTAAATTAATTCCAGGTGATGACCTCATGAAGCTGGTTGAGAGAATGCCAAGAGTGTCATGAAGGCAAAGGGTGGTTACTTTGAAGAATCTCAAATATAAAATATTTTCATTTAACACTTTTTTTGGTTACTCCATGATTCCATGTGTGTTATTTGATGTCTCCTATTATTCTACATAGTAGAAAATGGTAAATAAAAACCCTTGAATGAGTAGGTGTCCAAACGTTTGGCTGGTATTGTAGCTATTTCTAGAATTTAGCAAATGTGCAATTGGACAAATTTGCTAGATTAAACTACTGTAGCTAGCTAATTGACTGCCAAATGTTATGACGTTCATCCTTTACCAACTGCTTGAAATTGACATCAGAAAGACTGGTATGCTAAGTTATGCTGCACCAAAGATTTTTTTATACAATTTGGTTGCATACAGTAATCTAAAAACTTGTGTTGTCACCAACAGGAAGTATGGTGAACTTTGCTGCCCTGATGCGTGACCATTGGGTTAACATATTTGTCCCCCTTGGCTTTGTTATCGGGATCTACATGGACAGAGCACAGGACCAGAAGCTGACCGCTTTCAGGAACAAAAGCGCATTGTACAGCAGGTATAAATCTGCAGCACCCACACAGATACTATAGATGCGAACCATACTGTGCTGGCACAGATTTATTTTCAAGCAACTGAAAATGTGAAAACAGGCCAGTATAGCTTGGTCCCAGTGTTTGCATGCTTTGATGTCTAGATACTGCCATGCCTGATATTCCTAGAAATAATCTAAGTGGGTTCTAATGGTTCTCTGAATTTTCTCCTCTATAAAAAGGGAGCTGAAGCCTGGCGAGGAAGTCACCTGGAAGTAGACCCACCTGTCGTGGACTATTTATTGTGCATTAGTCACATTTCCTGTTGTGATTGACATTTTCTGGATGGTCTTCAAATCAAGCACCCCGATACGTTTCAGTCACTGTATCAACCAATAAACATGCCCTGTTGTCATCTTAACCTCTAGTCATTTGTGATTTAAGTATACAACTATAGCAGTAAGACAAAGTTGGACATTAGCAACACACAAACAAGAAGTGTTTTACACCAATATGCAAGTAAGTTTAATTCAATACTTACTGAACAAGGGTAACATTGTAAAATAGCTATTTCAGCTCTATTACTAACCGTTTTTGAAGATTTTAGATGAATTTGTTGTAGAGGGCAATGCTGATGGACTACTGAGTAAATGACCGCTGTCCTAAAAATCGGAACAATTCTACCTACACATAATAGTGAAGTGAATGATGCTGGCATGGCAGACATTTACTTTGAAACTCTTCAGGATTGCTGCAGAGGTTCTGCAGTGTGAATAAGCCCTCTCTTAAACAGCAGCTCAGCCAAGGACACCTGGAAGAGCAGGGAATTACGTCTTTAAGAAAACTGCAGTGCAGAGACCAACACTGTATATCATCAAGGCTTGACCATGCACTACAGAGATGCGTATGTGATTAGACTTTATGCAGAAGAAAGCATACATGTTTTAGCAATGTTGTATAACATGTTGAGGAAACACACCTTGTCCTCAGCCAACTTGCATGGCAAGCTGCCCACTGCCACAAACTTTGGATATGCATGGATCAGAAACTCCATGGCATCTGTGTGCTGAAAGAGTTGCATCAAAGGTCATCACTGCAGTGCACCACATCAGACAGGCACACGTCACTGCTATATTAGCAAAGCAATTACAGAGACCCAAACATTCATACCTCTGCTTTTATTTCAACACTCTTGGGCTCCTCCTTGTGGTAGACTCTGGAGTTGTCAGCAGTGTAGTAAAGCCAAACTGCTTCTCCATCACTGCATAACCTGCAGGGGCACAAAGGAAAGTCATGGTCTTTTCTGGAAAGGTCAACCCTTTATAGCCATGCTTTTGTGTTTAATGCTGAGAGCTACCTGGCGATTCCAGAACGGACGAGTCTGACTCTGATCTGGCCTCTGATGGCCACACCCATGTCCACCGGCTCTCCATTCTCCCACCTGGAAGGAGCTCCCTGGACACTGCTGGCCCTTTCCTCTGTGGATAATCATCAGAAAAATTTAAACTGGCAGAGTCACATTAGTCACTTTAAAGTGTGACATTTTACAGTAAATATTTACATTGAGTCATTTAGCAACTATTATACACAGTGACTTACAATAAGTGGTTTCAACTGAAGGTAAAAACAACCACCTATCACAATTTCAAGTAAAACCTTGTGGTACCTGCGGTGAGCATAGGGGGGAGACAGTCATGGAGATAGCCCCTAGCTTTCTGATCCACAGCAGCATCCACAGGGGCAAAGGTTGATAGCTTCTTCATCAGACCCTCTATTCTGGATAGGAACTGGGCCCTGCGTGGATCCTCCTATACGTACACAGGTAGATTGAGGGTCGTTACGAGGGTGCAACGTTACAGTATGTTCCGGTAGAAATAGATTTTGCGGAACAGATGTTCTTTGCAATGGGGCATAGGCGTCAGCTCTGTAGCGTTTCTATCTTCAAACGTCTCACCCTTCTAAACACACCACTGCTGAGGGTGGGTGCTTCAAGGTTGATTGTACATTTGAAACCAGGCACAGATAAATGGTGGCATCTGAAGTACCTTGTCTGAGTTCTGCACCCCCATGTACGTCAGGTAATCCACAGGCAGGCCTCCTCTGAAGTCCACATCCTCCTCCATGGCCATCTCTAGGGCTGCTGGGACCACCTATCAAATAGATCATGTTCTACATCATACACAATACAAGCCTATACTTACAAGTAAATGCATTTTTTTTGTATGGACATGCCATATTGTATAGCCTGCAATATTTTCAGTTCTTACTCAAAGTGTAAATGTATTTATTGATACAAAATTAGACAAAGAACTGGATAATGTCCCATACAAGGAATGCATAGGATTAAGCAGGTTAATAACAAACCTTTGCCAGTAAGTTTCCCCAACTGTTCCTCTGGTAAGATGAGACAGTGATGTGGAGGGAGTGAGCATCTGACAGGCAGTCCCCCTGGTGGATGAACCCTCGGGGGAAGTAGAGGAGGTCCCCAGCCTCCAGGACTGCCTCCAGGATGGGCTTCCCGATCTCTGAGTGGCTAAAGTTAGCTGGAGGAGGAATACCAAGCCATCTGTAAGGAATGAGCCTGAGGTACAGGGGAGTGATCTGTCATGCTTATTGTCTATTCATAGGCACAACAGTGGACAAAAGATTACTTACGACTGGAAACGACAGGCAAGACCTCATTTTCTGACCTGAAAAGTGACAGGAAACACACATCCCACAAAATATATTTGTTTCTCAGCAGAGTTTACTGACATGAATCCAGTTCAAAATGGGTTGATGGTGCTGATCACCTTTTTGGGAATTGTACTGAGAAACTAGTCACCTGGGGTTGTAAACTCTCCAGTGCTTCTTCCCTTCCAGCTGAACCACAAAGGCCTCAATATCATCGTAATGTGGAGCAAAGCCCTGTGTTCCTGGAGGTGTCAAATACCTGGGGACGCAAAATACATTTGTACTGAAATGTCATGAGGAAGTGCATCAGCATGCGGTAAGAATACAACAGAATAGTTTGTCCTCCCAGGAGGAAATTATGTTCACTGTCCCATACATGTTCAATAACTTTCAATGATGTGTGAGAGCATCTCACTGGTCAGATAGATTGTCAGAGAGGGTGACTCACATGTTGGCTCCTGCCATGCTGCCAAAGTGCTCCTGGAGGATGGACAGCACATTCCACACAGTGGAGGAGAAGGCCTGGGGGTTAAGCATACGCAGCGAGCAACCACTCTGGACAACATGGAAGACAACAGGTTGGGTTTCAATATTATGTTGAGGTACTAAGGACTTCTAACTAAAACATGTTACACGGCCATTGGTATGATCTAACCAACACCTGCTCACACTTTGTAAATGAAACTTGACAATCAGTAGACTTTCACTTGGCTTTTTACCTCATAGAAGTCCCATACAGTGAATGGGAGAGCCCTCCCTGGAGGATTGTGTGTCTCTCTTTTGCCGTTTCTGTAGCTGGTGACATCCAGGTTCACCCCATACTGAACGTCATCCTGAAAATATCAATACAATAGGAAAAACCTTATTTGAGCAACAAAAATGACACTAAACACAAGATGTGTAGCTAGTCGTGACACCTTACCCGTCTTAAAATGCGATCAAACTCTGCTGTGGAGAACAGTCCCGTATAATAGTCTGGATTCTGACGTTTGATCAAAACTGGCTTCTTTTCCCATGCATCTCTATAAGATCAAGGAAGTCAATAGTTAACAAAGGATATCTTCCTGTGCAATCGACTACAATACTGTACTGTGAAAAGCTACACTGACATCATTACCTGAAGAAACTCTTGGAGGGAATTGGGTGGATGAGCCACTGGAAAAGTTTGCTGGCTCTCACCCTGCTGTTGCTGACTTTAGCCAGGTCACTCAGCAGAGCATCTAGTGCCACTCCGCTACACTCTCCACACTGTACCTCCTGCATGCAACCAGACAATCAGCATGTTTAAGGGGTTCAGTTTGACCAGCGAGGCACAGAATAGCTTATATTGATCACAATCAGTTGAGCTATTTGGGATGCAAAGTGATTGTAGAGCAGCGATTCTGCTCAGTCTGAATACAATGTAGTTTATCTCAAACACATACAATGACTGAAAAACCCAGGGAACCACCGTCAAACAATTACATAGTCTATATGCTGATGCCCCAAACTAACCTCTGCCAGTCTCTCCACCCTCTCCTCTCTCTGTGCCGCTTTTTTGACCTGCTTGCCCATCCGTTTCCTTTTGGTCTTTTTGATGGATTTGGGGGTCTGGATACCATTTTCCTTCTGCTTCTTTGCTGTAATCTACAAAAGCATCCAGTAGGCAGAGGCAGTCAGGCATGAAATGGTATTAGGTAATCAACAGTCAATTGCTCAGATGCATATTGCAATAGTATATTAAACAGATGTCCCTTACTTATATACACATTATGGAAGACGCCAACTTCAAAATACATACATTTGCTAGCTACTTCAGTTGATTTGTCAACACAGTTGACGTTTGCCGGCAAAATAGGACAAAAAAAAACATAGCCTATCTGAAATTGGAAGCGGGCAAACACCAGTAGTAATAACATAACCCAAAGTACCTTCACAGATGATGTTTTAACTTCAGGAGTCGATGCTAATAGCGCATTTTGGTACAATTCAAAAGCTGACACATGTTTCTTCTCCATGTTGTCGAATATTTTCTCATTCCTGACGTCATCAATAGTGCGACAACAGGGATATTCTTACGGGTATTTTATCGCTACATTCTCTATTGCATCTGGATTAAAACTGAACGTTTCTACATGTAAACTCTTATGTTTATATGACTCTGGTGATAAAGACAGAAAAGATTCCTGTAAACGACTATGTTAAATATTTAGGAATACATCTATCAAAAAAACACTTAGACAACATATGAATGCCACTCCTAAAATTAAGAAAACCAAGAATATTTTTTTATAATTACAAAGGTATCTGTCTATACTTGGGAGAGTGATTCTGTCCAAGGCAGATGGACTGTCTTGCGTTGTGTACCCCTCATTATCTTTATTAGTAAATCCCTCTACCTCTAAAGAGATCAACAAGACCTTTCTTGACTTCATCTACAAAAATAAAGCTCACATACTAAAAAGTCAGTCCTCTCAAATTAAAGAGCTGAAGGAGGTCTGGAAGTATTGCATTTTGTTGACATAAATAACACTTTCAAGATCAATTGGTTGAAAAGATGTTTGGTCAATACAAAATCAATTTGGTATTTCATTCCAAACAATGTGTAATAAGTTTGGAGGTTTTCAATTTTTACTGAAATGTAATTATATTCCACTAAATTGGCTAGGTTTCACCAACAAGCTTTAATGTCCTGGAAAATATGTTTTCTGCATAATTTTTCCACTCATAAAGCTATTTGTGGAATAATTCAAACATATATCTATAACATATAATTCAAACATATCCCCCCTCCCTCCTCCCTCTCTGCAGATGACTTCGTCAACCATTTTGAAAAGAAGGTCGATGACATCCGATCCTCGTTTGCTAAGTCAAACGACACCGCTGGTTCTGCTCACACTGCCCTACCCTATGCTCTGACCTCTTTCTCCCCTCTCTCCAGATGAAATCTCGCGTCTTGTGACGGCCGGCCGCCCAACAACCTGCCCGCTTGACCCTATCCCCTCCTCTCTTCTCCAGACCATTTCCGGAGACCTTCTCCTTACCTTACCTCGCTCATCAACTCATCCCTGACCGCTGGCTACGTCCCTCCCGTCTTCAAGAGAGCGAGAGTTGCACCCCTTCTGAAAAAACCTACACTCGATCCCTCCGATGTCAACAACTACAGACCAGTATCCCTTCTCTCTTTTCTCTCCAAAACTCTTGAGCGTGCCGTCCTTGGCCAGCTCTACCGCTATCTCTCTCAGAATGACCTTCTTGATCCAAATCAGTCAGGTTTCAAGACTAGTCATTCAACTGAGACTGCTCTTCTCTGTATCACGGAGGCGCTCCGCACTGCTAAAGCTAACTCTCTCTCCTCTGCTCTCATCCTTCTAGACCTATCGGCTGCCTTCGATACTGTGAACCATCAGATCCTCCTCTCCACCCTCTCCGAGTTGGGCATCTCCGGCGCGGCCCACGCTTGATTGCGTCCTACCTGACAGGTCGCTCCTACCAGGTGGCGTGGCGAGAATCTGTCTCCTCACCACGCGCTCTCACCACTGGTGTCCCCCAGGGCTCTGTTCTAGGCCCTCTCTTATTCTCGCTATACACCAAGTCACTTGGCTCTGTCATAACCTCACATGGTCTCTCCTATCATTGCTATGCAGACGACACACAATTAATCTTCTCCTTTCCCCCTTCTGATGACCAGGTGGCGAATCGCATCTCTGCATGTCTGGCAGACATATCAGTGTGGATGACGGATCACCACCTCAAGCTGAACCTCAGCAAGACGGAGCTCCTCTTCCTCCCGGGGAAGGACTGCCCGTTCCATGATCTCGCCATCACGGTTGACAACTCCATTGTGTCCTCCTCCCAGAGCGCTAAGAACCTTGGCGTGATCCTGGACAACACCCTGACGTTCTCAACTAACATCAAGGCGGTGTCCCGTTCCTGTAGGTTCATGCTCTACAACATCCGCAGAGTACGACCCTGCCTCACACAGGAAGCGGCGCAGGTCCTAATCCAGGCACTTGTCATCTCCCGTCTTGATTACTGCAACTCGCTGTTGGCTGGGCTCCCTGCCTGTGCCATTAAACCCCTACAACTCATCCAGAACGCCGCAGCCCGTCTGGTGTTCAACCTTCCCAAGTTCTCTCACGTCACCCCGCTCCTCCGCTCTCTCCACTGGCTTCCAGTTGAAGCTCGCATCCGCTACAAGACCATGGTGCTCGCCACGGAGCTGTGAGGGGAACGGCACCTCAGTACCTCCAGGCTCTGATCAGGCCCTACACCCAAACAAGGGCACTGCGTTCATCCACCTCTGGCCTGCTCGCCTCCCTACCACTGAGGAAGTACAGTTCCCGCTCAGCCCAGTCAAAACTGTTCGCTGCTCTGGCCCCCAATGGTGGAACAAACTCCCTCACGACGCCAGGACAGCGGAGTCAATCACCACCTTCCGGAGACACCTGAAACCCCACCTCTTCAAGGAATACCTAGGATAGGGTAAGTAAGGGTAAGTAATCCTTCTCACCCCCCTTCTCCCCCCCAACAAGATTTAGATGCAAGTGGCTGTTCCACTGGTTGTCATAAGGTGTATGCACCAATTTGTAAGTCGCTCTGGATAAGAGCGTCTGCTAAATGACTTAAATGTAAAATGTAAATGTAAATATCTGTAAGGAATAAGTCATTGTTCTACCCTAGCTGGCATGAGAGGAATATTTACTTTGTTTTTGATGTTTTCGACAACAGGGGTAATATTCTTGCATATGCAGAATTTATAACATTGAATGAGTTTCCAATTCCTTTCAGAGAGTTTATTTATGTGATCAAAGCCGTTCCCAGAGGTCTAACTACACTAATGAAAACTCATCTTAGCTTTGGTGATGATCACAGAGCTTATCCAGATCTCCGTTTGGAAGGCGTTGGCTTACTTGAGAAATCTTGTTGTAATAAATACATAAGACAAATTTCCCATTCACGGAACCAACTTACGCCTTCGAGGAAACATTTTCTGGAACATGCTTATTCCTGACATTGTCTTGGTTGATGCCTTGCAAATATTGTATACCAAACAAATTTAAGGAAGTGCACTTTAAAATTCTACACAAGAATCTATGTCATCCAAATTTGTGGCTATTGATGATGTCTGCATTTTCTGCAAAGAAGATGGTGAAAATCTGACTCACTTGTTCTATGAATGTAAATCTGTGATAATCAATCAAATGTATTTATAAAGCCCTTCTTACATCAACTGATGTCACAAAATGCTGTACAGAAACCCAGCCTAAAACCCCAAACAGCAAGCAATGCAGGTGTAGAAGCACAGTGCCTAGGATAAACTCCCTAGAAAGGCCAGAACCTAGGAAGAAACCTAGAGAGGAACCAGGCTATGAGGGTTGGCCAGTGCTCTTCTGACTGTGCCGGTTGGAGATTATAACAGAACATAGCCAAGATGTTCAAATGTTCATAGATGACCAGCAGGGTCAAATAATAATAATGACAGTGGTTGTCGAGGGTGCAACCGGTTAGCACCTCAGGAGTAAATGTCAGTTGGCTTTTCATAGCCGATTATTCAGAGTATCTCTACCGCTCCTGCTGTCTCTAGAGAGTTGAAAACAGTGTGTCTGGGACAGGTAGCACATCTGGTGAACAGGTCAGGGTTCCATAGCCGCAGGCAGAACAGTTGAACCTGGAGCAGCAGCACGACCAGATGGACTGGGGACAGCAAGACGTCATCAGGCCAGGTAGTCTTGAGGCATGGTCCTAGGGCTCAGGTCCTCCGAGAGAAAGAAAGAAAGAAAGAAAGAAAGAAAGAAAGAAAGAAAGAAAGAAAAAAAGAAAGAAAGAAGAGAAAGAAGAGAGAAAACGAGAGAGAGAATTAGAGAGAGCATACTTAAATTCACACAGGACACCGGATAAGACAGGATAAATACTCCAGATATAACAGACTGACCATAGCCCACCAACACATAAACTGGGAAAACCTAACAGAATACTTATATACTTTTTTGAACATTATGAAAGTTTTTAACATGAAGGATATAATATGTTACTTTTGCAATGATAACAAGACAATTGAAATGATTTTGAATTATTACATTTTTTTGCCAAATACTTTAGACACAAACAAAAATTCCAGAATTCTATAACAAAATTACAAATGTTTTTGATTGAATTTAATGATCTTGTTGAGACATTGTACCTTGTGAATAAGAAAAATAATAACATCTTCCTGAATCATTATAATGAGATTTCTTCTGAGTGAATGCAATTGCACTAGACTTGTTGTTCTTTAAAAAAAAAGTTTTTATATATTAAATGTTTTGTATGTATTTAGTATTTTCTTGTTTATAACTGTGTTTTGTTTTGTTAGACATGTTTGGTGTAGCGATATAAGTTGTTTTGTATTATGAATAAAAAAAAAATAATACATTTAAAAATATATTATTATTAGGGATTTTTATTTGTAAATCAGCTAACTACAAGCTAGATAAAGAACTTTATCGCCCTCTACTGTGCAGGCTGTTTAGATGCAGCAATCTCTTTTGTCATACTCCGAGTGCTTTTACCAACGATGTATGGAAACCCTGGGCTATGTATTGGTCATATTGCCCCTCCCTGGAAGGAACAGTCCATAGAAATTAATGGAATTAGACAGTATTTCAATTGAATGTTTCAAGGACAAAATTACATGTATTTAAAATGTGAGGACAGCAATATTAGCGCTCTAAAACATTTTTTTTAAATGTTTTAATTTGTAATCGTTTATGTCTAGCTCACATGCCATAATTTGAAAGTATGCATTAAGGTATCTGTAATAGAATACACCTGTCAAATTAGAAATTAATAAATGCATTTGTATAGCTTCCGAAATACGTTTTTACACTTGAGGAGGAATACCAAGATGGCTGCACGGTGGCTTCAATACAGAATAAACGTGTCAAATTATAAATTGTCATCCAGAGTTTGTACACATCGTTAGTTTGTACCAAAGGTTATGACAACTAACACCCTTTAATCTGTGTTTGTACGGTGTAGGCTACTTTTAAAGCCTTTACATAGTGCTTACTTTATTAATGCTGTTCTAGATTTAATTACATATTAAGAAGCATGGAAAATAAGTAAATCAACTTCATGTATGATTTTCCTTTGCTCAAAAGAGGTATGCATGGTCTACAAGCAGAGCAGTTTTAATACCTCTCACTTTGTAACATGATAGATGTGCTTTTATGGGCAGCTGGCTGCCTCCCTCAATACTTGCTAAGCCTAATGCCATTATAGTTTAGGGTTTGGAGAGGGTTTTTAACAATACCTCCCGCCCTGTGCCATCGGTAAAGACTAGTCAAGACCTTTTGTCAGAGGCTGTCGTGCTTAATATGCCCCTGCTACATACCCCTTAGTTTACATAATATATCTGTTTAAATGATGAAATCGACTGTTTATGGATGTTTTGTTTTATTTAGCTTGCACAGTACATCTTGTGGGCATACTCCGTATAACAGTACAACCACAACGTTTATGGCCACAAGGTGTAGCACTTCACCGCTACAGTTTGTCCAAGGTTCAGCAACTCCCAGTCCCAGAATGCTTCAGTATGCTTGCCTAGCCTTCTCCAACAATGCAGCTCAATGTAAAATTGATCGTGCACACAGGGGGATCTAGATCTAGCTAGCTACGCGTACATGGTTACATTAAACACCGAGCATGCCATTTTGTTATCACCTTGCATAACGTGACATATATTTTGAAGCCTTTTGAAGGTTTTTATTTGGAGACATTTCGGAGCTTCATACCGGGTGAGTAGCAAAGCTAACTACCTAGCTAAACTAACATTCGTCCGCTAGCAAGTAAATGCCTGTTGTGGATAGCTGGTTTATTGGTCAGATGAGACATGGTCCCCCTTTTTGCCTTTTCTCCAATCCCCTCATCTTGTTGTGCCGAGACGTATATTACTCTTAACTATTCAGTGATGAACTTAGCCATGTCGCCTCGAGTATTATGCTATTAAAAGCCAGCGTTGTGTTTGTGTGTCGGTCGTTCTTAGTCCCATCGAGAGCGTGTTTGCTTTGATCTCTCCCCTCTGACGGACACGACACACACAGTCATTAGCTAGCTAGCGATACTTATTTTATTTCGTTTTATTTGACTAGGCAAGTCAGTTAAGAACAAATTCGTATGTACAATTACGGCCTACACCGGTCCAAACCCGGACGACGCTGGGCCAAATGTGTGCTATGGGACTCTCAATCACGGCCGGTTGTGATACAGCCTGGATTCGAACCAGGGTGTCTAGTGACGCTTCAAGCACTGAGATGCAGTTAGACCTTAGCCTTAGACCGCTGCGCCAATCGGGATCCCATATAGTGTATAGACATTACATGATTAAGGTGACTAAACAGTACTTGGTGTCAGTGTTACAGGCAAGCAAAATGTTGTTTATTGCAGTTAACTAGTAAGCTAGCTGGTTACCTAGTCAATGTAACTAGCTAGTCTTTTCCCCATTTGATTTGCATGCTGCAATGAATTTGGCTTGCCACAATACTTAGCCAATTCAGTGCCATTGGCATGGAGTGAATCATGGTATGAAGAAGGGTGACACCACACCAACAACAAGGACTTGGGACAAGGATGTTATGTTGTTCTGTTACTATAAGCCTCAGTAGAGGTCCCCAGAAAAGCTACTACTTAGGAATAGTGGTACTAAATAGAGGTAATTGCAAACCTCAGTTTTCCTTAATTATCATGATAGTTTATTGGATTTCATATGTTAGCTATATTGATATTTTACATGCATGGGTTACCAAGTAGGGTCATTTTGACCCAATAAGAAACTATTGGAAAAAGAAACAATCATTAGACATGTAAATAATGTCCTCTGCAATAAAATAACCAAAACCGACTGTTATTTGAGCCAAATTACACTTAATTTGTATATTCTGTAAAAAGGGTGGTACATAAAATGTATATATACTTAATTTTATTGACAGTGTTTCATCCATTGATCCTAAGAGAAAATGATAGAGAATATGTCTTAGTTGCCTTTATTTACTTACCCCACAGCTAGCCTTAGCATCGCCGCTATTGAAACAATGGGAGTGGTAGGGCCTATGACAGGATGCTTCAAAATGCATGCCCAAATCCTGTCACTAAAAACCAAATGTTATGTGGTCCTCTGTTGCTCAGTTTTTAGAGCATCGCGCTAAAAGGATAGTGGGTTGGAGTCCCGGGACCACCCACACTTCAAATGTATGCGCAAATGACTAAGTATCTTTTAGATAAAAGTGTCTGCTAAATGGTGTGTCTGTGTGTGTGCTCTGTGGCTCTGTCCCATACTGGGTAAGTACATATTCAATGGTAGGCTGTGGAAAACGTCAAGGGGTCTGAATACTTTCCGAAGGCTGTGTGTGTGTGTGTGTGTGTGTGTGTGTGTGTGTGTGTGTGTGTGTGTGTATTACACACACACACAGTGCCTTCGGAAAGTGTTCAGACCCCTTGACGTTTTCCACATTTCCACAGCCTACCATTGAATATGTACTTACCCAGTATGTGACAGAGCGTGTGCAAAGCTGTCAAGGCAAAGGGTGGCTATTCGAAGAATTTCAAATATACACCATTTTGATTTGTTAAACACTTTTTTTTTTGGTTACTACATGATTCCATATGTGTTATTTCATGGTTTTGATGTCTTCACTATTATTCTGTAATGTAGAAAATAGTAAAAATAAAGAAAAACCCTTGAATGAGTAGGTGTTCTAAAACTTATGACCGGTATATGTATAGGTTGTGTGTGTGTATAGATATATACATACATGCATACAAATGTCCTTGTTTTTGTAGGAAAAGCACATTTATTGTCCATTAAAATAACATCAAATTGATCCGAAATACAGTGTAAACATTGTTAATCTTGTAAATGACTGTTGCAGCTAGAAACTGATTCTTTTTTTTATGGCATATCTACATAGGCGTATAGAGTCCCATTATCAGCAACCATCACTCCTGTGTTCCAAGGCACGTTGTGTTAGCTAATCCAAGTTTATTATTTTAGAAGACCAATTGATCATTAGACAATCATTTTGCAATTATGTTAGCAGAGCTGAAAACTGTCGTTCTGATAAAGAAGTGAATAAACTGGCCTTGAGTATCTGGAGCATCCTCGTTTGTGGGTTTGATTACAGGCTCAAAATGGCCAGAAATAAATAACTTTCTTCAGAAACTCGTCAATCTATTCTTGTTCTGAGAAATTAAGGCTATTCAATGTGAGAAATTGCCAAGAAACTGAAGATCTCGTACTACGCTGTCTTCTCCCTTCACAGAACAGCGCAAACTGGCTCTAACCAGAATAGAAAGAGGAGTGGGAGGCCCGGGTGCACAACTGAGCAAGAGGACAAGTAGAGTGTCGAGTTTGAGAAACAGACGCCTCACAATTCCTCAACGGTCAGCTTAATAAAATAGTACCCGCATAACACCAGTCTCAATGTCAACAGTGAAGAGGCGACTCAGGGATGCTGGCATCTAGGCAGAGTTCCTCTGCCCATCCCATCCATCTTTAATTTTTCTTTGCATCTCTGCCTAGAAGGCCAGCATCCGGGAGTCGTCTCTCCACTGTTGACGTTGAGACTGATGTTTTGCGGGTACTATTTCATTAAGCTATTTAATAACCCCAAGAAGTTCTGGAAAACGATTAAAGACCAGGAGAATAAACCCTCCTCACAGATACCCATGTCCCTTAATGTTGATGTGGTTGTTACTGACGAGCACATGGCTGAGCTCTTTAATCACCACTTCATTAAGTCAGCATTCCTATTTGACTCTGCCATGCCTCCTTGCCCGTCCAACATTTCCTCATCTCCCAGTCCTTCTAATGCGTCTATCCCTGATGCTCTTCCGTCTTTCTCCCTGCAGGCGGTCACTGAGTCTGATGTGCCAAAGGAGCTCCTTACACTTGACCCCAAAAAAGCATCTGGGTCAGATGGTTTAGACCCTTTCTTCTAACCTGTTATGGCTGCAATCCCGATACCGGGATCGATATGACAACTACCAGTGAAAACAGAGGGCGCCAAAATTCAAACCACAGACATCTCATAATTACAATTCCTAAAACATACATGTGTCTTATATCATTTTAAATCTTTTCGTTGTTATATCCCACCAAAGTGTCCGATTTCAAATAGGCTTTTCAGCGAAAGCACTACAAACGAATGTTAGGTCTCCACCACAATAAGCACAGCCATTTTCCAGCAAAATATAGCCTTCACAAAAACCAGAAATAAAGATAATTCAAGGTTAGTGATTAATTTTATCTTCATCAGATGACACTCATAGGACTTCACGTTACACAATACATGCATGTTTTGTTTGATAAAGTTCATATTTATATATTTTTTAAATCTTAGTTTACATTGGCGCGTTAGATTCACTAGCTCCAAAAACATCAAGTGATTTTGCATAGCCACATCATTCAACAGAAATACTAATCATAAATGTAGATGATAATATAGTTATACACATGGAATTATAGATATACCTCTCCTTAATGCAACTGCTGTGTCAGATTTTTAAAAAACTTTACGGAAAAAGAAATGCATGCAATAATCTGAGACGGCGCTCAATTTAAAAACACCACAGCCGCAAAGATGGCGTCAGCATGGTGGTATACATATCCAAACGTTAATTCTGGTCAGTGTTATATCGGACAAAAACTTCAAAAAGTGATATTACCGGCCGAAGAAACATTTAAACTAAGTACAGAAACATTTAAACTAAGTACAGAATCAATCATTAGGATGTTTTTAACATATAGTTTCAATAAAGTTCCAACTGGAGCACTCCTTCTTGTCTTCGTGAGCAATGGAACGCAAGTGACAACCATGAGGAAAAAGTGGGATCCCAAAATGGCTGCTTGATGGACAGCTGATATATTCTGCTCTCATTCATTCCCACAACAACATAGAAGCCTCATTATAATGTCTATTGATGGTTGACATCTAGTGGAACCCAGAGGCAGTGCAACATAATTCATATCTCAAGGGGATTTCATTGGGGACTCTGGTGAATACATACAAGCTCAGATTTCTGACTTCCTGTTTTGATTTCAACTCAGGATTTTGCCTGCCAATATGAGTTATGTTATACTCACAGACATCATTCAAACAGTTTTAGAAACTTCAGAGTGTTTTCTATTCAATACTAATAATAATATGCAAATATTAGCATCGATGACTGAGGAGCAGGCTGTTTGATATGGGCAGCCATAAAAAGTTAAGGTTGCTGCCCCTATCATCGCCAACTCTATCTCTGACCTTTTTTAACGTGTCTCTCCTCTCTGGGGAAGTTCCCATTGCTTGGAAGGCAGCTGCAGTGCGTCCTTTATTTAAAGGGGGAGATCAAGCTGATCCTAACTGTTATAGGCCAAATTCTATTTTGCCCTGTTTATCAAAAGTGTTTGAAAAACTTGTCAATAATCAACTGACTGGCTTTCTTGAAGTCTAGTATTCTCTCGGGTACGCAATCTGGTTTCCGCTCAGGTTATGGATGTGTCACTGCAGCCTTAAAGGTTATAAATGATGTCACCCTTTGCCCTTGATTCTAAGCAATGTTGTGCTGCTATTTTTATTGACTTGGCCAAAGCTTTTGATACAGTAGACTACTCCATTCTTGTGGTCTGGCGAAGGAGTATTGGTATCTCTGAGGGGTCTTTGACGTAGTTTGCTAACTACCTCAAAGAGTGCGGTGTATAAAGTAAGAACATCTGCTGTCTCAGCCAATACCTGTCACCAAATGAGTACCCCAAGGCTCGATCCTAGGTCCCACGCTCTTCTCAATTTACAGTGGGGCAAAAGAGTATTTAGTCAGCCACCAATTGTGCAAGTTCTCCCACTTAAAAATATGAGAGAGGCCTGTAATTTTCATCATAGGTACACTTCAACTATGACAGACAAAATGAGGGGGAAAAATCCAGAAAATCACATTGTAGGATTTTTTAATTAATTTATTTGCATATTATGGTGGAAAATAAGTATTTGGTCAATAACAAAAGTTTATCTCAATATTTTATATACCCTTTGTTGGCAATGACAGAGGTCAAATGTTTTCTGTGAGTCTTCACAAGGTTTTCATACACTGTTGCTGGTATTTTGGCCCATTCCTCCATGCAGATCTCCTCTAGAGCAGTGATGTTTTGGGGCTGTTGCTGAGCAACACGGACTTTCAACTCCCTCCAAAGATTTTCCCAGCCACGTTTCATCTTCAATGCCCTTGCTGATGGAAGGAGGTTTTCACTCAAAATCTCACGATACATGGCCCCATTCATTCTTTCCTTTACACGGATCAGTTGTCCTGGTCCCTTTGCAGAGAAACAGCCCCAAAGCATGATGTTTCCACCCCCACGCTTCACAGTAGGTATGGTGTTCTTTGGATGCAACTCAGCATTTTTTGTCCTCCAAATACGACGAGTTGAGTTTTTACCAAAAAGTTATATTTTGGTTTCATCTGACCATATGACATTCTCCCAATCTTCTGGATCATCCAAATGCTCTCTAGCAAACTTCAGACGGGCTTGGACATGTACTGTCTTAAGCAGGGGGACACGTCTGGCACTGCAGGATTTGAGTCCCTGGTTGCGTAGTGTGTTACTGATGGTAGGCTTTGTTACTTTGGTCCCAGCTCTCTGCAGGTCATTCACTAGGTCCCCCCATGCGGTTCTGGGATTTTTGCTCACCGTTCTTGTGATCATTTTGACCCCATGGGGTGAGATCTTGCGTGGAGCCCCAGATCGAGGGAGATTATCAGTGGTCTTGTATGTCTTCCATTTCCTAATAATTGCTCCCACAGTTGATTTCTTCAAACCAAGCTGCTTACTTTTTGCAGATTCAGTCTTCCCAGCCTGGTGCAGGTCTACAATTTTGTTTCTGGTGTCCTTTGACAGCTCTTTGGTCTTGGCCATAGTGGAGTGTGACTGTTTGAGGTTGTGGACAGGTGTCTTTTATACTGGTAACAAGTTCAAACAGGTGCCATTAATACAGGTAACGAGTGGAGGACAGAGGAGCCTCTTAAAGAAGAAGTTACAGGTCTGTGAGAGCCAGAAGTCTTGCTTGTTTGTAGGTGACCAAATACTTATTTTCCACCATACTTTGCAAATAAATTAATTCAAAATCCTACAATGTGATTTTCTGGATTTTTTTCCTCATTTTGTCTGTCATAGTTGAAGTGTACCTATGATGAAAATTACAGGCCTCTCTCGTCTTTTTAAGTGGGAGAACTTGCACAATTGGTGGCTGACGAAATACTTTTTTGCCCCACTGTACATCAACAACATAGCTCAAGCAGTAAGAAGCTCTCATCCATTTATATGCATTTACATTTACATTTAAGTCATTTAGCAGACGCTCTTATCCAGAGCGACTTACAAATTGGTGCATACACCTTATGACAACCAGTGGAACAGCCACTTGCATCTAAATCTTGTTGGGGGAGAAGGGGGTGAGAAGGATTACTTACCCTTACTTACCCCTATCCTAGGTATTCCTTGAAGAGGTGGGGTTTCAGGTGTCTCCGGAAGGTGGTGATTGACTCCGCTGTCCTGGCGTCGTGAGGGAGTTTGTTCCACCATTGGGGGCCAGAGCAGCGAACAGTTTTGACTGGGCTGAGCGGGAACTGTACTTCCTCAGTGGTAGGGAGGCGAGCAGGCCAGAGGTGGATGAACGCAGTGCCCTTGTTTGGGTGTAGGGCCTGATCAGAGCCTGGAGGTACTGAGGTGCCGTTCCCCTCACAGCTCCGTGGCGAGCACCATGGTCTTGTAGCGGATGCGAGCTTCAACTGGAAGCCAGTGGAGAGAGCGGAGGAGCGGGGTGACGTGAGAGAACTTGGGAAGGTTGAACACCAGACGGGCTGCGGCGTTCTGGATGAGTTGTAGGGGTTTAATGGCACAGGCAGGGAGCCCAGCCAACAGCGAGTTGCAGTAATCAAGACGGGAGATGACAAGTGCCTGGATTAGGACCTGCGCCGCTTCCTGTGTGAGGCAGGGTCGTACTCTGCGGATGTTGTAGAGCATGAACCTACAGGAACGGGACACCGCCTTGATGTTAGTTGAGAACGTCAGGGTGTTGTCCAGGATCACGCCAAGGTTCTTAGCGCTCTGGGAGGAGGACACAATGGAGTTGTCAACCGTGATGGCGAGATCATGGAACGGGCAGTCCTTCCCCGGGAGGAAGAGGAGCTCCGTCTTGCTGAGGTTCAGCTTGAGGTGGTGATCCGTCATCCACACTGATATGTCTGCCAGACATGCAGAGATGCGATTCGCCACCTGGTCATCAGAAGGGGAAAGGAGAAGATTAATTGTGTGTCGTCTGCATAGCAATGATAGGAGAGACCATGTGAGGTTATGACAGAGCCAAGTGACTTGGTGTATAGCGAGAATAAGAGAGGGCCTAGAACAGAGCCCTGGGGGACACCAGTGGTGAGAGCGCGTGGTGAGGAGACAGATTCTCGCCACGCCACCTGGTAGGAGCGACCTGTCAGGTAGGACGCAATCCAAGCGTGGGCCGCGCCGGAGATGCCCAACTCGGAGAGGGTGGAGAGGAGGATCTGATGGTTCACAGTATCGAAGGCAGCCGATAGGTCTAGAAGGATGAGAGCAGAGGAGAGAGAGTTAGCTTTAGCAGTGCGGAGCGCCTCCGTGATACAGAGAAGAGCAGTCTCAGTTGAATGACTAGTCTTGAAACCTGACTGATTTGGATCAAGAAGGTCATTCTGAGAGAGATAGCGGTAGAGCTGGCCAAGGACGGCACGCTCAAGAGTTTTGGAGAGAAAAGAGAGAAGGGATACTGGTCTGTAGTTGTTGACATCGGAGGGATCGAGTGTAGGTTTTTTCAGAAGGGGTGCAACTCTCGCTCTCTTGAAGACGGGAGGGACGTAGCCAGCGGTCAGGGATGAGTTGATGAGCGAGGTAAGGTAAGGGAGAAGGTCTCCGGAAATGGTCTGGAGAAGAGAGGAGGGGATAGGGTCAAGCGGGCAGGTTGTTGGGCGGCCGGCCGTCACAAGACGCGAGATTTCATCTGGAGAGAGAGGGAGAAAGAGGTCAGAGCATAGGGTAGGGCAGTGTGAGCAGAACCAGCGGTGTCGTTTGACTTAGCAAACGAGGATCGGATGTCATCGACCTTCTTTTCAAAATGGTTGACGAAGTCATCTGCAGAGAGGGAGGAGGGAGGGGGGAGGATTCAGGAGGGAGGAGAAGGTGGCAAAGAGCTTCCTAGGGTTAGAGGCAGATGCTTGGAATTTAGAATGGTAGAAAGTGGCTTTAGCAGCAGAGACAGAGGAGGAAAATGTAGAGAGGAGGGAGTGAAAGGATGCCAGGTCCGCAGGGAGGCGAGTTTTCCTCCATTTCCGCTCGGCTGCCGGGAGCCCTGTTCTGTGAGCTCGCAATGAGTCGTCGAGCCACGGAGGCGGGAGGGAGGACCGAGCCGGCCTGGAGGATAGGGGACATAGGGAGTCAAAGGATGCAGTAAGGGAGGAGAGGAGGGTTGAGGAGGCAGAATCAGGAGATAGGTTGGAGAAAGTTTGAGCAGAGGGAAGAGAAGATAGGATGGAAGAGGAGAGAGTAGCGGGGGAGAGAGAGCGAAGATTGGGACGGCGCGATACCATCCGAGTAGGGGCAGTGTGGGAAGTGTTGGATGAGAGCGAGAGGGAAAAGGATACAAGGTAGTGGTCGGAGACTTGGAGGGGAGTTGCAATGAGGTTAGTGGAAGAACAGCATCTAGTAAAGATGAGGTCAAGCGTATTGCCTGCCTTGTGAGTAGGGGGGGAGGGTGAGAGGGTGAGGTCAAAAGAGGAGAGGAGTGGAAAGAAGGAGGCAGAGAGGAATGAGTCAAAGGTAGACGTGGGGAGGTTAAAGTCGCCCAGAACTGTGAGAGGTGAGCCGTCCTCAGGAAAGGAGCTTATCAAGGCATCAAGCTCATTGATGAACTCTCGAGGAACCTGGAGGGCGATAAATGATAAGGATGTTAAGCTTGAAAGGGCTGGTAACTGTGACAGCATGGAATTCAAAGGAGGCAATAGACAGATGGGTAAGGGGAGAAAGAGAGAAAGACCACTTGGGAGAGATGAGGATCCCGGTGCCACCACCCCGCTGACCAGAAGCTCTCGGGTGTGCGAGAACACGTGGGCGGACGAGGAGAGAGCAGTAGGAGTAGCAGTGTTATCTGTGGTGATCCATGTTTCCGTCAGTGCCAAGAAGTCAAGGGACTGGAGGGAGGCATAGGCTGAGATGAACTCTGCCTTGTTGGCCGCAGATTGGCAGTTCCAGAGGCTACCAGAGACCTGGAACTCCACGTGGGTCGACGCGCTGGGACCACCAGGTTAGGGTGGTCGCGGCCACGCGGTGTGGAGCGTTTGTATGGTCTGTGCAGAGAGGAGAGAACAGGGATAGACAGACACATAGTTGACAGGCTACAGAAAAGGCTACGCTAATGCAAGGAAATTGGAATGACAAGCGGACTACACGTCTCGAATGTTCAGAAAGTTAAGCTTACGTAGCAAGAATCTTATTGACTAAAATGATTAAAATGATACAGTACTGCTAAAGTAGGCTAGCTGGCAGTAGCTGCGTTGTTGACACTACACTAATCAAGTCGTTCCGTTGAGTGTAATAATTCTACAGTGCTGCTATTCGGGGCTAGCTGGCTAGCTAGCAGTGTTGTTTACGTTACGTTGAGTTAAAAAGAACGACAATAGCTGGCTAGCTAACCTAGGGAATCGGTCTAGACTACACAATTATCTTTGAAACAAAGACGGCTATGCAGCTAGCCACGATCAAACAAATCAAACCGCTGCACTGCAATGAAACGAAAATGTGAAACCACCTGACCGGGTTGTTGAATTCAAAACAGCAGACGTTGGCTAGCTGTTAGCAGTTAGCTGTTGGCTAGCTAGCAGAGTCTCCTACGTTAAGGACGACAAATAGCTGGCTAGCGAACCTCAGTGAATTAAGATAATCACTCCAAGGCTACACACACTAAACTACACAATTATCTTGGAAACAAAGACAGCTATGTAGCTAGTTAACACTGAACTAATCAAGTCGTACAGTTGAGTGAATAGCACTACAGTGATGCTAATCTGTGTGCGTTAGCTAGCTCCTGGGCGAATAGCAGTGAAGGCTACGTTAGGGCGACGAACTACGATAATTATGCAATTATCTCTGATACAAGGACGGCTATGTAGCTAGCTAAGAAGAATTGCTAAGATTAGACAAATCAACCGTTGTACTATAATGAAATGTAATGAAAAAGTTATAAAAAGTTATACAACCTGCAGAGCGAAGTGCGAATGCGACCGCTCGCTCCAACCGGAACCGGTTAAGAGACCGGTGCAGATGATAGTCTTATTCTCAGCTGGCCCCTCCTCAGATATTATGGTAAACGCTCTACAACAAAGCTTTCTTTGTGTCCAACTAGCTTTCTATGCCCTTAACCTTGCTCTGAACACCTCCAAAACAAAGCTCATGTGGTTTGGTAAGAAGAATGCCGCTCACCTCACCAGTATGATTACTACCTATGAGATTTTAGAGCTTGAGGTCGTCACCTCATGCAAGTACATGTGAGTATGGCTAGATGGTACACTGTCCTTCTCTCAGCACATATCAAAGCTGCAGTCTAAGGTTAAATCTAGACTTGTTTTCATCTATCCTAATCCCTCCTCTTTCACCCAGCTGCCAAACTCACCCTGATTCAGCTGAACAACCTACCCATGCTAGTCTACGGAGACTTAATTTCATAGATCGGCAGATAAGGGTGCTCTTGAGCGGCTAGATGTTCTTTACCATTCGGCCATCAGATTTGCCACCAATGCTCTTCATAGGACTCATCACTGCACTCTATACTCCTCTGTAAACTGGTCATCTCTGTATACCCGTCGCAAGATTGATGCTTATTTCTAAAACCCTCTTGGCCTCACTCCCCCCTAGCTGAGATACCTACTGCAGCCCTCATCCTCCACATACAACACCCGTTCTCCCAGGCACATTCTGTGCTCCCCAAAGCACACACATTCCTGGGTCGCTCTTCTTTTCAGTTCGCTGCAGCTAGCGAACGAGCTGCAAAAAACTGGACCGTTTTATCTCCATCTCTTCATTCAAAGACTCAATCATGGACACTCTTACTGACAGTTGTGGCTGCTTCGTGTGATGTATTGTTGTCTCTACCTTCTTTCCCCTTGTGCTGTTGTCTGTGCCCAATAATGTTTGTACCATATTTTGTTCTGCTGCCATGTTGTTCTGCTGCCATGTTGTTTTGATGCCATGTGGTGTTGCTGTGTTGCTGCCATGCTGTGTTGTCGTCTTAGGTCTCTCTTTATGTAGCGTTGTGATGTGTTATATATATAATTTATCCCAGCCCCTGTAGGAGGCCTTTTGTAAATAAGAATTTGTTCTTAAACTACTTGCCTAGTTAACTAAAGGTTAAAAAAAATAAAAATAGTAAAACACTTTAAAAGAGAAAATTCTATGTAGCCAAAGATTCTAGGGTCCCCTAGGAAACACTTATTAGCACTTTGGTTCCTGTCACAATAACTCCTCCTGGCATTTTCATATGTTGTCATGTCAAACAACACTTCAGAGTGCCCACTGATTCCAACAGTTCACCGAAGTGTTGAGCTCTTAATCTTCAAATCGCGATTGCAACATTTGGTTAAAAGTAAGGCCCATATCGTGCAAACCTACTTGGCAGTGTGTAAATGAGTGCAGGAAAATGCTGAAAATAATTTTATGTGGAAGTTGAATTGAACAGTAGAAAACCATCATAATGGAGAAAGACCCATTGAAATCACTGAGAATGTATGTGTTGCCACTCTAGGGTCACGCACTACTCATAAAGCAAATGAAGAATTTTTATTATTCAAAAAGATAAAATACAATCAAATACCATGTTTTTTTTAATACTGTGATATTTTGGCCATATCACCCAGCCCTATGTGGCTGCACCTACTGTACTCAGGGCTCTTTGACCAAGGCTGATAAAGAAGTGAATAAACAAACCGAGTTTGGGAAACCCTGAGTTGACGGATCTATCATTCAGGCCATGCGCTTCATTCATGATGAGAATATTGTTAGCTAGCTAAATTAGAGCGAGTGACTAAAACCAGTGCGGGAAGCGTTTTCCTGCATTGACGTTTTCAGTCACCAGCGCATGCCATTTACAGTTGAAATATATAGCCAACACATTTTGAATTCGACCACAGTGTAGTTTACATTGATTTCAGTAAGGAAACATTTTGCGTTATGAACAGCTAGCGTGTGCTAGTACATTATGGGATAACAAGCCAGAGATGGAGAAAATGATTTCTTCACATGACCTTTTGACTGTTGTAAAGCGATGTAGTGAATCTACTCAATACAAAGTGGTGACATTATGAACTGCGTGTTACAGGAGTTTGGTCTTGTGGAAAGTTTCAGATTGACCTTGAGGCAGTTAAATTAATTCAGCCGCCTTGTTTATTAGTGTGCTTGTGGTGCTTCAGCCCAAAACACTTCTGCATTCTTATCCACTGCCATCGATCTTTAAGTTGTACTTAAGGTAACTGAACAAGTGTTTCGTATTTACTTGCGTATTTATAGAGGATATAGTTGCTTTTTAGTGGTTATCGTGTCAACCACAAATAACGTGATTAAATTACATTACATAAATAATATACATTTTCATATTAAGGAATCATGATTTAGAGTATCAGTTAGTCCATCAGAGCACAATTTGTGGGGGGGAAAGTAAATGCAATACAAAAGTATGTGACAGCTGCTCGTTGAACATTTCATTCCAAAATCATGGGCATTAATATGGAGTTGGTCCCCCACTTTGCTGCAATAACAGCCTCCACTCTTCTGGGAATGCTTTCCACTAGATGTTTGAACATGAGTGCGGGGACTTGCTTCCATTCAGCCACAAGCATTAGTGAGGTCGCGCATTTATCTTGGGCGATTTAAGCCTGCCTCGCAATCGGTGTTCCAATTCATCCCAAAGGTGTTGGATGGGGCTGAGGTCAGGGCTCTGTGCAGGCCAGTCAAGTTCTTCCACACTGATCTCGACAAACCATTTCTGTATTGACCTCCCTTTGTGCACTGGGGGCATTGTCATACTGAAACAGGAAAGGGTCTTACCCATTTTGGAAGCACAGAATCTTCTAGAATGTCATTGTATGCTGTAGTGTTAAGATTTCCCTTCACTGAAACTAAGGGGCTTAGCCCAAACCATGAAAAACAGCCCCAGACCATTATTCCTCCTCCACCAAACGTTACAGTTGGCACTGTACATTGGGTCAGGTAGCGTTCTCCTGGCATCTGCCAAACCCACATTCGTCCGTCGGACAGCCAGATGGTGAAGCGTGATTCATCACTCCAGTGAACGCGTTTCCGCTGCTCCAGAGTCCAACGGTGGAGAGCTTTACACCACTCCAGCCGACACTTGGCATTGCACATGGTGATCTTAGGCTTGTGTACGACTACTTGGCAATGGAAACCCATTTCATGAAGCTCTTGTGGGAGAATGGATGCAGCTGCTCCGTTTGATCCATTGCTGAGGCGTCTATGTGCGTGGGCAATTACTTCATGTTTTTTTTATGTGCAAGCTATGTCTACTGGTGCCGGTTTAATGACAATAAATTAGCAAATAAGCTAGAGGTGTTGTCTTTTGCAGTGTCTGCTCGACTTTCTCCCGACAGCGCTGAGAGGGTGCAGACGTTTGGCCGTGTTTGTCGATGAATGTTTGTGTTGCAGGGCGGGCTCTAAAGCCTGACTCATCAACATCTGTTTTATTTTCTCTCTCTCTGTCAAGAGGGGGAAAGGTATTTATACGGGCCAAGCGCCACTTCTGAAGTTCAGTTCATTGCGTCTCAGAGAATATGCAGAGTAGTCCACTGTGTAGGTAGAGAACATGAAGGGATCAGAGGCAGATGAAATCAGCATGGAGAGTAAAGGAATTGCACTGTGATAGAATGTTGGTATGTGAGAGGGAGGGAGGGAGGTGGCAGAATTAATGTGCTCTTGGCAGAGACGGTGGATAGCAGAGGAACACGCATGTTAAATCCTGGCCCCGCTTCACTATCGGGATTACTTAGCTAATCCATCCTCTCCCAAGCTACATTTTTTTCCAGAGCCCCGTTTGCCCTCTTTTTTTTCTTCTCTCCCCCCAGAGGATCCCGATGGCAATCCCACCCCCACACAATGTAAACATATGTGTAGTTAAGATGAAAGCAGTTAAAAATAAATAGCTAGCCTAGCACGGGCCAAGGGTAAATATTTGAATGGAAGCCCAGTTAGAGTGGTGGCAGAACATAACGTCCTGTGAATAGGCTGTCAATGAACAGGACGTGGTCTATGTGGATCCTTTTCAGACCAAATTGATAGTGCTATGGCCCTCTGTTTTCTGGGCTCTTGAAAGCTTTTGGCTAGTTGCTGATGGAATGGGGCTTACTTGTTACTGGAATGGATCGATGGCGGTCTCCGAAGCCAGATATTCACTGTTGCTCTTTCATTGACGTCCAAAATGCATACAAGTGAAATGTGGGTCTTTGCCTTGTGAATGTTTCCGTAAACTGTTAAGATTTGGGTGCCGTCTCCATTGTGGCGGTATACCGACGTAAATCCCCCATGGTAGGGGCTAATCACCCTGGCTCCTCTCCCACAATCCAAGAGAGTCTGGAGAATGGGGTGGGGGGAGGAAGAGGGGGTGGGCTGGGGCTGGCAGCTGTTGGCAGGGCTTACCTCCATCTGTGATGGGCTAAGCTAGCTGCCTAGGCTGGGATAGGGCGAGAGAGGCTCTCAGGAGGCCCAGGAAACCAGGGCTGCCACCGCTGCTATGGCCAGATTACAAGAGGTAGGATTTATTTATTTAGAATTGGCTTGCTGTGTGCAAGTGTTAGGCTCATTCGGCTGATTTTTTTACAGCGCTGTTTCCATTGGGTTGCTTCTAACTTCTGTTAGTCTTGCTTAAAGGGATATTTGGGATTTTGACAATGATGGCCTTTATCTCCTTCCACAGAGTCGGATGGACGCACGGATACCATTTTTGTCTCTGCATGCAGTTTGAAGGAAGTTGCTAGCTAGTGTAATTGCCAACTAGCGTTACCCATAGACTGCCAGTCGGGCTAACGCTAGTTAGCATTGGCTCACGAAACTACCTCGAACTTCCTTCATACTGGACAAGGAGACATAAAAATGGTATCCACAAGTTCATCTGACTCTGTGGAAGTAGAAAAAGGGCATCATTGCCAAAATCTCGAAGTATCCCTTTAATTTGGTCAGCTGCATGATCAACTTTCTGTGTTCATACATAGAAATGGAGAGTTCTGGCACAAACTCCACCTTCCCAAAAGGAAACTATAGCACTGTACAGTTCTAAGCTTGAGTCATTACACTGACAATGTTTGGAAGGTAGACTAAATATGCTGTGGCCTTAACATTCAGAGCACCTGTTTTGTTCTGTGTGGTTGCCTGTTCGTTATTGCGCTGCTTGACAGATCCTGTCTGTGCGCTAAACTGGTTTCCATTCTCTGGCTGACACAAGGTCCTGCTGACTGACTGCAGTGATGTCTGTCTGTGTGCCATGGATGGAGCTGATCTGGCCTGTGCTGCTTCCTCTGCTGCTCTCTACTTCATTTCTCCATTAGCACAGACAGCCAGCGTCTCCTGTTGTGCCCTCTGCCCTGGGGCACTTCACTGCAGCGCCTCGCCTCGGATGGCTGCAACTCGCACCGCTGCGGATGTCAGTCCTGACCAGAGAAAGGGAGAGGCGTGCGTGTGCGTGCATCTGACACTCCAAGAGAAAGCGTCAGCCGCAGGGAATTTGAAATGGAATCAATCACCGAAGCCAGCAGTCTCCACCCTAGAATACAAAAAGGAACTTGTTTTTTTCCCTCAAATTTTTCTCTCACTTCCCTTGAATGACCTGTTGTAATGCTGTGACGCTAAGCCGTCGACGTGCTTGTGGGGTGTAATGTCTGGCTTCGCGTTGCTGGAGACTATGCTTGATTACAGCCCGGTTGACTAATTAAGGTTGCCCTGCCCTTCAAATACCAAAGCGAGCTCAGCTCATGATTAAATGGGCGCCAATCCATCCTCATCAAGAACTGCGTCAGAGTCCTATGGCCTGTTTGATCTGCAACATAAAGTGTAAATATATATTTTTAAAAGAGTAGAAATGTACATTTTAGGGGGCATTCAATGACATAAGAAAATTAGCGTTCAGCTTTATTTATAGCCAATACACTTATGCGAAAGATTCCCGGTCAGAGAATAAGTAAGTGAGAGAAGGCTGTGATTGGAAAGACCCAGGAAAGAGAAGTAATGCATTTCAATTGGAGCCCTTGGTCATTCTCAGGCCTTGAATCTCCTTCCAGTGGATTTACAGCCGTTATCAGGAGGGGCCCCACTACCCCATCTGGATCAGATGTTTCCCGTAGTTCAAAATGACCTGCGAGGCTAACTGGGAATAAAGCAAGGAGCTTTAAAATTAGGTGTTTGTTCGTGTCATAAGTATTTTAGGGAAATGGGCTTGAAAGGTTCTCTCTCTGTTTTTCTGGTAAGTGGTTCTGCATTTACGGTTTCACCTCGCACGCTCGCGCGCATGCTTGTAATGTATTGCTGGCAGACCTTTTTGATGCTGTATTTAATTCATAACAATAGATGTTTTTGCTCTGCTGCTTCATAACGCTGTCCGTGTACAGAACCGGACTTCGACATGTAGGCTAGTCTAGTGGCTACTAACTTCATTTCACCCCACTCCCTCCTCTATCTAGCCAAATTAGGCTGGCACATAGGATTTAACGAGTACCACGATGCCTTTGTCTGTAATTTGATTGCGGTAACGAAAGGGTCAACCGGCAATCACTCACAGCCGTTTAGTTTGTAATTCCCCCGTGAAGGTGGATTCTCATCCTGACAACGCGTCACACGGACCATGCATCACCTACTTTTCTAATACCAGGCATATACTACACGGCTTTCAAAACCCTGACAACGCTGAGCCGCTCACATTAAATGACTGTCTTTCTTGTCGTTTTTTTTGTTGTCTTGCCAACGTAGTGGTGCGCAGACTAAACGGTGTGGCACGGACGGACGGGCTGGGGGGGTCACACTCCAGGTTCTTCACTTGGTCGTATGAGGATTCTATCTCAAACGAAACCCAATATATTTTTTGGGTTTGTCACGAGACAGACCGTGCCAAGCAAAGATGGAGCTTGACAGTGAAATAGCTGGCCACACTTTGTGTGTGCACTGAGAAACCCAGTTGTTGGGGAGAGGCGGGCAGCCTGTTCTGCAGAGGGAGTTCAAGGTAAATAAAGCCCAATCAAAATAGGTAGCTAGCCTGCACATTTTCTTTTTGTTAAATAGTTACTTGGCTGGACATAGTCTTTCTCAACATGTTAAATGATGCCTCGTGGCTTTTGCTTCTGTTCTTGTCCACATGTCAATAGGACTACACTCAAACAACTGCTCTTTAAAGTCTCATATTTGGAGAGCTGGCTTGGAGGCACCCAGGCCCATCTGTCAGTGGAACACACGGTATGCACCATTTTTATAAACATTTTAGTCATTTAGCAGATATTCTTATCCAGAGCGACTTACATACTTTTTCGTACTGGTCCCCCGTGGGAATTGAACCCACAACCCTGGTGTTGGAAGCGCCATGCTCTACCAACCGAGCCACACAACCTATTCCTGCACACACAGTGGTGGAGAGCATTCCAATTACCAATGTATGCACACCGCTACAGACACGGTCTGATCACAATCCAGCTCATTGTTAGTTATTGGTGCTGAGTTATCTGCTTTTAATGACGGGTCCTAGAATAAGGTTCTCTGTGTCTCTCTTCCTCTCTGTGGGTCCACTGTAACTCAGCTAGAGACAGGCCCTCAGGGCAGTCAGCTGGCTGCAGATGAGCCATGGCTGAAACAGCTGCTGCTCTCCACTCCCTCCCACAGCCCTGTCACCTTGCTCCAAAGCAGCCTTCCTCCTCTTCCTCATTCTTCTTCTCCTCAGAGAATACTCCCCTTGCTGTGAAGTTAGTGATTTCAGTTGGTAGTTTACTGAAGCACAAAGGGAGGGACCCTATTAGGAAATCAGACATGCGCAGGCACAGTTGGAGCATTTCTCAGATACCGTTCTCACTCCGTACTCGCTTAGTGCTCACACAGTTGGCTGCGTCCCAAACGGTACCCTGTTCCCTGTATAGCGCACAAACCGGTCAAAAGTGATGCACAATGTAGGGGAAGGGTGTCATTTGGGACACAAGACAGTGTCATCTGCTGGGATCATCTGTTCAATAGCAGAGCACCTCCAGAGGCCTGTGCCAGTTGCTGCCTCAGCAAACAGCAAACTCAGACATTCGGTGCAAAAGTCTGTGTATTCTGATTCTGGATCCCTAAGTCCCTCGTGCTGTTCATGACTGGCGGATACATCTGCTCAACAATGATGCCCCCTCGAGTTATACCGAGGCCCCCTGTCCTCAATTGTCAGCAAGCTTTAACCATGTCATCATCTGCTTTGTGTGAATTCAAATAAAAATTCACCCAAAACCACTATTTCCTTTCATTTACAGTGTTAAATAACTGTGAGAACAATATTTTTTTGTGAACAAATGTTGTATTTTGGCTTAACTCAAACATGAAATGAACCAGGGAATCAATAGAACATCACTCGGATGTAGAAAAACAATATAACATTCAAAATGTGTGGACCTTTCCATTTAAGACCTATATAATAAGTTGTGCGTTGCGGAACTATAGGCTGCTTTACAACAAAGATGCAAGAACTAAAGAATAACAGAAAAATCGAGGCGTCAGAATGAGATCTCTGTACCCATCTGGAGGAGTGCATACACAGTACACTGGGCCCTATTAAAAATACAGGCTGTGTGATCTCTCCCTCTGTCTGCCCCCGGATCTCTCTCTCTCACTGTCTGTCTGTCTGTCTGTCTCGCTCTCTGTCAAATTCACATTAAAAATAACTTTGCAGCCAGGCAGGCCTCAGGTCTGTGCAGTTTTCTTCCCCCATTGGTGTTGCATAGACTTTCTCATTACTCACACTGACAACCGCAGACGAGCTACAAAATCTCTCTTCCTGCCATCCCCAAATCGAGTTGAGACAATGCCCCCGGTCTATTTGAGTCCACTCACTTCTAATCTCTCACTCTCTCTCGCTCTCTCTTTGGATGTGGCTGACTGACAGTTTTGTCTCCTTCTCTCCTAGGGCTGAATAGTATTACGTATTTTACGATATACCGGTATTGATGCACTGACCAGTTTGGGTTTTTACTTTAACTTCTATTACGGTTTTTAAATGTTTGGTTTGTTAAATGTTATCCGCCGTGTAATGTCCATTTTTATAGTTCGCTTTAGTCATCTTCCTCCTCTCTCTCTCTCTCTCTCTCGCTCTCTCTCGCTCTCTCTCGCTCTCTCTCGCTCTCTCTCGCTCTCTCTCTCTCTCTCTCTCTCTCTCTCTCTCGCTCTCTCTCTCTCTCTCTCTCTCTCTCTCTCTCTCTCTCTCTCTCTCTGCTGCTGCTTTCCACACAGACCTTGCCCCGCCCCCTGTCACTCAAGGAGCGCGTTTGTTGTTCCTCGACCACAAGACACTTTCATTCAGTCCCTGCATGGTTAATGTAGCACATGCAACAATGTTGATGACAACATTTTTGTTATAATTACACTATTACTTTGCTTCTTACATCTACAAATAGCAAGTTTGTCATTTCTTAGCAAGTTGGGCCCAAATATTGTTAGTCGCTAATCACTAATACTAATCGCTAGCTAGCAATTAGAGGTCGACCGATTATGATTTTTCAATACCGATACCGATTGGATGACCAAAAAAAAGCCGACACCGATTAATCGGCCAATTAAAAAAAAGTGTATATAAATATATTTATTTATTTGTAATAATGACAATTACAACAATACTGAATGAACACTTATTTTAACTGAATATAATACATCAATAAAATCATAAATAATTAATAATAATAAATGAGGAAACATGTTCAATTTGGTTGAAATAATGCGAAAACAAAGTGTTGGAGGAGAAAGTAAAAGTGCAATATATGCCATGTAAAAAAGCTCATGTTTAAATTCCTTGCTCAGAAAATGAGAACAAATGAAAGCTGGTGGTTTCTTTTAAGAAAGGCATTGATGTTTATGGTTAGGTACATTTGTTCAACGATGTGCTTTTTTTTTGCAAGTGACACAATTTCCTAGTTGAAAGAAATTCATTTTAGCAGGCGATATTAACTAAATATGCAGGCTTAAAAATGTATACTTGTGTATTGATTTCAAGAAAGTTTTGATGTTTATGGTTAGGTACACATTGGTGCAACGACTGCTTTTGTCACGAATGCGCTTATTAAATAACCGTTTGGCGAAGTAGGCTATGATTCAATGATAAATAAACAGGCACCTCTTCGATTTATATGCAACGCAGGACAAGCTAGATAAACTAGTAATATCATCAGCCATGTGTAGTTAACCTCTCTGGGATATTCGGGGCGGTAGCGTCCCACAACAACAGCCAGTGAAAGTGCAGGGCGCCAAATTCAAAACAACAACAGAAATCCCATAATTAAAATTCCTCAAACATACAAGTATTTTACACCATTTTAAAGATAAATGTGTAAATCCAGCCACAGTGTCCGATTTCAAAAAGGATTTAACGACGAATGCACACCAAACGATTGTAGTCACAGAAAAAGAGTCATTTTTCCAGCCAAAGAGAGGAGTCACAAAAAGCAGAAATGGAGATAAAATGAATCACTAATCTTTGATGATCTTCATCAGATTACACTCATAGGACTTCATGTTACACAATATATGCATGTTTTGTTCGATAAAGTTCATATTTATATCCAAAAATCTCAGTTTACATTGGTGCGTTATGTTCAGTAGTTCCAAAACATCCAGTGATTTTGCAGAGAGCCACATCAATTTACAGGAATACTCATAATAAACATTGCTAAAGATACAAGTGTTATGCATGGAATTTTAGATCCACTTCTCCTTAATGCAACCGCTGTGTCAGATTTCCAAAAAAAAAAGCACACCATGCAATTATCTGAGTACAGCGCTCAGACAACAAAACAAGCCATACAGATATCCGCCATGTTGTGGAGTCAACAAAGTCAGGAATAGCATTATAAATATTCACTTACCTTTGATCTTCATCAGACTGCACTCCCAGGAATCCCAGTTCCACAATAAATGTTTGATTTGTTCTATAAAGTCTATAATTTATGTCCAAATACCTCGTTTTTGTTCGCGCCTTTAGTACACAATCCAAACTCATGACGCTTGGGCAAGTCCAGGCAAAAGTTAAGAAGAAAAGTCATATTACAGTCCGTAGAAACATGTCAAATGATGTATAGAATCAATCTTTAGGATGTTTTTAACGGTCAATGTTTCAACCAGAGAATTCCTTTGTCTGTAGAAATGCGATGGAACGCAGGTCGCTCTCACGTGAGCAGCTCATGCCGCTCTGGCAGACCTCTGACTCATTCAGCTCCCATTCCCCCTCCTTCACAGTAGAAGCATCAAACAAGGTTCTAAAGACTGTTGACATCTAGTGGAAGCCTTAGGAAGTGCAATATGACCCCATAGACACTGTATATTCGATAGACAATGACTTGAAAAACGACAAACCTCAGATTCCCCACTGCCTGGTTGGATTTTTTTTCTCAGGTTTTTGCCTGCCACAGTTCTGTTATACTCACAGACATCATTCAAACAGTTTAGAAACTTCAGTGGTTTCTATCCAAATCTGCTAATAATATGCATATATTAGTAACTGGGCCTGAGTAGCAGGCAGTTTACTCTGGGCACCTTATTCATCCAAGCTAATCAATACTGCCCCCCAGTCCCAAAGAAGTTAACTAGTGATTATGTTAAGATTGATGGTTTTTTACAAGTTACACTTAATGCTAGCTAGCACCTTACCTTGGCTCCTTGCTGCACTCGCATAACAGGTATTCAGTCTACCACGCAGTCTCCTCGTGGAGTGCAATGTAATCGGCCATGATCGGTGTCCAAAAATGACGATTACTGATTATGAAAACTTGAAATTGGCCCTAATTAATTGGCCATTCCGATTAATCGGTCGACCTCTACTAGCTATACAGCCTGATAATCCCTGTGATTGTGTAGACCTACATTCATGTTTTTTGTGCAACAGTATCTTTTTTAAATCAAAGAGAAATACGCAAAGCAAGAATGTTAGCTACGTGAAGTAGCTAACAGAGAACATTACATGTAAGCCAAAGATTATAGGGCCCCCTAAGAAACACTTGTCAACACTTGGTTCCTACCCGTCCCCATAACTCCTTCTTGGCATTTTCATTTGTTGTCAAACACTGTATTCAAAATTCCCGCTATTATATTATAACTATAGAATTAGAGTAATCATTCTATTTTCATGATTCCAACAGTTCACCCAAGTGTTTTGCTCTAAATCACAAGTCAAATCGCAATTGCAATATTTGGTTAAAAATAAGGCCTAGATTGTTTTCCCATATCCTGCATCCCTATGTGGCAGTGTGGAAATGAGTGCAGGAAATGCTGAAATTGGAAATGCTGAAAATGTATTTTTGGTTTAAGTTCAATTGAACAGTATAAAACAATCAGAATGGAGAAAGACGCAATGAAATCACTTAGAATGTATGTGTTGCCACCCTAGGGTCACGCACTACTCACAAAGCAAATTTTGAACATTCATTATTCAAAAACATAAAATACTGTCAATTATTTTATTTTTTTGAAACCCTGATATGATATTCTGGCCAGAAGTGTAGGACTCCCTCTCTTTCACTCACCCAGCCAGTGTGCAGAGAGACTGTTCAAACATTTAGAGATGCACTTGTCGCTTGCATGGCGAAATGATAGTGTGGGAACCGGGAAGTTTGTTCTTCTGACTGTGTGCTTCTTAAACTCTGTCTGGAGGGTTAGCCAGTGATGGCTCAACTCGTCTCGACCTCAGAAACTAGAGCCACTGACGCTTGCCTGACTCACTTCTCTTAGGGCCTTATAAAATCGGTTTGTATTTTCTGCCCAATTCCGCTCTGACAAGCCTAGTCTAGACCTGTCTGGTCTTACTCTTTACCATAAGGATATAGGCCTAAAGCCTTCCAGCCTAACTAACTAGGCTGACATTTGGCCCTTTTCATGATTCTACGTTCAGTTCTCCCTTTTTACTTCCCTTCATGCCAACTTCATCATGTTGCCTTGTCACTGTCACCTGACGCACATTCTATAACTTTAAAAAGTTAGCTTGACATTAACAGCTCGAGTTCATAGCAGCCTCACTATGCGGCCAAAATGAAATTAACTTTGATATCGCAATTAGATTAGACAGCTCTGTTCCCCGGCTCTGAGCACCAACGTGCTGACTAACTCCTCAACTGGCTGCTCCTTTATCTGGGTCATCAGGCTGTGCTTCTGCCTCTACCCCCTCCCGGGAGAACAGCCCGGGCCTCCTGATTTGATCATGTTGCAGAATTCTGAAATGGAGCTGAAATAATTGAGGTGGCCCAAGCCTTACATGTTCCTGTTGATGTAGCCCGCTTTAAGGTGAAGACAAAGAAACAGTATCGTAATGCATGCCGCTGTAATACAATGCGTTCCGGGCTGCCTTTTACAGCCTCAGTCTGTACCTCCTTGTGGTTGTCTATCCCCGAAAGTGCAAGTGCAAATGGACCCTGCCGTCGATTAGGAGCTGAACATAAAACTGCCTCGTAACGCCGATGATTAGATTATCATTGATTCTCACATAAGCTGTGTCTGGCATGATCAATACTGTGTGTGTGGATCAGTGTTTCCGCTAAAGTAATTTAGCTGTGGCGCTGTGCCACTGCAAATTAATTGCCACCACGCTCCAAAAAAATATGGAAAATGAAGAAAACAAGGCGCACTTTTAAAGATTCTAGAACAGTCTACACACAGCTTTTTGTGACATGAAGTGGTTTCTGTGAGAAGTACAGGCAGGGGGCTTGTTACCGGGGATGGACTTCTATTTTACACTACATGACCAAAAGTATGTGGACACCTGCTCGTCGAACATCTCATTCCAGAATCATGGGCATTAATATGGAGTTGGTCCCCCCCCCACTTTGCTGCTATAACAGCCTCCACTCTTCTGGGAAGGCTTTACACTAGATGTTGGAACATTGCTGTGTGGACTTGCTTCCATTAGGCCACAAGAGCATTAGTGAGGTCACGTTGTGCCTGTCATTGTGAAAATGGAAATGGCCTAACCCAAACTGTTGCCACGATGTTGGAAGCACAGAATCATCTAGAATGTCATTGTATGCTGTAGTGTTGAGATTTCCCTTTACTGAAACTAAGGGGCTTAGCCCAAACCATGAAAAACAGCCCTAGACCATTATTCCTCTTCCACCAAACTCTACAGTTAGCACTATACATTGGGGCAGGTAGCAATCTCCTGGCAGCTGCCAAACCCAGATTCGTCCGTCGGACTACCAGATAAGGAAGCGTGAATCATCACTCCAGAGAACGCGTTTCCACTGCTCCACCCATTGTGCATGGGGATCTTACAGTTGTGTGCGGCTGCTCAGCCATGGAAACCCATTTCATGAAGCTCCCGACGAACAGTTCTTGTGTTGTTGTTCCTTCCAGAGGTAGTTTGGAACTCGGTAGTGAGTGTTGCAACCAAGGACAGACCGGTCCCGTTCTGTGAGCTTGTGTGGCCTACCACTTTACGGCTGAGCTGTTGTTGCTCCTAGACGTTTCCACTTCACAATAACAGCACTTACAGTTGCCCGGGGCAGCTCTAGCAGGGCAGAAATTTGACAAACTGACTTGTTGGAAAGATGGCATCCTATGACGGTGACACATTAAAAGTCTCTGAGCTCTTCAGTAAGGTAATTCTACTGCCACTATTTGTCTATGGAGCTTGCATTGCCATGTGCTCAATTTTATACACCTATCAGCAACGGTGTGGCTTAAATAGCCAAATCCACTCATTTGAATGGGTGTTCACTTTTTTTTATATATACGGTATCTTTCAACCTTTATTTAAGCAGGGAGTTAGCATTGAGATGAGGGGTGTGAAGGTTTAAACATTAAAACGTTTAAACAAAATTGAGATCCTTAACGTTAAGAAAAATCCCTAACTGATTTTTTTGTTGATTTTTTTTTCTCTCCACTTTAGTTGAAATCACAATTCAGTTATCACAAAAAAATATGATTTACCATGTTATAGCCGCTATGCTTTAAAGGCCTGGGAAGTTGTGTAATTCAAGTAAAACCAGAGAGGAAGAGGCAAACTTTAGGCTACTTGGTGAATATGCAAGACAAGACATTACGAGATTCACATTACCAAAAATGTATGAGTACCCTTCTGCCTTCTTCGGTCTGTTGCGTGTAGAATATCATGGCAGCGTTTCCCGAACTTGGTCCTCGGGACCCCAAGGGGTGCACCTTTTTAGTTTTTTCTGCCCTAACACTGCACAGCTGGTTCAAATGATCAAACCTTGATGATTAGCATATTTTTTTAATCGGCTGTGTAGTGCCAGGGCAAAAACCAAAACATGCAAACCTTGTGGTCCCAAGGACTGAGTTAAGGAAACCCTAGCCTATTCGTGGCACTGAGGTCTTCGGGCCAGTCTTTTAGGCACGGGGTAGCCTGCTCTTCATTTTTGCCTCATATGAAATTGCAGAAGGCTTCCGGTTGCCTGGATCAATTTATGCTTTTCAGACGATGGAATGCGGCTATGGAATGTCTGTTAGGGTAGGCTACACTACGTATTTTTTATGCCGACATGAAACCTTCTCTGGTGATATGAACAGACATTTTACTTACCTGTAAAATAATTCCTCTTCTGAACCGGGACTAAAATCCATCACTAGGCAACCAGAACTGTCAATCAAATAATCGTGCGCTGACGCCTGCTGCCTGTGCGCAGACCACTCTCTCCTACAAAAGTACTTTAAAGTTAGTTAAATACCGTGACTTACCAAGACATTCAGTATAAATAAACACATCTAGCTAACACAGCATAAAAAACAACACATCAATCAGCAACGTTTATTGTTGTCAGGGGGGGAAAAATAGATAATATTTTATGACAGAGCAGAATTCTACTGTTGGAAAAGATAAAGACCTGATGCAGCATTTTTTTTTTTTTTTTTTATCGTCTGAAAAGTTATCAATTGTCACGATCAACATGTAGCAGTGTTCTATGTCTGTAAAGGTTTACAGTAGATATAAATTCATTGCCCGGCCCTATTTTCCGAATTGACTGACCTTCATGTCTTAAAGTAATGATGGACTGTTCTTGCCATAATATGGACGTGGTCTTTTACCAAATAGGGCGTCTGTATACAAACCCTACCTTGTCACAACACAACTGATTGACTCAAACACATTAAGAAGGAAAGAAATTCCACAAATTAACTTTTAACAAGGCACACCTGTTAACTGAAATGCATTCCAGGTTTCTAACCCATAAAGCTGTTTGAGAGGATGCCAAGATGGTGCGAAGCTGTCAAGGCAAAGGGTGGCTACTTTGAATAATCTCAAATATTAAATATATTTTGATTTAACACTTTTTTGGTTACTACATGATTCCATATGTGTAATTTCATAGTTTTGATGTCTCCACTATTATTCTGCAATGTAGAAAATGGTAACATGAAAAACCCTAGAATGAGTAGGTGTGTCCAAACTTGTCACTGGTATTGTATACACTACCACTCAATGGTTTGGGGTCACTTAGAAATGTCTTTGTTTTCCATGAAAACATACATGAAGTGAGATGCAAAATGAATAGCAAATGTAGTCAAGACGTTGACATGGTTATAAATAATGATTTTTATTATTTCAGTGAAATACGGAACCGTTGGGTATTTTATCTAATGGGTGGCATCCCTAAGTCTAAATATTCTTGTTACATTGCACAACCTTCAATGTTATGTCATAATTACTTAAAATTCTGGCAAATTAGTTCGCAATGAGCCAGGCTGCCCAAACTGTTGCATATACCCTGACTCTGCGTGCAATGAACTTAAGAGATGTGACACAATTTCACCTGGTTAATATTGCCTGCTAACCTGGATTTCTTTTAGCTAAAATATATACTTCTGTGTGTTGATTTTAAGAAAGGCATTGGTGTTTATGTTTAGGTACAGTCGTCCAACGATTGTGCTTTCTTTTGCAAATGTGCTTTTGTTGAATCATCCCCCAGCGTTGCATCGATTATAGTTAACTGTACGGTTGCAAGATTGGATCCCCCGAGCTGACAAGGTGAAAGTCTGTCGTTCTGCCCCTGAACAAGGCAGTGTTCTTAACCGACTTGCCTAGATAAATAAAGGTATAAAAAAAAAATTGGTGCCCAAAAATTCCGATTGTTAGGAAAAATTGAAATCGGCCATTCTGATTAATAGGTCGACCTCTAATGTGTACTGACCAAGACCAGATGGAGAGCACACGTTACACTGGTTTTAGGGTCTCTGCACTGGCTACCTGTGAGTTTTAGAATTCATTTTAAGATTCTTCTATTGTATTTTAAATTAATCCACCGTTCTGGACCCCAATACATGACATGTCATACATGCTTTTAAGTTCTCTCAATGGTTAACAATCCTTCTTTAACTTCTTGCGTCGAGCCATCCCCGGATCCGGGACCGTGACTACAGCCTCAAGCCCATTACCATAACGCAACGTTAACTATTCAGGAAAATCGCAAATGAAATGAAATCAATATGCTAGCTCTCAAGCTTAGCCTTTTGTTAACAACACTGTCATCTCAGATTTCCAAAATATGCATTTCAACCATAGCAAAACAAGCATTTGTGGAACAGCATTGATAGTTAGCATAGCATTTAGCGTTAGCATTCAGCAGGCAACATTTTCACAAAAACCAGAAAACCATTCAAATAAAATCATTTACATTTGAAGAACTTCTGTTTTCAATGAGGAGACTCTGTTAGATAGCAAATGTTCAGTTTTTCCTGAAATATTATTTGTTTAGGAGAAATCGCTCCATTTTGTGCGTCACGTTTAGCTAAGAAAAAAACCTGAATCCAAGATTGTTAAAATCTATCCGCAAGCTCATGAGCATAACACAACGTTAACTATTCAGGACAATCGCAAATGAAATGAAATCAATATGCTAGCTCTCAAGCTTAGCCTGTTGTTAACAACACTGTCATCTCAGATTTTCAAAAATATGCTTCTCAACCATAGCAAAACAAGCATTTGTGGAACAGTATTGATAGCTAGCGTTAGCGTTTAGTGTTAGCATTCAGTAGGCAACATTTTCACAAAAACCAGAAAACCATTCAAATAAAATAATTTACCTTTGAAGAACTTCTGATGTTTTCAATGAGGAGACTGTTAGATCGCAAATGTTTAGGAGAAATCGGTCCGTTTTCTGCGTCATTTTTGGCTACCAAAAAACGAAAATTCATTCATCAAAACGCCAAACTTTTTTCCACATTAACTCCATAATATCGACTGAAACATGGTAAACGTTGTTTAGAATCAATCCTCAAGGTGTTTTTCACATATCTCTTCATGATATATCATTCCTGGAAGTCTCCTCTCTGTCTCAATCACATGGATGAATGCGAGCAGCTTGGAGATTACGCAGCAATTTCAACAAAGGACACCGGGCGGACACCTGGTAAATGTAGTCTCTTATGGCCAATCTTCCAATGATATGCCTACAAATACATCACAATGCTGCAGACAACTTGGAGAAATGATAGAAAGGGCAGGCTCATTCCTGGCGCTTTCACAGCCATATAAGGAGACAATGAAAAACCGAGCCTCAAAAATCCTGCTCATTTCCTGTTTGAAGTTTTATCTTGGTTTCGCCTGTAGCATCAGTTCTGGGGCACTCACAGATATCTTTGCAGTTTTGGAAACGTCAGAGTGTTTTCTTTCCAAAGCTGTCAATTATATGCATAGTCGGGCATCTTTTGTGACAAAATATTGCGCTTAAAACGGGCACGTTTTTTTATCCAATGAAATAGCGCCCCCATAGGTTGAAGAGGTTAATCGGTCTCCTCCACTTCATCTACATTGATTTGAAATGGATTTAACAAATGATCCATTATTGATGTCACATCTTTCATCTTTGTGAAAGGGTTTGGTGTCATGTTTATATATTTTAACAGCAAAGTTGGGTAAGTCGGAAGCTTGTGTAGTAGAGCTTTGTAGACAAAAAGGGAATAATTAAGAGACCTACGGTACTTTAATGAAGACCAGCCAACCTTTTGATACAGGATGCAGTGGTGAGTATTAAAACTGTCCCCTGTGATAAAGCGAAGGGCGCTATGGTAGACTGCATCCAAAGGTTTAAGAGTAGTGGCTGCTGCAATCTGGTAAATGGTGTCGCCATAGTCAAGAACTGGCAGGAAAGTTGACTACAATCTACTTCCTGCTATTTACGGTGAGGCAAGATCTATTTAAATCTTCGACTTTTAACTAGCCCGTTCGTAGTTTAAAAAATCAAATTAAAACTTTGTAAATCCAAATGCCCAGGTATTTATGGGCGGGAACCCAATTGATGGAGAACCATCCAATGAATAACTATGGTAACGATACAAAATAACAGATGAACTGGAATCACATTACCCGAATACATTATATTAACTTGTTTGTGCAAGTTTTTTTGGACTTCAATTTAATTAAGTGGATGAAAGCCCGTTAAAAGATCACGTTTTGGATCTCGGTAATGAGGAGCTCAATTGAGTAAATGCAGATAGGCACCCCCATGTTTGTCTTTATTTATTACCGCTACACTAAAACATGCTGGGCTGTTTGGTTGACCCAACTGCTGGGTTGTAGGTGTTGGGTTTTCTTTGAAAAGAGCCAGGGTGGGTGGTTGATGCGTTATAAAGATATGACCCAGCAGGTCAGATCAAAAGACTGGAGGCGTAGTTTAGTAGGGGCGTGGTTTCCACCTGTGTAAAATGTATTCCTGTTCTTTTGTATAGTTATCACATGTTAAGGTTGAACATTTTTACATTTGTGTAGCTTCAATGAGACATACAGACCTATGAGTTCCCTAAAAACATATGCAAATCTAATTTTTTGGGATAAAAATCCAGCATGAAAGTAAGAAACTGTTGGTTAAATTAACCCATGTTTGGGTAATCCCAACAACCTAACATGTTGGGTTATTCAGGCAACTCAACTGGCTGGGTCAAAGTAACCCAGTGTGTTTTCAGTCCAATATTTACCCAGTGCTGGGTTACGAAAGTGGGTTGTTTTTAACCAAGCATTTTTTCTTCTTCTCTACGCTGCTTCAGTTGGGCTAAAGGTGATAATGCTAGTGTTTTCCATTTAGCACCGGTTACATTTTCCACTTCATATTAACCAGGCTACTTTACATTTTAAAAGTTTAAATTCTCTAGTCCGTCGAGCCCTCTTCCAGCTCGAATGAACGATATGTGTCTTCTAGTGATCTATTGATAGGATAGGCGCCTGTCAGTCACCAAGCGAACGATGACAGGGAAACGCAGCAGCGACGAAGAAGCAACGCTAGAGGTTTCACTCTCTCGCCAAAACCTGTCAAAAATGAAACTTTCTGATGAGGCAAAGTGAATGCAGTGCGGGCATCTAAACGCTTTGTGTAGCCATTAGCGAGGATGCTAATAAAAACACTTCTGGTTGATGAAGAGGCTTTCCCAAAGACCGTCTCAATTACATGTTAACTACAAGTTAACAAGTTATGCTTCCTTGGCAGAATGATATACTAATTATTTGAATAAATCCAGTGGGTATTTGTTTTGCAAACTCTACCATCACGTGTGCACTACAAAAACAGCTAGGTGAGCACTTCAAATAAACAGTAACTACACCCAAAATTCCTCCAGATTCTTCAGACCTCAAAAGTGGTCTCCTGGTTCGGTTTAAGCATTGCTGTGGACGTGTGATTTTTCAGAGTGAGAATGGGGAAACCTGAAAAAAACGAAACCTTAAATTGTTCTGTTTTAATAAAATACATAATTTGAAAAACATACATTGTGGAAATTCATATCTTGCCGTACAACTGTAAATAAGACTCATCTCGAGAGAAGTTTAAATGTTAACAGGTTTGTTGTCTTAGTAGTTCTCTTAGTCCTGATCATGTACAGTTCATCAATTTCCTTTACTTTTCTCTCATTTTGTTACAGCCTGGATTAAAAATATATTAAATTGTAATATCATGTCATTGTTGAATACTCATTTCTGATTATAATGCACAGTATATCAGCAAGGTAGAATTCAATGTCTATAGTGAACATTTTTCATGTTCAATGTTTGAGCTGCTTTTTAAAGCAAAAGTCGAATTGAAAACATTGTTGAATTTGATTTTCATAAAAGCAAGCTAGGACCGATGGTTTGGTTAGCTAAACTAGCAAGTCGGTTTGGTTACGAAGGCGCCTACTGTAGCTATCTAGTACAATTGCAAGCTACTTCAGTGGATGTTTCACGCAATTATATTGGCAAATGGACACTTTTCTAGCAGCAAATGTGTTAAATTATAGCCATTGTATAAAAGGGATAATCAACTCGGGGTTCTATGCTTTCTCTGGAAAATAATGCAACTCCCTGGAAGGTCAGTTCCTCTCCGCTAGTGTGTTGTGGAACACACCGTCCACGTCGTTCATTATTTTCCAGAGAACGCATAGCCCCTCGTTGACTCAAGACATTTCCGATTTATTTAAGTATTCAACCCATTTTGTTATGGCAAGCCTAAATAAGTTCAGGTGTAAATATATGCTTAAAAAGTATTGTATGTTGCATGGGCTCACTGCGTGCAATAATAGTGTTTTAACATGATTTTTAAGTGACTAATGCGGCCCTAAAGTAATACTGCAAAAAAATGTGGCAAAGAAATGCATTTTTTTGTTGTCCTGAATACAAAGCGTTACATTTGAGGCAAGTCCAACACATCACTAAGTATTTTCAAGCATGGTGGCTGCATCATGGTATGCTTGAAATCGGGCACGGACTAGGGAGTTTTCGGGGGGATAAAAATAAATGGAATACAGCAATGAGCAGAGGCAACATCCTAGTGGAAAACCTGGTTGTCTGCTTTGGAACAGACACCGGGAGGCGAATTTACCTTTTCAGCAGGACAATAAACTAAAACACAAGGCCAAATCTACACTGGAGTTGCTTACCAAGACAACATTGAATGTTTCTGAGTGGCCTAGTTACTGTTTTGACCTAAATCGGCTTGAAAATATAGGGCAAGACTTGAAAATGGCTGTCTGGTAATGATCAACAATCAACTTGACAGAGCTTTTAGATGAAAAAAAAAAGAATAATGGAGAAATATTGTACAATCCACGTGTGCAATGCGCTTGGAGACTTACCCAATAAGACTCATCTGTAATCGCCGCCAAAGGTGCTTCTACAAAGGATTGACTCAGGGGTGTGAATACTTATGTAAATTAGATTTCTGCAATTACATTTTTTTTTTTATACATTTCCCCAAATTTCTAAACGTGTTTTCCCTTTGTCATTATGGAGTTTTGTGTGTAGATGGGTGAGGTAAAAAAAATACATCTATTTATTCCGTTTTGAATTCAGGCTGTAACAACAACAAAAAAGTCAAGGAGTAAGAATACTTTCTGAATGCACTGCAGGCCTAGACCTCGACAATATCAAGAACAACTTACAATATACTGAATTCATACATTTTCAGTCATTAAAATTGTGAAGTCATGACTTTCCTACACAATACCACAACAAATATTTCCAATCTGAGAGGTAAACTCATATTCAGTATGCAGTAATTTTGCTGTGTATTTCAGATGGAATTAGAATGTACCAGAGGCCACAAATAGAGCTCTGACCCGGGGACACCTGGCTGGCTATGTTTTCTATTCACTTGTGGAAAACACTGCAATTCTTATGCTAATCACATGCCTAATAATATCATTATCATTATCATGTGACACAGTAGCACTTTGGAGCTGACCTACTGGGCGCTGTGCTGATAACTGCTGCCATAATGGCACACGCTGTGTTAAGAAGGCTAGCACCTGATAGCAGCAAGGCTAGCCCCTGATAGCTACAGTACAGTGTGGAAAATAAGAGCAGACCTGTGTGGCCATATTGCAAGATGCTCCATTAGTCGGAGAAAAATGCATATGCTGGATGCTTGAGTCTCCAAATCGTCACAAGGCTTTTCGTAATCTATGTGTTATAATCGAGCAGGCAGGCAAACATGTTTTAATAGGACAGCAGTGAAAGTGGCCCTTCTGCAGATTAGGTCTCACTGTAGCCCAATGAATGGTCCAGCCTACTTGTCACGACTGTGAGTTTATGGCTCATCTGCAACTGAACCTTATCTGTTGCCAAGGTAAACACGTACTTGGTCACACTTTCTATTTTGTGATATTATATGTCTGTGTGAAATCTCATTCTGAACTCCATTCTGTAATGTTAGTCCTTATCGGGTTTGTGGTTTAGTGTGCAGGCCTAGTTGATAGGCCTTCAGCCAAACAAGCCATGTCTACCAATATGTAGCAGTGAGGACACTGTACTCTCTGGCCTTGAGATAGTCTAGTTCTGTCCTGTTTTTGTTATGTGGCCTTGTCCAAGACTGGTGTGAACCAGCATTGATTAGTTTGTGTTCCGTGCCTTTTTTTGTCTTTGGTCTGCTGGAGAATAGGCTACTTTCATTCTTTTCTGATGCATTAAGGACTCTTGTCTGAGAACAAATGCCTATGTCCTTTTTGGTCTCTCCTCCTGTCCCTGGCTGCCCTTACCATTTTAATCAGTATGTCTTTCCTATCAGCGCTTTGGTTTATCTGCTAATGGTCTGCTGATTGCAAAGCCAAAACTTTGTTGTTACGGTTTCCTCCAACACAGCGTATTGTGATTCTGCAGTCTCTCTTTTTAGAAATGACCCGTACAACAGGAAGACCTGTCTCCTTTGTGATTTAGCCCTGGGGAAGCCAGCAAAGAGGAGAAAACCGTTAGTTCCTAATGAGGATGATGCCTAAAGGGATGAGATGCTGTTACTATGAACCATACCTCGTGTCAGCGGTTTTGATACAGTGTGCACAGTGCTGCTGATCAGATAGGTTACTGATCCCTGTTTTAGGCTTGTGGAGAGACATGGGTGGAAAACTAGACTCATCGTCATGATAACACGACCATGTTTAAACCATCAAAGAAGCATTATTTGGCGAAATACATAAATATGTGCTATGTTTTCCCCGTAAAACATTTTAGAAATCTGACTTGCTGGGTAGATAAACAAGGTGTTTATCTTTCATTTGAGCCATTGGACTTGTTAATGTGTGGAGGTTAAATATTTTTAGGAATACTTTTGCGTTCCATGCGCCACCTTCCAGCTGAACGTGGGGGGGGGGGGGTTTATCTACCCAGCATGTCAGATTTCTAAAATGTTTTACGGGGAAAACATAGCACATATTTATGTCAAACCACCACCGAAGACACAGCTAATTTGCATAGCCAAGTTGAAAAAAATATGCAATCAACAAACGCAGGATTAAAAGAAAAATAATGCACTAACCTTTTGAAATCTTCATCAGATGAGAGTAATATAACATGTTACACAGTACATTTATGTTTTTTTCAATAATATGCTATATATATATCCATAAATCTCTGTTTACAATGATGCATCGTTCAAAAAATGCTAGTCAAATGTCCTGAGAAATGACGATAGCTCCGGCAGATAACGTCAGCTAACAAGGAATACACATCATAAACTTTGACTAAATATGCATGTTCTACATATATATAGTTAGATACACTTCTTCTGAATGCAATCGCTGTGTTACATTTATTTTTAACGTTACAGGTTTCGTTCACTAGGCTATACTATGAGTCGGTGCTCAAAAAGTAGCATTATGGCTCTATCTTGGAGTCCACACAAACCCAAATTTACCACATAAATATTCCCTTACCTTTGCTGTTCTTCCATCAGAAGACCTGGAAGGAATTATACTTACCAAAAACAGCGTTTAGTTTTGCAGTCTGTGTCTTTCGGTTCTCAAACACGACACATTTCGGTTGAAATGTAGCCAAAAGTCAAGTGGATGCGCACCAAAACGTCAAACTTACATATTATATGTCGACTAAACTTATCAAACTAAGTTCATAATCAATCTTTAACATGTTATAAAGGTGTACAGCAATCGTGAGGACGAACAGAAACGCATGCATTGTATAATCGATCTTGGAAAAAAGACAGGACCGGAGCAGAGCGCGCATAAAAGTGACCTGTTTTTCCGTGTGACCGAAAGGTTTCGGCCCGCCAAAACTCTCGTGAGCACGCGATTCTCACAATGAGAAGCCCCATTGAAAGCTGAGATCGCGCTGAAGACAGAGAGACTGTTCCCAGACCTGTAAGTGCTTGGGAAGGGTGGGGGCGATGACGTCAAAGTTGGGCCAACTTTTCTGATGAGAGAGTTTGGGAGAATGACTGCCCTGAGAGTTCTGCTTTACATACAGACATAATTTAAACGGTTTTAGAAGCTTTAGAGTGTTTTCTATTCAATAATATTGTTTATTTGCATATATTAGCAACTTTTGACAAAAAAATAATATGTTTACTATGGGCACGCAATTACTCCAGCGGGGGCAGTAGACATATGTCACGTCACGCACACAATTTAATTGTTAAGAATGTTTATCCTCGTGATGTCATCAGAATGCTGGTATGGTTCTTATTTGGATTATGACGTGAAGGCTGGACTTTTCTGGATGTTTTTTCTTTTTAATCTGATATACTAAGAATGCCAACTAAGTGACCTTAAATATGACCATTTTGACATAGTTTCTCTTTATCAGTTTCAGGTCTTGTTATTCAACGTTGAAGGAGAATTTGGAGGCCTTTCATTCTTTGACGGACCTAGAAGAAATGGGCACAACCAGGGCAGTAGCAGCTGACCCATGATGCCACACTGCAGGACTGTGACCAGCCATGCCCTCCTCTCCAACATTTACCAGAAGGGGCTCCTCTCCACCCGACAGTTTGCTCCCATAGGCCAGAAATACAACTACACCATACAAGAGGAACGATGGCAAGGACTTGTTTGAACTATGGCACGCCAGCAAGACAAAGGTGAAGTCCCCCAACATCTGATACCAAAAGGAAAACCACGATCAGGTAGATCCACTCAGATGACATTTTATCCATTTTATGAGGACAAAACAAGTCGATTTAACAATTCTGATGGTTTAGCGGCTACACTGTTTCACCATGTTGACGAGGTTGCACCATGGCTGCTGATCCCTGTAGACTAGTAGAGACTCCGGCGCTGAGCTAAGCCCAGTGACCCTAACCCATGATGCAGCGTAACGGTGGCGGGGTGGGGCCCGGCGGCCAGCCGTGGCTGCTGCGGCGCGTGCGCCTCACCTGGCTCAGCTTCATGCTCTTCTTCATCCTGGTTTTCTTCCCACTCATCGCCCACTACTACCTCACCACCATCGACGAGGCGGGCGGCCCCGACAAGCGCATCTTCGGCCCGCGGCCCGGCGGCGAACTGTGCGAGACCAAGCACGTGCAAGACCTGTGCCGTATCCGCGAGTCAGTCAGTGAGGAGCTGCTACAGCTGGAGGCAAAGCGGCAGGAGCTGAACGGGGAGATCTCCCGGCTCAACCTGCGCATCGAGGCGTGCAAGCGGAGCATCGACAGTGCCAAGCAGGACCTGCTGCAGCTGAAGAATGTCATCAGCCAGACGGAGCACTCGTACAAAGAGCTGATGGCCCAGAACCAACCCAAGCTCTCTCTGCCCGTGAGGTTATTACCCGACAAGGACGACCCAGGCTTGCCCCCGCCCAAGTCTGCCCGTGCCTGCCGCCTGCGCTCCTGCTTCGACTACGCCCGCTGCCCGTTGACCTCTGGCTTCCCTGTGTACGTCTATGACACGGCCTCCTACCCCTGGGGCGAGTCCCTGGACCCATTGGTCAAGCAGGCCTTCGCCACCTCGGTAAAGAGTAGCATCTATGTGACGAACAACCCCAGCATCGCCTGTCTGTATGTGGTGCTGGTTGGGGAGCTGCAGGAGACTCTCTCCTCCCCCCTCCCGGCTTCCTTGGAGCTGGAGAAGCAGCTGAAGGCTCTACCCTACTGGAGGTCTGATGGACACAACCACCTCCTAGTCCATCTTTCCAGGAAGTCCATGACGCAGAACTTCCTGTACAATGTGAGCACGGGCCGAGCAGCAGTGGCCCAGTCTACCTTCCTGGAGCAGCAGTACCGCGAGGGCTTTGACTTGGTGGTGTCCCCGCTGGTCCACGCCCTCTCTGAGCCCAACTTCCTGGAGGTGCCGCCCCAAGTGCCCGTCAAGAGGAAGTACCTGTTCACCTTCCAGGGCGAAAAGGTGGAGTCTCTGCGAAGTAGCCTGCAGGAGGGACCGCACCAGTCCTTTGAGGAGGAGATGGAGGGAGATGCGCCAGCCGACTATGATGACCGCATCATCGGCACGCTCAAGGCGGTTCAGGACAGCCGTCTGGACCAGGTGCTGGTGGAGTTCACCTGTAAGAGCCCGCGACCCAGCCTGCCTACCGAGTGGGCTCTGTGTGGCGAGAGGGAGGAGCGGCTCGAGGTCCTCAAGGCCTCCACCTTCGCCCTGGTCATCTCCCCCGGGGACTGTCAGTTGGTGGCCTCTGCAGGCAGTAGCATGAGGCTGTTTGAAGCCCTAGAGGTGGGGGCCATCCCTGTGGTGCTTGGGGACCACGCTAGGCTGCCCTACCATGAGCTGATCCGCTGGAGCGAGGCAGCCATCATGGTGCCTAAGCCCCGCATCACCGAGCTGCATTTCCTGCTGCGCAGCCTATCAGACAACGACCTGCTGGCCATGCGACGACAGGGCCGCTTCCTGTGGGAGACCTACTTCTCCACCTCGGAGAATGTACTGGGCACCATCCTGGCCAGCGTCCGAACCAGCATCCAGGTGCCTGCCGCACCCATCCGCGAGGAGCCCGCCCAGGAGATCCCCCACAAAGCAGGCAAGATGGCCGGCACGGACGCCAACCTGGCCGACAACGGTGACCTGGACCTGGGCCCCGTGGAGACGGAGCCACCCTACGCCTCGCCGCGCTTCCTCCGCAACTTTACCTACACATCAGCCAACACCTACCAGACCTGGAACCGTGCCCCGGGGCCTTTCCATCTGTTCCCCCACACGCCGCTGGACCCCGTGCTGCCCTCGGAGGCCAAGTTCCTGGGCTCGGGCACGGGCTTCCGCCCCATTGGCGGCGGTGCTGGGGGCTCGGGGAAGGAGTTTCAGGCAGCGCTGGGTGGTAACGTGCCCCGGGAGCAGTTCACAGTGGTCATGCTGACCTACGAGAGGGAGGAGGTGCTAATGAACTCCCTGGAAAGGCTCAACGGGTTGCCCTACCTCAACAAGGTGGTGGTGGTGTGGAACTCCCCCAAGCCTCCTTCAGACGACCTGCTGTGGCCAGACATCGGCCTGCCCATCGTGGTGAGTACTTTCCACCGCCGCTGAATACAAAACATGCCCCCTCTGCTAAGTGCTCACTGCTCAGACTGAACAATATGATTGAATGGGAGAGAGTGATCTGAAAGGCCCTGCTCGTTCTACCCCATTCTGAAATGCAAATAGTGTAACTTGTGTCGTGGCGCAGCAGTCTTGGAAGGCCGTGTGTGTCTGAGAGTGTGCTCAAGCCCATTGGTCTCGCTGCTGAAACTCATTTAATCTGCTCTCCCTGCTTCGCTTACAACACTGCAGGGCAGCCGGACAAATTACATCGGCTGATATAAAGTGTGACGTCCACAGAATAGGTCTGTCTTTTAGAATGGAACTCAACAGAATACTCAAGTATCCCAATTACACTGTCTGTAGGAAAGAGATTCCCTCTCTGATCTTGAATGACTAGCCTAATTGGTCCACGCATTTGACAAACCGCATAACTATTGAATGCTATTAGATCATTTCATACTTTCATGTTTTTTGTTAGATGGGTTAGCCTAATAAAGCTGTTGATAAAGGAGGGGCTGAGTGGTTTGGACCATTACCCCGTGCTATACTTTTGTGAAATGCCACATTAAATGGATAGTGATGCAAAACATACTGTTTTTGCTCTGTATTCAAAGTCCTCTATCTTGAAAACTTGACTACCGACATGCACATATTCTTGGGATTGTATTAACAGTGAACTAATTAAGAAAATACTCAAATATTTTCAATTTAATACTTCTCCTGTCCTGCAGGTGGTGCGCACGGAGAAGAACAGCCTCAACAACCGCTTCCTGCCCTGGGACGCCGTGGAGACGGAGGCCATCTTGTCCATCGACGACGACGCCCACCTCCGCCATGACGAGATTATGTTTGGGTTCAGGTCAGTTAGAGGGGAGTCTGGGACCAGTCATTGGATCCAAAGCTCTTTGGAGAAAGAAAGTGTACTTTGTTTTGTGCCTCATTGATTTTCAAAGTGATGCATTTTTCTTTGGAACCCAGCAGAAGGATGATCTGTCTACAGATATCGACAAGCATCGTGTGAATCGACACTTAGTCCAAAAGTTTTAAAAAATATATATATATATATGACCTCTGCTGCACATATATATATATATATTATAATAATAATGAAAAATAAAAATAATTATGAAAAAACGCACGCTGACATTTTGAAAGCATTTTCAGCTCAGTACCACACCATAAACCAAAACATGGCACTAATGCAACTGACCCTGATAGATCAACAAGAGAGAAATGGACCGTGTTGACTTTCAAACGCCACATGAGCATACAGTACTAGACTTGCCTCACCTTGAATATCACATCAGAGCCATGTGCAAAGCTACATTGTGGGATTCAAAACAGAGGAGAGAGAAAAAAGCCGAGCTAGGGAATGTAACACCTCTCAAATCCATAGACGGCGCTCTACACGCAGTGACTGGACGTATTTTTAAACCATATCTTGAAGCTATACGTACTTTGTTTCCAGTCTTTGTTGTTTGTAAACAATGGAGAAATACAACATTGGCCTGTAATTTTGGGTTATGATGAAGATAGATCATTGCCCCCTAAGCCATTTATTGATAAGTTACATTCTTCAAGAATCAATGGGTAAATATTGATTCTTGACCATTTGAACAGCTTCCCAAAATCCCCGACTGCAGTATTGTCCACAGGTTTTACCACTTTTGCAGCGTGTCCAGGCAGGCACCGTATGAATGGGGTCATTTATCATGAAGTATCCTGTAATCATTTTTTCCCTCACCAGAACCACGGCTAAATTCCCACTGGGACGTTCTATAGCGTGGGTGTAATGGGAATGTACTAGATCTCAAAGGGAAGGGGTTATACTCTTGTACGTGCCAAGCATCCAGAAGTAGGAGCGTGTCGTCTGATAACAGCATGTAGCTGTTGATACTCCCCAATCAGTGAGCACGTCCTTGTATTCTCGTGTGCGTCTGTGTGCACGTCCGAAAATAATACACAACAGAACACACATCTCTTCTCCTTGTAGATTGCCGTCCTCGCTGACGAGCTGTTGGAGACCTTTTTGTCAGCTGTATGATTTTCCTTATAGGCCTACTTGTACAATACAATATGAATATATTGTGGTCTCATTTTGATGCAATTCTCCTCAGCTCATTCTCCCCAGTATATTGCTGCCTTTTTCGTCATGTTTCTTTTGGTCTGGTTGTGTGGATCAGGGTGTGGCGGGAGGCCAGGGACCGCATCGTGGGCTTTCCCGGGAGGTTCCATGCCTGGGACGTCAACCACCAGTCATGGCTCTACAACTCTAACTACTCCTGTGAACTGTCCATGGTGCTGACGGGCGCCGCCTTCTTTCACAAGGTACTCCCCCTCTTCCCTCCCCCGTCGTGACACCTTTCAACCCCGTGAGCCCTGACCTCTGCTGCACGTCGCTCTGTTCGGTGGTCCTCTGTAGCTCAGGTGGTAGAGCATGGCTCTTGCAACACCAGGGTAGTGGGTTTGATTCCCGGGACCACCCGTAATGTAGAGCGTATCGGTGACTGCAAGTCACTTTGAATAAAAGCATCTGCTAAATGGCATATATTATTATATCATACAGTGTATTCAGAAAAACTTTTTCCACATTTTGTTGTGCGTTACATACAGCCTTATTCTAAAATTGATTAAATAGTTTTCCCTCATCTACACACAATACTGTATAATGTTGAAGCAAAAACAGGTTTTTAGACATTTCTGCTAATATAAAAAAAACTGAAATATCACAAGTATTCAGACCCTTTACTCAGTACTTTGTTGAAGCACCTTTGGCAGCGATTACAGTCTCAAGTCTTCTTGGGTATGATGCTAAAAGCTTGGCATCTGTACTTGGGGAGTTTCTCCCATTCTTCTCTGCAGATCCTCTCAAGCTCTGTCCGGTTGGATTGTGAGCATCGCTGCACAGCTATTTTCAGGTCTATCCAGAGATATTTGATTGGGTTCAAGTCTGGGCTCTGGCTGGGCCACTCAAGGACACTCGGAGACTTGTCCCGAAGCCACTCCTGCGTTGTCTTGGCTGTGTGCTTAGAATCGTTGTCCTGTTGGATGGTGAATTTTCGCCCCAGGCTGAGGTCCTGAGTGCTCTGGAGCAGGTTTTCATCAATGATCTCTCTGTACTTTGCTCCGTGAATCTTTCCCTCAATCCTGACTATTTTCCCAGTCCCTGCCTCTGAAAGACATCCCCACAGCATGATGCTGCCACCACCATGCTTCACCGTAGGGATGGTGCCAGGTTTCCTCCAGATGTGACGCTTGGCATTCAGAACAGAAAAATTTGTTTCTCATGGTCTGAGAGTCTCTAGGTGCCTTTTGGCAAACTCCAAGCTGGCTGTCATGTGCCTTTTACTGAGGAGTGGCTTCCGAACTGGCCACTCTGGTGGAGTTCTGTAGAGATAGTTGTCCTTCTGGATGGTTCTCCCATCTCCACTGAGGAACTCGGGAGCTCTGTCATTGTGACCATCTGGTTATTTTTTTTTTTTATTTCACCTTTATTTAACCAGGTAGGCTAGTTGAGAACAAGTTCTTATTTGTAACTGCACCCTGGCCAAGATAAAGCATAGCAGTGTGAACAGACAACACAGAGTTACACATGGAGTAAACAATTAACAAGTCAATAATACAGTAGAGAAAAGGAGAGTCTATATACATTTTGTGCAAAAGGCATGAGGAAGTAGGTGAATAATTACAATTCTGCAGATTAACATTGGAGTGATAAATGATCAGATGGTCATGTACAGGTAGAGATATTGGTGTGCAAAAGAGCAGAAAATAAAATAAATAAAAACAGTATGGGGATGAGGTAGGTAAAAATGGGTGGGCTATTTACCGATAGACTATGTACAGCGGCAGCGATCGGTTAGCTGCTCAGATAGCTGATGTTTGAAGTTGGTGAGGGAGATAAAAGTCTCCAACTTCAGCGATTTTTGCAATTCGTTCCAGTCACAGGCAGCAGAGAACTGGAACGAAAGGCGGCCAAATGAGGTGTTGGCTTTAGGGATGATCAGTGAGACACCTGCTGGAGCGCGTGTTACGGGTGGGTGTTGCCATCGTGACCAGTGAACTGAGATAAGGCGGAGCTTTACCTAGCATGGACTTGTAGATGACCTGGAGCCAGTGGGTCTGGCGACGAATATGTAGCGAGGGCCAGCCGACTAGAGCATACAGGTCGCAGTGGTGGGTGGAATAAGGTGCTTTAGTGACAAAACGGATGGCACTGTGATAAACTGCATCCAGTTTGCTGAGTAGAGTGTTGGAAGCAATTTTGTAGATGGCATCGCCGAAGTCGAGGATCGGAGGATAGTCAGTTTTACTAGGGTAAGTTGTGGTGTGAGTGAAGGAGGCTTTGTTGCGGAATAGAAAGCCGACTCTTGATTTGATTTTCGATTGGAGATGTTTGATATGAGTCTGGAAGGAGAGTTTACAGTCTAGCCAGACACCTAAGTACTTATAGATGTCCACATATTCAAGGTCAGAGCCATCCAGGGTGGTGATGCTGGTCAGGCGTGCGGGTGCAGGCAGCGAACGGTTGAAAAGCATGCGTTTGGTTTTACTAGCGTTTAAGAGCAGTTGGGAGGCCACTGAAGGAGTGTTGTATGGCATTGAAGCTCGTTTTGACACTCCGATTTGACACACTGAACTCTGTCTGCAAAGTAATTGGTGAACCAGGCAAGGCAGTCATCCGAAAAACCGAGGCTACTGAGTCTGCCGATAAGAATATGGTGATTGACAGAGTCGAAAGCCTTGGCCAAGGCCCTTCTCCCCCGATTGCTAAATCTGGCTGGGTGGCCAGCTGTAGAAAGAGTCTCGGTGGAGGCCACTGTGTTCTTGGGGACTTACAATGCTGCAGAAATGTTTTGGTACCCTTCCCCAGATCTGTGCCTCGACACAATCCTGTCTCTGTGCTCTACGGACAATTCCTTGACAATTCCTTTGACCTCATGGCTTGGTTTTTGCTCTGTAATGCACGGTCAACTATGCAACCTTATTTAGACAGGCGTGTGCCTTTCCAAATCATGTCCAATCAATTGAATTTACCACAGGTGGACTCCAATCAAGTTGTAGAAACATCTGAAGGATGATCAATGGAAACAGGATGCAGCGGAGCTCAATTTTCGAGTATCATAGGAAACGGTCTGAATACTTATGTAAATAAGGTATTTCTTTTTTTGGGGGTTTATTAAATGTAAAAAAAAAAAAAAACTGACTTTGTCATTATGGGGTATTGTGTGTAAAATGAAGAGTAAAATGTTTTATTTAATACATTTTAAAATAAGGCTGTAACGTATCAAAATTGGGAAGGGGTCTGAATACTTTCCGAAACCTGTCTTCTATAAGATACATCACCCTCATCCCTCCTCTCCATGACTTCCTTGTACTTTCTTTGGTCTGATCTGTCTCACCCTCGTTGTACCTGGGCCATATTCATTAGGCACCAAACGGAAGAAAAGAACGTAAAACAGAGGGATGACTTGTCCACTGGACGCGCTAATTTTCTGTTGCACTTTCTTCTTCTTTTTTTTTTTTACACTGAGTGTTCTAATGAACGGAATGCCGGTTGATTCCCTCGTATGTTTTGTCTCTCTGCTGCAGTACTACGCGTACCTGTACTCGTATGTGATGCCGCAGGCCATCCGCGACATGGTGGACGAGTACATCAACTGCGAGGATATCGCCATGAACTTCCTGGTGTCACACATCACCCGAAAGCCCCCTATCAAGGTCAGTGGGGCGCACACACACACACATATACTCCAAAAAGACACACACACCCCCGGGCACTGTTTATTTATATTTCTGCTCACTTAGCCAACCATTACTCAACCTGACATGCTCAATATTCTGTGGCAAATTATAAATCAGAGCACAACAAGATTGGATTGTTGCCCTACGCTTGCGTCTCCCTCGACATCTATTTGCAAGACATTTATACTAGTATATACATATTTATGGATAGTGAACTAATTATGCCAATCGAGCCAGGGGGGATTTTGGGACCTGGAATCTTGGAATATTCCCAGGTGTTCCATTCCGGAATTAAAACAGGCTTCGATGGCGGGTGTGACTTGACAGCAAGTTGTCCCTGGTAAGAATAAGGCAGGTGAATAATGCATGTGGTGGGAGGTAACCTCCTATAACCAATGAGTGTCTTTCCTTTTCCTGGAGAATCAACCCTAAGAGTCAACCTTATTTTATACACTGTAATATGTGTCACGGTATTCAATTCTGTGCAAGTATTCTGTCCCAGTATTCATTGGCACACACTGCCATATTTTACGACCACATGTTCATGGTATCGACAAAGCAATCAAAATGGTTGTAGCATTGTGATTAGATACACACAGACACCACCCTTTCCATTTCCTCCCTCTTAGGTGACGTCTCGTTGGACCTTCCGCTGCCCCGGCTGCCCACAGGCCCTGTCGCACGACGACTCTCACTTCCACGAGCGCCACAAGTGCATCAACTTCTTTGTCAAGGTGTACGGCTACATGCCCTTACTCTACACACAGTTCCGCGTGGACTCTGTGCTCTTCAAGACACGTCTGCCCCACGACAAGACTAAGTGCTTCAAGTTCATCTAGCCCAGGGCTAGGCCCAGCTAAGGAAGTTGGGCAGAACGGAGCAAGAGAATGAGGAACTTGGGCAAAACGGAAGAAAGGCGGAAGAGGGAGCAGAGAGGGCTGGTTCTGAGATGGATGGAGGTTTTGGGGGTGAGGGCCTACACCTAAGAATTGGATCTAGGATGTACAATAACAACCCTCTCCAGTTAATTGGCTGAACCCCCTCAGAGCTGCCCCCCCCACACCTTTACTGGAACCCCTGATAGGCTGGAAGCAGAGAAGGGCCGCTGCCAATCAAAAAGCCTTTTCATTTGTTTTCTGTCCTCATGTCATCTGTGTGTTTTATCAGCAACCACTACAGATTCAATTTTTTGCGCCACTTTTTATGGGCACGAGGGGTGGTAACACTGCCTACCCAAGGACTTAACTTGACTCTCAGAGCCAAACTCAAACTGACAATGTAAACGACTGGTTTTAAACTGACACAGGGAGAGCGAGACCGAGAGACAGTGGACTGTCGCAGTGGGTCCTGAGCTCCTGAATCGCTAGCTAGACATGTAACCTTTTGGGAGAGAAACAAAGGGGCAAAGGCATATACGGTTTGTCATTGCACTCATTTCTTTATTTTATTATTTTTTTTACTCATTTTACATTTATCTACTCTACTCTTGTATCTGAAACCGCGAGAGAAGCACTGATGGTCGCAGAAGTATTTTTTTTCGGTGATCTTGTTTTTTTTGTTTTTTTTTAACGTGGTGTTTAATTTTGTAAATCCCAATCTCGACGTGGGATCGACCAAGATCCTCTTGTCGTTGGCAGACCCATAGAAATAGAATTACTAGAATGGGCAAAGCCCCTCAGACCATGGCATTCTCAGAGTAGATTGTGTTTCTATGGGCAGACCGAAGCTAACTCCAGACAGAGTCCCGTTTGTCACTCTGCCTCTCAATGACTACAGATGGAGACTAAAGAACAGGATTATTAGGCCACAAGTTCTATATATTTACCCCCTCCCCCCCTCCCCCGAAAAAAAATTGCTCAAATATTCATAGGAAAATGGGAAAGCAATTACCTAACACTTTTGTTAAGGCTACAGCAGACTACAATGGTTTTAAGCTGGACCGAAACACTTAGTAGGCCCTGTTGTTTTCAGAATGGTTGTCACCAGCCGTCACTGAGCGTTTACACGGCTTTTTGTGACTTTTTGGATCTTGGTGGTATTAGGCTACCTATCAATGGTCGGTGTTAAATGACGGGTTAGTCGTTCCTATATAGTCCTCTAATGAAGTGTTCAGTAATGGAGGAGGGTGAACTTGCCCTTAGATTCTGATATTGGGTCAGTTTTGCATTTCCCCCACCAATGGTTAAAGGCCCAGTGCAGTCAAAACCGTAGATTTTTGTGTTTTATCATGTATTTCCACACTGTGAGGTTGGAATAATACTGTGAAATTCTGAAAATGGTGACGCCTTTTTTAGTGTAAGATCTGTTTGAAAAGACAGACAATTCAGCCTGTTTTGGTGGGAGGGTGTTTTGGCCTGGTGACATGACCAGGTGGTAAATAAGACTTTCAGACCTCTCTGCCAACAACAGCTCAGACCACTGCTCTTTGCTAAGAAGCTATTTTTGTTTTCAATTCAAATGGTCAAAAAGAATCACAGTAAGGTACTTGTTACCCAGAAGTGATTTGATATTGAGATACAAATGGCTGCATTGGACCTTTAAGGTTAGGATTGGGGGAGGAGAAGCTGATCCCAGATCTGTACCTAGGGGAAGACTTGACCCCGGAACATTTAATCATTGTTTCAATTGGGCACTTTTGGGAAACACAAGTCTAAACATATCAGACCTTAGTGCAAGGAACTGAAAAACAAGCTTATTTTGGTGTTTCTATCCCTCATCATCATCACAGTTCCATTCAGTATTAACCTCCAAAATGAGCTGCTTCTCTGTACAGCGTCTCCACATCCGGTCCCTCAAGTTTCATTTTGTAACGATTGATGCTCAATGAATGTTTTCTTTGCCAAATAGGTACGATTTTAACTGCTGAAAAACAGCACAATGTTTTGCAGAGTGCACAATGTGAACGCTTGTTAATAGGATACGGTCTGGTACACCCTTTTACCCCCTCACCTCTTTTAGACAGCTCCCCCCTCTTAAAAAAAAAGAAAAAAAGAAAGTTGACTCCCCCCTCACCAATTGAAATGGCAGTGCCTATACAGCCCTTATAAATGAACGTGCTTTGACCTTTTCTGGCTTCATTCCATTGATTTGACTTGAGGATCTAATCTGTAACACTAGATCCTTTATTTGAGATGATTCAGGAGATGTGATGACACTGTTGATCAGCAATAGGAATCTATTTGATTCCGGGAAGTTCAAACTATGGAACTCCACATTATCATCCCCATGATGTCTGTATATTTATTGAATTGAATATATAAAATGGGTATACTAAGGCTTGCTTCTGAAGGGGTTAACTTTGTGACTAGAAATGGTGGCTGCAATAAAAATGAAACGTGATCTTGGTCAACAGAACCTCCTCACCTGACTGACCACGCATCACTGGTCCACTTCAACATCTATTCCACATTGGTTCAAAGTCCTTTCATTGAAATGACGTGGAAACAACTTTGATTCAACCAGTGTGTGTGCCCAGTGGGGGGGGGTCCTCATTAGAACACTAACGAGAACCAGCAGGTGGCATTGACAGCTCGACTTAAAACTCGCCCTAAAACACAGACCTAGGGATCATCTCTAGCCTACGCCAATCCTAACCTGAACCTTTTTAAGAGGTGAAAAGCAAAACTGTCTTTGAGACCACTACAGTCTGGGTATGTGCTCAAACCTGTTTTTGACTGACTCAGTCAGCCCATTTGCAATAATGTGCACTCACACATACCAGTGGCTTGAGTTTGAGCTCCAGATGCTGTCTGAAAAATGACCTGGCTGACAGACACACTCCTAACATTTCCAGGGGCAGGGAGGGGTCGACTCGGGTGACATCTCATGCAGTGCTTTGGAAGTCCCACCTCTCCCCTCCCCATTTTCCCCCTCGGCGGACAATGACACAGCTGGTTTTTCTAGTGTCAACAGATGAAGAGGGCCAGGAAAAAGCCACCAATCATTCCTCTAGCTAGCTGTTTAAGTGTTCTGAAACTATGCGCTCATGGGACTGTTTCCCCCAACACACCCAGCCCTGGGTCTTGTTCATTAGGCACCAAACAGACTGAAACAGGAAGTCCCTACCTGAAGTTGGTCCAATACATAAAAAAAAAAATAAAAAAAATCTAAAATCAAAAAAACGCTTTAAAGCTGTTTGCTAGTGTGCCCCAATGAATTGGACCCTGGGCTCGGCTACCTGCCAACTGCAACTACTGCTGCCTGCCCTGTTCTGTACCAGACTGACCACTGATGACAGGGTAAAACAAACCGTTGAAGGCCAGACATGGAATTAAAATCTCAACGTTAGTTTAAAGCGTGTCTCTGACTCGTGTTGTTCTTTTGTCGTCCAACTCCCTGTCTCCTCCTTTCACCGCAGAAATGAAAAAGTAGGCATACATTTCCTGACGTTCTCTATTCTCACACGTTATTAGCCACTATGAGCATGTTCATCTTCATCAGTGACACTGGAAGTTAGACTCTGGGGATTTACTTCAGTCAGCATACTGGTGGATCTCAGCGCAATATGTCACCCATCTCTCCATGACTCCATGCTGCACACGGTAGAAACCCTGACCCAATGGTTGTTGGGCGTCGGGCAGCAAGCCTGAACTAAACACTGAGCCACTAACATCACAAGAGGGAGAGATGAGAGACTCCTCCCCTCATCTCCAGCCAGGAGAGCGAGGGAGGAGGGAGTTCTTGTAACAGTAAAGCCGGGGTGTGGTGCTAGTATGAGACTCTAGTGTTCACTTCTGCTTCTCGGTGGCAGCCATCAAACATGTTTCACAGTGAAATGTGAAATAAACCCTGTGTTCCAGGCCTGCTTCAGAGTCAGCATGACACACTCTGTGGAATCCTGCTTGTCATACTGTACACCTTTTGTAGCATAACTTCAGTACCCATAATGCTCTGTTTCACCAGTGATTCTCTACATAGAAATATAACGACTTTCTATGGAAGAGCATACTGTAGTGTGGATGAATTAAATATATATTTTCTCGCCCGCCTACACACAATACCCCCATAATGACAAAGTGAAAACATGTATTTTGACATTTTTGTACATTTATTGAAAATGAAATACAGAAATATCTCATTTACATAAGTATTCACACCCGAGTCAATACTTTGTAGAAGAACTATTACAGCGGAGTCTTTCTGGGTAAATCTCTTAAGAGCTTTCCACACCAGGATTGTGCAACGTTTACCCATTATTCTTTTAAAAAGTCTTCAAGCTCTGTCACATTGGTTATTGACCATTTCCAGACAACCAATTTCAGGTCTTGTCATAGATTTTCAAGTAGATTCAAAACTGTAACTTGGCCACTCAGGGACATTCACCGCCTTCTTGGTAAGCAACTCCAGTGTAGATTTGGCTTTGTGTTTTAGGTTATTGTCCTGCTGAATGGTGAAGCAGACTGAACCAGGTTTTCCTCTAGGATTTTGCCTGTGCTTCGTTCCATTCCGTTTAGTTTACAAGCATTCCTTATTGATTACAAGCATACCCATAACATGATGCAGCCACCATTGAGCTTGAAAATATGGAGAGTGGTACTCAGTAAAGTGATTTTCCCCAAACCTAACGCTTTGTATTCAGGACAAAAAGTTAATTGCTTTGGATTTTTTTTTTGCAGTATTACTTTAGTGCCTTGTTGCAAACAGGATGCATGTTTTTGAACATTTGTAATATGTACAGGCTTTCTTCTTTTCACTCTGTCATTTAAGTTAGTATTGTGGAGTAACTACAATTTTTTTTTTTTTTTTACAATGTTGTTGATCCATCCTCTGTTTTCTCCTATCACAGCCATTCAACTCTAACTGTTTTAAAGTCACCATTGGCCTCATTGTGAAATCCCTGCGCTATTTCCTTCCTCTCAGGCAACTGAATTAGGAAGGACGCCTGTATCTTTAGTGACTGGGTGTATTGATACACCACCCAAAGTGTAATTCATAACTTCACCATGATCAGAGGGATATTCAAATAGTTTTTTTTTTTACCCATCTACCAAAAGGTGCCCTTCTTTGCAAGGGATCTTACAATTATATGTATGTGTGTGGTACAGAGATGAGGTAGTCATTCAAAAAATATGTTACACTATTATTGCACACAGAGTGAGTACATGCAACTTATTATGTGACTTGTTAAGCACAAATTTACTTCCTGAACATTTTTAGGCTTGCCATAAAGGGATTGAATACTTATTGACCCAAGGTATTTCAGTCATTTTTCTATTTTTATTTTGTTTTTATTTTACCATTTCCACTGACATGGGGTATTGTGTGTAGGCCAGTGACAAAAAAATCCATTTAATATTCAGGCTTTAACAACATAATGTGGAACAAGTCGAGGGGTGTGAACTTTCTGAAGGCACTGTGGCTTCGAATATGCAATACACGAAAGGTGATGGGTCTTTTATAAGGATGGTGTTGGTTACAGAGTTGTCTGATTCAGTGAGCCACAAAAATTCTCAAATGATGCTAAATGTGATTCTGAAGATGTACTTTGTATTTTGTGGTCTTGAACACATGCACACAAGATAATACACGCTATTACAACGGGAGATGAAATGGCTGTCAAAGAAACCCCCCAAAATAAAAATTACAAATCAGTCAAATGTATGTTGCATAATGTCACAAAGTGTAAAAAATAAGCATAGCTCGTTAGCATAGTTGTTACAGGCCCAGCTGGATTTAACAGTCATGGTAACATCATACCTGTTACCAATGGCTGTGAACGTCAGTTGACAAATGACTGATGCTGGTGTTATTAGAAGTCAGTACCATTAGAAATAGAATTAACATTTCGGCCATATTGAGTGAATCCATGATTGTATCATTTAAATTGCAGTGGGGCTTTTCCCCTTCTTGTAATTCTATTTCTATGGCCAGGACAACTCCAGAAGAATGTGAGGGGGCTGGCTTGTTTTGGTCGTTGTTCTCCTACACACTCTTTGGTCCTCGGTTCAGGATGAAAATGGTCCATTGTACGAGATATGTATGGTCGTATTTTGATCATCTTCTGTAAACAATTACATGCAAAATATATTATTATGGACCAGAATATGGGAAATGAATTACACAAAATTGGCATCAATCAAGAGACTGGATCAGGACCCGCTGTGTTCATTTCAGTAGCAGTTTCGTCCATTTCATAACTGAGGTCTATCAGCTGTTGTATTAAAAGATCAGTCTGACAGTCCCCATTGACCATGACAGGAGCAGGAAGTCATTGCTTAGAACCGGTCAAGTGGCTCTTTTACATATTAAAGGGTATTTAAAGCAGCACTTAATGAACAGTGACTCCATGTGGAATCCACGTGCCTCTCATAGCGCTGCACCCTCACACACATCCCAATCCAGGTTCATATGCATAGCATTGGTAGATGGTTCCTCGTCTGCATCTCTGACGGAAGGTCAAGGAACCAATCCCCTTTCAACACCGAGATCAAGACACCCTATAATCTTCCTCTGGCTCTGTATTTCTCCTCCTGTGTCACCGAGATGAAATCTTGTGATTCTCATTAAGACCTGTTCAAGATTCCAAGAGCGCGTGCCAGTTGCACACCTGCTGTCCCCCGGCCTCCTTCATCTGGCTCCAGTGGGCCTGCTGCTCCTCTCCAGTGCTGTTGAGCCCCAGGGACACCCAGCCCACCCTCTCCCTGGCCTTCATGCTGCTCCTCCGGCTGTACACGGACACCACCAGGGAGACCTCGGACAGCTGGAAGAGGGCCACCTGGAAGACGAGAGATGGGGTGGGTTGTAAACAGGGTCCATGTATGCAAAATGTATTATTTAATATCTCTTCCCTCCCTCACCTGGAAGACAAAGGTCTCCTTGTAAGTGGGGTTGGGCTGGCCGCGGCAAACTGACGTCTTGCACTTGGACATCTCCTTGCCCTTGGAGTCGAGCATGGTCAGCTTCACGTAGGTGTCTGGGGAAGGGAGGAGGAAGATGGTGAGAGGCTGCCATCTAGTGGAGAATAATACAAAATGGCGTATTGCAGAAGAAGATCTTCAAGTCATGTATAGTCTATTGTAATTCCATTGTTTCGTGCCTGTAAGTGATTCTGGTGATATCTTGTATATGTATGCCCCTGTGGAATCAGTATATATGCTGGACTGTGTACCATGGGGCGCTGAGGTTTGTTACCAACTCCAAAGCCCTCACTCATCACTGTACGCTCTGTGAGAGTGGGCTGGATCTCCTTAGCTCTTCTGAGATTTAATCATTGGTAGGTTTATATATATATATAGATAGCCAGCTACCATTTTACTTGTGCTATGTAGCTACATTGTCCGGCAGACAAACTATTGCCTGCGCTCACCGGACTGTGTTTTGTTGATTGTGCCTAAGGCCGTACAGAGCTATATGGTAAAAAGCTTTCCAGTTCTCTGCCTCTTTGACCTGGAACGAGCTTCAAAGGGTCGTGAAATAACAGGAGCCGTCCCTTTAAATGGGTTTAAAGCTAGGTTAAACACTACAATGGAAAATAAAGTGTGTGTGACGGGGAGGGGTTGTTTTGACCCCTTGTCGCACCACGCTTTCCCAATACATCTTGCTGTTCAATGTGTAAATTCATGTTTTTAAACTGTATTGCGTTGTTTTATGTTGAAAATGCTATTTTGGCCAGGTCTCTTGTAAAAGTGATTGTTAATCTCAACGAGACTAACCTAGTAAAATAAAAAATTGTGTTGACCCACAATAGAATACGAATTGCTTTTTGATACCAGCCATTTTTTTGGGGTTCTTTTTCACGATAAAATATGTAGAGGGATTGGTGTTAAATGCGAAAGACACATTTCAGTTGTACAACTGACTAGGTATCCCCCTTTCCCAACATTATCAGTAGACCCAGAGAGGAACAGACAGTGACTCTGGTATAGATAGAGGTACATGGATTGATAACAGTGGGCTCACCTCTCATGATGTAAAGTTGTCCCCCGATGAACCGTTTCATACAACAGAACAGACCACCTGGGGGACACCACACAGAGGGAGGAAAGAAGAGAGAAGACCGTATGACGACTGAAGTAAATAGCTGGTAGATGCAAAAATAGGAATAAGAACAAGTATTCAGTTCTATGGATTTGAATGCTAATCTACCCAACTACTCCAAAACATTATCACAGACACAACAGGAAAATAGACGTGTTATTTGTCCACTCACTGGGAGGTTTGTCTGAGGCTGTGTTTTTGAAGTGGCTGCCCTGGATGACCTCTGCAGAGAGCCTACCAGTGGTGGCGTTGTAGATGAGGCCCAGTAGAATTTCTGGGGAGGAGTCCCTGGTGGAACGGTAGGATAGAGCCCCTGCACTACGGGACACACTCACCAACGACCCACAGCCCTGTAGGGAGAAAGGAGAGGATGGACAACACCACATGCAGAGTTCGAGGCAGGTGGGAATTAGTACAATGCAACTGAATGGCTTGGATTGGGTGAGACTATGCTTTGTCTAAAGCAGCCGGCTCTCTCGTCTGGTTTTCAAGCGCCACAGGAGAGCACAAAACAACCGCTGATTTTAATTGGCTGATCTCTCAGTCCATCACCTTTGAGTGTAGATGGGCAACTTTGATGGGTGGGAGCAAACAATCGAAACTCATCATGAGAAGCCGCAGTGGCTCGCCGGTCAGTGTACCCACATCCATACCCACACATGCAGTCAGAGATGGCCTTAGCCTTGCGAGCAAAACATTTTAGCAGCCTCTCTCTTGACAGAGGAGAGAAAAGTTTTAGAGATAATTTGCTGCTGATAATTTTCTACACATTTTGCCATGGGGTGTAGAGACAATGTTGCAGTTTTATACATATGTATTCACCCCCTTTGCTATGAAGCACCTAAATAAGGTTTGGTGCAAGCAATTACCTTCAGAAGTCACAATTAGTTAAATAATGTCTACCTGTGTACAATCTAAGTGTCACATGATCTCAGTGTGTATATATATATATATATATATATATATATATATACACACACACACCTGTTCTGAAATGCCCCAGAGTCTGCAACACCACTAAGCAAGTGAAACCATGAAGAACAAGGAGCTCTCCAAACAGGTCAGGGACAAAGTTGTGGAGAAGTACAGATCAGGGTTGGGTTATAAAAAAATATAAGAAACTTTGAACATCCCACGGAGCACCATTAAATCCATTATTAAAAAATGGAAAGAATATGGCACCACAACAAACCTGCCAAGAGAGAGGCAACCACCAAAAATCATGGACCAGGCAAGGTGGGCATTCATCAGAGAGAAAACAAAGAGACCAAAGATAACCCTGAAGGAGCTGCAAAGCTCCACAGCAGAGATTGGAGTATCTTGTCCATAGGACCACGTTAAACCGTACACTCCACAGAGCTGGTCTTAACGGAAAAAAATAAGGAAATATGTGCCAAATGGTATGTGGGAGACTCCCAAACATATGGAAGGTACTCTGGTCAGATGAGACTAAAATGGAGTTTCTTGGCCATCATGGAAAATGCTATGTCTAGTGCAAACCCAACACCTCTCATCATTCCCACAGTGAAGCATGGTAGTGGCAGCATCATGCTGTGGGGATGTTTTTCATCAGCAGGGACTGGGAAACTGGTCAGAATTGAAGGAATGATGGATGGTGCTAAATACAGGGAAATTCTTGAGGGAAACCTGATTCAGTCTACCAGAGATTTGAGACTGGGACGGAGGTTCACCTTCCAGCAGGACAATGACAATATGAATACTGCTAAAGCAACACTTGGGTGGTTTAAGGTTGAAACATTTAAATGTCTTGGAATGGCCAAGTCAAAGCCCAGACCTAAATCCAATTGAGAACCTATCCAACTTGAAGGAGCTGGAGCAGTTTTGCCTTGAAGAATGGGCAAAAATGTCAGTGGTTAGATGTGCCAAGCTTATAGAGACATACCCCAAGAGACTTGCAGCTGTAATTGCTGCAAAAGGTGGCTCTACAAAGTATTGACTTGGGGGGGTGAATAGTTATGCACACTCAAGGTTTCTGTTTTTTCTGTTTCATTCCTTGTTTGTTTTACAATAAAAATGATTTTGCATCCTCTAAGTGGTAGGCATGTTGTGTAAATCAAATGATCCAACCCCCCCCCACAAATCTATTTTAATTCCAGGTAGTAAGGCAACAAAATAGGAAAAATACCAAGATACAGTGCCTTGCGAAAGTGTTCGGCCCCCTTGAACTTTGCGACCTTTTGCCACATTTCAGGCTTCAAACATAAAGGTATAAAACTGTATTTTTTTGTGAAGAATCAACAACAAGTGGGACACAATCATGAAGTGGAACGACATTTATTGGATATTTCAAATTTTTTTAACAAATCAAAAACTGAAAAATTGGGCGTTCAAAATTATTCAGCCCCCTTAAGTTAATACTTTGTAGCGCCACCTTTTGCTGCGATTACAGCTGTAAGTCGCTTGGGGTATGTCTCTATCAGTTTTGCACATCGAGAGACTGAAAATTTTTCCCATTCCTCCTTGCAAAACAGCTCGAGCTCAGTGAGGTTGGATGGAGAGCATTTGTGAACAACAGTTTTCAGTTCTTTCCACAGATTCTCGATTGGATTCAGGTCTGGACTTTGACTTGGCCATTCTAACACCTGGATATGTTTATTTTTGAACCATTCCATTGTAGATTTTGCTTTATGTTTTGGATCATTGTCTTGTTGGAAGACAAATCTCCGTCCCAGTCTCAGGTCTTTTGCAGACTCCATCAGGTTTTCTTCCAGAATGGTCCTGTATTTGGCTCCATCCATCTTCCCATCAATTTTCTTCCCTGTCCCTGCTGAAGAAAAGCAGGCCCAAACCGTGATGCTGCCACCACCATGTTTGACAGTGGGGATAATGTGTTCAGGGTGATGAGCTGTGTTGCTTTTACGCCAAACATAACGTTTTGCATTGTTGCCAAAAAGTTCAATTTTGGTTTCATCTGACCAGAGCACCTTCTTCCACATATTTGGTGTGTCTCCCAGGTGGCTTGTGGCAAACTTTAAACAACACTTTTTATGGATATCTTTAAGAAATGGCTTTCTTCTTGCCACTCTTCCATAAAGGCCAGATTTGTGCAATATACGACTGATTGTTGTCCTATGGACAGAGTCTCCCACCTCAGCTGTAGATCTCTGCAGTTCATCCAGAGTGATCATTGGCCTCTTGGCTGCATCTCTGATCAGTCTTCTCCTTGTATGAGCTGAAAGTTTAGAGGGACGGCCAGGTCCTGGTCTGATACTGTGGTCTGATACTCCTTCCATTTCAATATTATCGCTTGCACAGTGCTCCTTGGGATGTTTAAAGCTTGGGAAATCTTTTTGTATCCAAATCCGGCTTTAAACTTCTTCACAACAGTATCTCGGACCTGCCTGGTGTGTTCCTTGTTCTTCATGATGCTCTCTGCGCTTTTAACGGACCTCTGAGATTATCACAGTGCAGGTGCATTTATACGGAGACTTGATTACACACAGGTGGATTATATTTATCATCATTAGTCATTTAGGTCAACATTGGATCATTCAGAGATCCTCACTGAACTTCTGGAGAGAGTTTGCTGCACTGAAAGTAAAGGGGCTGAATAATTTTGCACACCCGATTTTTCAGTTTTTGATTTGTTAAAAAAGTTTGAAATATCCAATAAATATCGTTCCACTTCATGATTGTGTCCCACTTGTTGTTGATTCTTCACAAAAAAATACAGTTTTATATCTTTATGTTTGAAGCCTGAAATGTGGAAAAAGGTCGCAAAGTTCAAGGGGGCCGAATACTTTCGCAAGGCACTGTAATTTATCTGAGTGGACATCATACAAATCAGGTTACTTCTTCTTGGCAAGAAATTGCACAAACAGACCCCGACCACATACACAGACACACAGTTGTGTATTGCTACACTAAATTGGGGACCAACAATTGATGCCCATTCAAAATCCCATTTTCCCTAAACCTAACCTTAACTCCTAAACCTAATCATTTTCCTTTTTAGGACCGGCCAAATGTCCTCACTTGTCCGAAATCTCTTTTCTGGTCCTCACAAGTATAGTAAAACAAACATACACACACCCCTTTTTACCCCTATCTTCGCAGTCACTCACCATTAGTGCAGTGCCAGGCTCCAGTGTAACGGGCAGCGCCATCTTGCCCTGCAGGTTGAGTTTAGTCAAATAGAAAACCTTCTCGCCCAACACCTAACATAAATAATAATATAATAATATATGCCATTTAGCAGATGCTTTTATCCAATTTGACTTACAAGAATTATTGCATACATGCTTGTTTTTCCCCCAAACCTTCTCCTTCTTCATCCTCCTGACGCTGTAGAGGCGGAACCGGACGGCGTGGTCCGCCAGTGTCTCCTGCTCCATCCGGGAGAAGCGGAAGGTCTCTGTGAACACTGGGCACGGCCCCCTCTGCACCCCCGTCTTGGCCCGCTGCTTCTTAGTGGGCAGTAAAACCAGGTGTACCTACATACAGTGCATTCGGAAAGTATTCAGACCCCTTGACTTTTTACACATTGTTAGGTCATTGCCCTATTCTAAAATATATTCCATTGTTATTTCCCCCTCATCAATCTACACACAATACCTCATAATGACAAAAGCAAAAACAGGTTTTTAGAAATGTTTGCAAATGTATAAAAATAAAAATAACTTAAATATCACATTTGCATAAGTATTTAGACCCTTTCCTCAGTACTTTGTTGAAGCAACTTTGGCAGCAATTACAGTCTTGAGTATGACGCTACAAGCTTGGCACGCCTGTATTCGGGGAGTTTCTCCCATTCTTTACTGCAGATCCTCTCAAGCTCTGTCAGGTTGGATGGGAAGCGTTGCGGCACAGCTATTTTCAGGTTACTCCAGAGATGTTCGATCGGGTTCAAATCCGGTCTCTGGCTGGGCCACTCAAGGACATTCAGAGACTTGTCCCCGAAGCCACTCCTGCGTTGTCTTGGCTGTGTGCTTAGGGTCGTTGTCCTGTTGGAAGGTGAACCTTCACCCCAGTCTGAGGTCCTGAGTGCTGTCACGATGTGGTCTTTTGGGTGTATATTGTGGCCCCCCATCAGGTTTACTTCTGAATGTTGTATAAGATGGATGAATAAGTAAAATAATACTTTTGGAAAGATAATGTGATAAAGTCTTCTAAATGACAATTGGTTGTTTTATGGGAACTTATGCACAGTCAGTAGCCATGCCCAGGTGGGCACAAACATGATGAGACGGCCCTTTTCTACTCAAGAATAAAAGCCCCTGTGGCACAATTCACAGTAGACCACGCAAACCACGGTGTAAGCTAAGGTTGCAAACGGTTGAATTCCTAAGACCAAAACATGTCTGGTGACGCTAGTGTGTGAAGTGGTTTAAACTACTACTCTACCAGAGGACAAGACCAGAGAACGTGGAGATCATTCCCACGTTGAAATGGCAAAGAAATCTACAAACTAAAGAATAATTATTCAGAATGCAGCTGTTTAAATACTTTAGTCTGGTAAATGCATCTGATTCAAAGAAGATTTCCAAATGGAACTCTGAAGTATCCATTATAACAACTACTACAGACCGAGTTCTGGGGAACACAACCAGAGACTTTTCTGTCAACTCTCTCCAGCAGATGGACCGGCGACCACAGAGAGAGACAAGACATATACGCTCGTAAATATGTAAATTGCTTCCAAATTTTTCCAATGAGTGGTCGTTCATGTAAAGTATTAGCAATTTCTATGAGTGTAGTTATCAGCTATGAGTTTCATGCTCTGGAGTGGTCCACACCCCCTTTCCTTTGTCTACCAAGCCGTCATATCGGTTTTGTCCGCTAGGGACTTTTTCTTTGTATCATGCAGTACCCCACGTATTAACTAATTGTGTGTGTTTTCATGTTTTTCTGTGATTTGATTAATTAGTTAGTAAATAAATAATTAAGCCAATTTGTATATAGCTGATTCATAATTTATGCTAGGGTTCGTGCAGATATCCAAGGGTTTGCGACGTTCAGTAATGACAACTGATGAGGTACAATACATTAATAAGCGACTGTTTTGTTATGAAAATATCTTAGAGTCGATTCGGGAAATAGAGACACTACAAAAATGTTCCCATGGTGCCCCGACTTCTTAGTTAATTAAAGTATACATGAGTACTTTAAATCACATAATAATAATAATAATAATAATAATAATAATAATAATAATAATAATAACTACACATAGAGAATTGATTTGATAAAATAACAGTCTTCACATTAATGATAGTCACAGACACAACAGTGTTCTGGAGCAGGTTTTCATCAAGGATCTCTCTGTACTTTGCTCCGTTCATCTTTCCCTCGATCCTGACTAGTCTCCCAGTCCCTGCCACTGAAAAACATCCCCACAGCATGATGCTGCCACCCCCATGGTTCACCGTAGGGATGGTGCCAGGTTTCCTCCAGACATGACGCTTGGCATTCAGGCCAAAGAGTTCAATCTTGGTTTCATCAGACCAGAGAATCTTGTTTTTCATCATCTGAGAGTCTTTAGGTGCCTTTTGGCAAACTCCAAGTGGGCTGTCATGTGCCTTTTACTGAGGAGTTGTTTACATCTGGCCACTGTACCATAAAGGCCTGATTGGTGGAGTTCTGCAGAGATAGTTGTTCTTCTGGAAGGTTCTCCCATCTCCACAGAGAAACTGGAGCTCTGTCAGAGTGACCATAGGGTTCTTGGTCACCTCCTTGACAGAGGCCCTTCTCCCCTGATTGCTCAGTTTGGCCAGGTAGCCAGCTCTAGGAAGAGTCTTGGTGGTTCCAAACTTCTTGCATTTAAGAATGTTGAAGGCCACTATGTTCTTGGGGACCTTCAATGCTGCAGAAATCTTTTGGCACCTTCCCCAGATCTGTGCCTCGACACAATCCTGTCTCGGAGCTCTACGGACAATTCCTTTGACCTCATGGCTTTGTTTTTGCTCTGACATGCACTGTGAACCGTGGGACGTTTATATAGACAGGTGTGTGCCTTTCCAAATCATTTCCAATCAATTGAATTTACCTCAGGTGAACTCCAGTCAAGTTGTAGAAAGATCAAGGATGATCAATGGAAACAGGATGCAGCTTCGCTTAATTTTGAGTCACATAGCAAAAGGTCTGAATACTTATGTAAATAAGGTATTTCTGTTTGTTTTTTAATATAAATTCACAACATTTTTATAAAACTGTTTTTGTCCTGCAGGTTTCCAGTCCAAACCTCACCTAACATACCTGATTCAGCTCGTTTGGTCTTGGTGAACGGCTAACAAGTAGAATAAGGTGTTCTAAATGAAGGTTGGAGTAAAAACCTACAGGTGGTAGATCTCCAGGAGGAGAGTTTGGTAGAATGCTTTATAGCTTGCTGTAGGCATGCATGAGCCTTCATAATGTCTTCTAATGTATTATCTCTCTTTTTGTATAATTCACCGTAACTTAAGCTGAAGCAGATGCTCTCATCCAGGGTGACTTGCAGTCAGTGCTGGCAACTAAGGTAGTAGGTACAATCACATATCACAATCATTGAAAGTAAAGCTTTCTTGGAAAATAAACGCTTGTAGCAAGTGCTAGTGAGAAAATATGTTTACGTGTGAGAGCAAGTACGACAAGTACAACAGTAAAGTTTTTCACCTGCCACGCGATGTTGCCTGTCTGTTTGAGCACGGGGATGTCGGTTGCCGCAGTGACAGTGACGGCGAGGTGTTGCTTGCCCGAGTCATACTCGAAGGCCACGTCCAGCGTGCCGTACTTAGCCAGTGGCTCGGGCTCATAGCCACCGGGGAGCTGGGAGGGTGAACCATCCTGTGAGTGAGGGGGAAGGGGTGAGAGGGAGAGAGATAATGAAAATATGAATCTTTTAGTCATCTATGACATCACAGAGTGAGAGTAGATATAGTCCCTTAGAGCACTGGGTGAAGGGCAGATGGGATGGTGAACCATCTTGTGAGAGGGGGGAGAGCGAGGAGAGAGAGAGAGAGAGAGAGAGAGGGGAGAGAGAGAGAGGGGGAGAGGAGAGAGAGAGTGGGGGGAGAGGAGAGAGAGAGAGAGAGAGATTGGGGGGGAGGAGAGAGAGAGAGGGAGAGAGAGAGAGAGGGGGAGAGAGAGAGAGGGGGAAGAGAGAGAGAGGGAGAGAAGGAGAGAGAGAGAGAGGGGAGAGAGAGAGAGAGGGAGAGAGAGAGGGAGGGGGAGAGAGAGAATTATAAGATTCATTTTAATGCATAAAACCACAAGGTACAAGTTAGCTAAGCGATTCTGGAAAGACAGGATAATCTTCCACACATATTTGTCTTAATATTAACTAAATGTGAAATACATATTTTGATAGATCAAAGTATTAGCTTTCACACCATGTTATTTCTCATAAAATGCAACTATATGGATTTCTGTCAACTCCGTCAGACACTATCAAAGGCATTTCACCAGCAAGTGTTTACAGGCCTTGATCAAATATGTCATACAAATCTCCAAACTCATTTTTGTTTTATAGCACTATTAAATGCACCAGAGCAAATTTCTTAAGCATTTTGGCATCTTTTTCTAGATTTAAAACATTTAAAAAAAACATGTATTAAGCAAACAGATCTAGCACAGCAAATGCTTCCATTGTTTGAGGATATGCTGAAGAACAGTGATATATATATATTTTTTTTTATATTTTTTCAAGATATTGAGGGGTGAGCCATCAGTGACGTAGTTGACAAGGCACTTACGGAGTTGACAACAGATTCTCAAAACAGATTTTTGCCTCTACGAATAAAAGTTCAATACAAACACTTGTAAAATATGGAATCCCAATAAAACCTTTACTTTACAGACCATGAGTGGTCATGTTGCACTGCATGTAATGAGGACATGAATAAGGGGTCCTTATGATAACTGATCCTGCTCTTTCCGGATTTTTTACAAAACTGACCAAATCTCCACACATCTTTTATGAATCGTAGTTTTGAGAAAATTATTTTTTAATGTCACAGAGGGCTTTTGAAAGAAACGACATGATATAATTTTTCAGTAAATGTTCATTATTGCCATTTATATATATATATATATATATATATATATATATATATATATATATATACAGTTGAAGTCGGAAGTTTACATACACTTAGGTTGGAGTCATTAAAACTCGTTTTTCAACCACTCCACAAATTTCTTGTTAACAAACTATAGTTTTGGCAAGTCGGTTAGGACATCTACTTTGTGCAAGACACAATTTTCAACAATTGTTCAAAGACAGATTATTTCACTTATAATTCACTGTATCACAATTCCAGTGGGTCAGAAGTTTACATACACTAAGTTGACTGTGCCTTTAAACAGCTTGCAAAATTCTGGCTTTAGAAGCATCTGATAGACTAATTGACATCATTTGGGTAAATCGGAGGTGTACCTGTGGATTTATTTCAAGGCCTACCTTCGAAATCAGTGCCTCTTTGCTTGACATCATGGGACAATCAAAAGAAATCAGCCAAGACCTCAGAAAAAAACTGTAGACCTCCACAAGTCTGGTTCAGGCTTGGGAGCAATTTCCAAATGCCTGAAGGTACCACGTTCCTCTGTATAAACAATAGTACGCAAGGATAAACACCATGGGACAACGCAGCAATCATATCGCTCAGGAAGGAGATGCGTTCTGTACCATAGAGATGAACGTACTTTTGTGTGAAAAGTGTAAATTAATCCCAGAACAACAGCAAAGGACCTTGTGAAGTATCTATATCCACAGTAAAAACGAGTCCTATATCGACATAACCTGAAAGGCCGCTCAGCAAGGAAGAAGCCACTGCTTCAAAACCACCATAAAATAGCCAGACTAAGGTTTGCAACTGCACATGGGGACAAAGATCGTACTTTCTGGAGAAATGTCCTCTGGTCTGAGATGTTGTTTCAATATATCCACATAATTTTCCTTCCTCACGATGCCATCTATTTTGTAAAGTGCACCAGTCCCTCCTGCAGCAAAGCACCCCCACAACATGATGCTGACACCCCCGTGCTTCACAGTTGGGATGGTGTTCTTCGGCTTGCAAGCTGATGATGAAACAAAAATAGAACTGTTCAGCCATAATGACCATCGTTATGTTTGGAGGAAAAAGGGGGAGGCTTGCAAGCTGAAGAACACCATCCCAAATGTGAAGCACGGGGGTGTCAGCGTCATGTTGTGGGGGTGCTTTGCTGCAGGAGGGACTGGTGCACTTTACAAAATAGATGGCATCGTGAGGAAGGAAAATTATGTCGATATATTGAAGCAACATCTCAAGACATCAGTCAGGAAGTTAAAGCTTGGTCGTAAATGTGTCTTCCAAATGGACAATAACCCCAAGCATACTTCCAAAGTTGTGGAAAAATGGCTTAATGACAACAAAGTCAAGGTATTGGAGTTGCCATCACAAAGCCCTGACCTCAATCCCATAGAAAATTTGTGGGCAGAACTGAAAAAGCGTGTGTGAGCAAGGAGGCCTACAAACCTGACTTAGTTACACCAGCTCTGTCAGGAGGAATGGGCCAAAATGCACCCAACTTATTGTGGGAAGCTTGTAGAAATGAGTGTATGTAAACTTCTGACCCACTTGGAATGTGATTAAATAAATAATTCTCTCCACTATTATTCTGACAATTCACATTCTTAAAATAAATTAGTGATCCTAACTGACCTAAGACAGGGAATTTTTACTAGGATTAAATGTCAGGAATAGTTCAAAACTGAGTTTAAATGTATTTGGCTAAGGTTTATAACTTTTTTTTTATTTTTATAACTTCCGACTTCAACTTTATGTATATATGTGTGTGTGTATATATACACATACATACACACACACTACCCTTCAAATGTTTGGGCTCACTTAGAAATGTTCTTGTTTTTGAATGAAAAGTACATGTTTTGTCCATTAAAATAATGACTATTGTAACTGGAAACGGCAGATTTTTTTTATGGAATATCTACATAGGCGTACAGAGGCCCATTATGAGCAACCATCACTCCTGTGTTCCAATGGCACGTTGTGTTAGCTAATCCAAGTTTATAATTTTAAAAGGCTAATTGATCTTTGGAAAACCCTTTTGCAAATATGCTAGCACAGCTGAAAACTGTTGTTCTGATTAAAGAAGCAATCAAACTTGCCTTCTTTAGACTAGTTGAGTATCTGGAGCATCAGCATTTGTGGGTTCGATTACAGGCTCAAAATGGCCAGAAACAAAGCGCTTTCTTCTGAAACTCAGTCTATTCTTGTTCTGAGAAATTAAGGCTATTCCATGCAATAAACTGCCAATAAACTGAAGATCTCATACAACGCTGTGTACTACTCCCTTCACAGAACAGCGCAAACTGGCCCTATCCAGAATAGAAAGAGGAGTGGGAGGCCCCGGTGCACAACTGAGCAAGAGGACAAAGTACATTAGAGTGTCTAGTTTGAGAAACAGACGCCTCACAAGTCCTCAACTGGCAGCTTCATTAAATAGTACCCGCAAAACACCAGTCTCAACGTCAACAGTGAAGAGGCGACTCCGGGATGCTGGCCTTCTAGGTAGAGTTCCTCTGTCCAGTGTCTGTGTTCTTTTGCCTATCTTAATCTTTTATTTTTATTTGCCAGGCTGAGATATGGCAACTCTGCCTAGAAAGCCAATAGTCATTAACAACATTAACAATGTCTACACTGTATTTCTGATCAATTTGAGGTTAATTTAATGGGCATTTTAATGGACATTTCAAAGTGACCCCAAACTTTTGAACGGTAGTGTATACTGTATATATCGAAAGTATTTAGAAAATTCTCTCAAAAATATTTTCCTTATAACATTCCCCTGAATGTACATTTTAAGCTCAAATAATGCAACATAATAAAATACAGTTTCCCTGCCAGACAAGGATTGTCCCGACTTTCAAGAATCCCTGAGCTAATTTCCAGCTATTCTATTATTTTTGAGAGACATGTGTATTCCACCCCCTCCCCCCTCGCCTTGTGGAGTTTGTGCTACGCCAGTGAGCTTGCTCAGGTAGTGTCGGCATGCCCGGCTAGCATGACACAGTGTCCTATGGGAAATGCTAACAGTCTGGTGCATGAGTGTCTTTGTCCTAGCTCACCTCTGGTCCCAGGATGGCAGTGCTGTCACTAGGTACATCCTCATCATAGCCCTTGTTGAGGTAACTCGCAGTGTCCTGGTCAACGCTGGCCTTGCTGGATCGCCGTGTACCATTGCCGTCAGGGTTCGACTCCCCCAGACCCCCTACCTCCGACCGCGAGAGAGACACCCGGACCGGTCTATCCTCGTCCTGATACGGGGGAGGCTGGTTCTCGTTGAGGGGGGAGCCCCGTCTCATCCGCTGGATATTGTTGGCTGTGGAACAGAGTGATGGATACGATTCATCTGTGACTTAGTAAACATCTCGGATGTGTGTGTATGTGTGCATGCATGTATGTTGTCACATCAATGAGTTTCTCACTTTGTCCAATGGAGGCTTCACTGCTGTGATGGCTGGTGTGTTTCTGTCTGTTATCCCAGACTGAGGCTCTGTGCTGGGCTGAGGATTCAGAGTGTCTCCCTGGTCTGTCCTCCTCACTATCGTCCTCAGAGCCATGTTCTGGGCAGCTCTGGTCTGGACAAACAGATACACACACAAGATCATAGTACATCATCACAATCAGTCAACATAAGACACACCTCCACTCACAGACCACAGAGGATGTGTCCTCGCAAAAAATGGAAGGATTTTTTTTTTTTTACCCTGTTCCACAAATGTATTTCATGTTCTCCAGTTAGGGGATGTATTAGACAGCAGACTGATAAGAATGGATACTACACTTGATCTTAGCCGAACGTCAGAGAAGAGAAGTATCATATTTCTTACTGGTAAGCTATTCCTCTGTGTCCACGATATCACATCTACAACACTCATTTGAGAGAAATAGTTAAATCTGTGAGGAGAAAGAAGTGAAAGTGTAAACATGACAGCTACAGACAGATGTATTTGGATCCATCCATGACTGTTAAAATAGGATTTGTTTTCAGTTTTAGAACCCATGACTTCAGTTAATTAATGTCACAGACAGACATGAAGAGTAGAAGAGAATAAGAGATCCAGAGAGATCTCACCTTTATCCCCTCTCTTCTTCTTCTTCTTCTTCTTCTTGTTCTCTTTCTTCCCTTTCCCCTTCTTATTCTTCACCTCACGCTCTTTCTTCTTTCCCTCAGAAGCGGGAGATACAGAGGCTTCAGTCTCATTCTGCTCTCCGTCTCCCTCGGGGCTCACCTCATTCTCCTCCTTTTCAGTTTCCCCCTTCTTTTAATTTTTGGATGCTCTCGACTCTTCCTCGGGGCAAGGAGACTGTGGAGGATCGCTATGGTCGTCACTGGTGGACCCCATTGGATTTGTCCTCTTTCTGGCCCTCGTTGTTCTGACAAGCAGTGTGGTTCTCTTTAGGGGACAAGCTGGTTTCTATATCTTCAGGCTCTTCCTTGATGGTCTCCCCAAGGCTATTTTCCTTTTCCTCCACCTGCTTCAGCCTCTCCTCCTCCTTCTTCTCCGCCTTCCTCTTCTCCTTCTCCTCCTTCTTCCTTTTGTCTTCTGGTTCCTTGTCCCCCGCAGAACTCTCCCTTGGTTTTACAGCTCGCCAGCCTCCATCTTTCCACACCCATTCCAAGTGGGCTGGAAGATAGTCCTCTGCGGTCACTTCACTCGATTGGTTGTTCTTCAAACCATAGTCACTGGATTGGTTGAGCTTGGAGCTTTAGTCTGTTAGGCTTGAGCAGGCCTCTGAAGCCTGCCGCTTGATTTTGCTCCTCACTGACTCGGCCATCCCTTCCTGGGCCTTCCCGTCCTTGCTGTCCTGGCCCCCCTCTGCCCTATCTGCAGCCTCCTCCTCCTCTGTCTGCACCTTCTTGATGACCTGGTCGCTGAGCTCGGTCAGCTGGTCACTAACGCTGTAGGTGGCATCAGTGACAGCGCTGGCGAGGTCGTCCACTGTGCTGCTGACTGAATCCAAGATGGAGGAGATGCTGACCGATGGTATGTTCTGACCGAAGCTCTGGAAGAACGCCATGTTGGTTGGATTTGCTGATGGCTGTGGCTGCTGTCCTTCTACACACTGTCTGTTGTGTTCTAGAGTATATCATAATCACAGCTCTGGCAGGGACATTTGGTTCATGAGAGTGTGTAGGAAAGGTATTACTATCTGAAATCCATGACTTACACTTTATACATGTATGAGGAGGACAATTTGTGGTTGGGAATAGGGATCATGTATATTCACAACATTCTCACCCACAAGCATGTATCTCAACAGTGATTATGAGAGTTTTAAGTTGCCAGTCAGATTATATACAGTGCATTCGTAAAGTATTCAGACCTCTTGACTTTTTCCACATTTTGATGCGTTACAGCCGTATTCTAAAATTGATTAAACACATTTTTTCCCTCATCAATCTACACACAATACCCCCAAATTATAAAGCAAAAACAGGTTTTGCAAATGTGTATTTAAAAAAAACTGATATCACATTTTGTCACGCCCTGACCTTAGAGAGCCGTTTTATTTCTCTATTTGGTTAGGTCAGGATGTGATTTGGGGTGGGCATTCTATGTTGTCTTTTTCCCTGTTTTTGGCCGAGTATGGTTCCCAATCAGAGGCAGCTGTCTTTCGTTGTCTCTGATTGGGGAGCATACTTAGGCAGCCCTTTTTCCCACTTTCTGTTGTGGGATCTTGTTTTTGTTGCTGGTTTAGCGCTACATTACTTTACGTGTCATTTATATTTCTTGTTTTTTTGGGTTGTACCATTTAAATAAATTCAAAATGTACGCCTACCACGCTGCACCTTGGTCTCATTCCGACGACAGCTGTAACAGAAGATCCCACCACAGAAGGACCAAGCAGCGTGGTCAGGAGGAATGGACCTAGGAGGAGATTTTAGATGGGAAAGGACCCTGGGCGCAGGCTTGAGGGTATTGCCGTCCGAAGGAGGAGATGGAGCTAAAGCGGAGCGGCGACGTTACGAGGAGTTGGAAGCGAAGCTAGCACGAGAGGCAGCCCCAAACATCAGGGTTCAGACCGGAGTCAGGGTTCAGACCTGAGCCAACTTCCCGTGTTTACCATGGGGAGTGAGTGACTGGTCAAGCACCGTGTTATCCAGTTCTGCTCACCATGCCTTCGGTGCGCAGCCCCAGCCCGGTGCGCTCTCTGCAAGCTCCCCACAGTTGCCGTGCTAGAGTGGGCATTAAGCCAGGAGAGATTGTGCCGGCTCAGCGTTCCTTGCCTCCGGTGCGTCTCTTCGGCCCAGGTTGTCCTGCACCAGCTCTACGCACAATATCCCCAGTTCGCCAGCACAACCCAGTGCGGCCTGTTCCAGCTCCCTGCACTTGCCGGGCTAAGGGGGGTATCCAGCCAGGACGAGTTTTGCCAGCTCTGCGCTCCAGACCTCCGGTGCGCCTCCACGGTCCAGTGTGTCCTGCGCTGGCTCTACGCACTATGCCTCCAGTGCGCCGTCATAGCCCAGTGCATCCGGTACCAGCTCTCCACACTCACCAAGCTAGAGTGGGTATCCAGCCAGGATGTGTTGTGGCAGCTCCACTCACTAGGCTGCCAGTACGTCTCATCAGTCCGGTGGTACCTGTTCCAGCTCCACGTATGAAGCCTCCAGGGATGATCCAAGGCCCGAAGCCTCCAGTGATAATCCATGGCACGAAGCCTCCAGTGATGATCCATGGCCCGAAGCCTGTAGCGACGGTCCCCAGTCCGAAGCCTCCAGCGACGGTCCCCAGTCTGAAGACTCCAGCAACAGTCCCCAGTCCAAAGCCTCCAGCGACGGTCCCCAGTCCGGAGCCCCAGCGACGGTCCGCAGTCCGGAGTGTCCAGCGACGGTCCGCAGTCCAGAGTCTTCAGCGACGAGTTGCAGTCCAGATTGTCTCCGGCTATCTTTCATTGTCTCTGATTGGGGAGCATACTTAGGCAGCCCTTTTATCCACTTTCTGTTGTGGGATCTTGTTTTTGTTAGTTGCTGGTTTAGCACTACATTAATTTACGTGTAGTTTATCTTTCTTGTTTTGTTTTTTTTTCTTCATTTAAATAAATAAAAAATGTACGCCTACCACGCTGCACCTTGGTCTCATTCCGACGACAGCCGTAACACATTTACATAAGTATTCAGAACCTTTACTCAATACTTTGTTGAAGCACCTTTGGCAGTGACTTTAGGTCCTGAGCGCTCTAGAGCAGGTTTTCATCAAGGATCTCTCTGTACTTTTCTCCGTTCATCTTTGCGTCGATCCTGACTAGTCTCCCAGTCCCTGCCACTGAAAACATCCCCACCACCATGCTTCACCGTAGGGATGGTGTCAGGTTTCCTCCAGATATAACACTTGGCATTCTGGCCAAAGAGTTCAATCTTGGTTTCATCAGACCAGAGAATCTTGTTTCTCATTGTCTGAGAGTCTTTAGGTGCCTTTTGACAAACTCCAAGCGGGCTGTCATGTGCCTTTTACTGAGGAGTGGCTTTCGTCTGGCCACTCTACCATAAAGGACTGATGGGTGGAGTTCTGCAGAGATGGTTGTCTTTCTGGAAGGTTCTCCCATCTCCACAGAGGAACTCTAGAGCTCTGTCAGAGTGACCATTGGGTTCTTGGTTACCTCCTTGACCAAGGCTCTTCTCCCCTAATTGCTCAGTTCTAGGAAGAGTCTTGGTGGTTCCAAACTTCTTTCATTTAAGAATGATGGAGGCCACTGTGTTGTTGGGGATCTTCAATGCTGCAGACATTTTTGGTACCCTTCCCCAGATCTGTGCCTCGACACAATCCTGTCTCGGAGTTCTACGGACAATTCATTTTTGCTCTGACATGCACTGTCAATTGTGGGACCTTATATAGACAGGTGTGTGCCATTCCAAATCATGTCCAATCAATTGAATTTACCACAGGTGGACTAAAATCAAGTTGTAGAAACATCTCAAGAATGATCAATGGAAACAGAATGCACCTGAGCTCAATTTTGAGTCTCATAGCAAAGGGTCTTAATACTTAGGTAAATAAGATATTTCTGTTTTTTCTTTTTAATAAATTTGCTAAAATGTCTGTAGAAAATATTATTTTCAATTCAGAACTAGGCTTAATCTTGGTCCGAGAAACTATCTCAGGCTCATTGAACAATAAACAAACTGTTTACAGACTTTGCATGTTATACACCTTGACGTGTTTACCTTGCTGGTCGGGCCTATAGTCATCCAGACATGACAGGTCGCTTGTGCTCTCCACAGACAGCTTGTTGCTGAGGTAAAGAAAAAAGAGAGCCATCACGCCCATGAAGGCTGCAATGGAGGACAGGACCCCTAGCAGCTCAGGAGACACTGAGTAGAGAGAGAGGGGGGGAGACAAACATACATAGACATAAAGGAAGAGGGGGAGAAGACAAACAGAGACAAATGAAGGAGACAGTGTGAGAATGCGCCCTAGTGAATGAGTTGAGAAACCCGATAGCTTCCCCATTATGGTACAGTTTAGTTTGTGAATGAGTTGAGAAACCCGATAGCTTCCCCATTACGGTACAGTTTAGTTTGTGAATGAGTTGAGAAACCCGATAGCGTCCCCATTACAATACAGTTCAGTTCGTGAATGAGTTGAGAAACCCGATAGCGTCCCCATTACAATACAGTTCAGTTCGTGAATGAGTTGAGAAACCCGATAGCTTCCCCATTACGGTACAGTTCAGTTCGTGAATGAGTTGAGGAACCCGATAGCGTCCCCATTACGGTACAGTTCAGTTCGTGAATGAGTTGAGAAACCCGATAGCTTCCCCATTACGGTACAGTTCAATTCGTGAATGAGTTGACAAACCCGATAGCGTCCCCATTACAATACAGTTCAGTTCGTGAATGAGTTGAGAAACCCGATAGCGTCCCCATTACGGTACAGTTCAGTTCGTGAATGAGTTGAGAAACCCGATAGCATCCCCATTACAATACAGTTCAGTTTGTGAATGAGTTGAGAAACCCGATAGCGTCCCCATTACAATACAGTTCAGTTCGTGAATGAGTTGAGAAACCCGATAGCGTCCCCATTACAATACAGTTCAGTTCGTGAATGAGTTGAGAAACCCGATAGCTTCCCCATTACAGTACAGTTTGTGAATGAGTTCAGAAACCCGACAGCGTCCCCATTACGGTACAATTCAGTTCGAGAATGAGTTGAGAAACCAGATAGCGTCCCCATTACGGTACGATTCAGTTCGAGAATGAGTTGAGAAACCCAATAGCTTCCCCATTAAGGTACAGTTCAGTTCGTGATTCATTTTTCACTTCAAAGGCTCAGCAGACACTTATTCAGGCCAACAATACCTCATGTTACTAAGCAGCCTCCCACTGTTCTTGCCGATGTGTTATTTTTAACAGAGACCTCTGAGGCATTGAGTTTCACTGATTAAGCAGATACCGGGACAAACAGGGCACAAATAGCTTTCAAGGGAAATCCACGTCTCACGCCATCAATTGTGTCGATCCATCTAAATGCTTCAACCCCAAATGAATGGAAAGAGTATAGCACTAAATAAGATCTGAAAATGATATGGTGCTTATCTTTCCCATTACTTTTTGGGTTGTCGTTAGAATTGTCGTTATGGAAACAGGGTAGTTAATGGATAATATACAGGCCATGGAATAGCCACAGGTGCATGAGTGGGCGTTCGATTACAAAAATAACACAGAGATGCCAGAAAAGCTCGGAAAACACACCAAGAGTCCACGAGAGCCTCCATTTCGATCTGATATGCACATTCACTGCCACAGAACAATTCAGAAACACTGAGAATAATTCAGCAACGTTGAAGGGTCATTGGCAGAGTATCGTGGGCGGACGTTCATCAATATGAAAACGTCTATTGCCTGAGGAGTGAAGGCCTTACAGCTCTCGCTCACACTACATCTCCACAGGAAAAGGTGCACCATTCATCCAACCCTGGCTGAATTTAGAAGGAACTACTTCTCGTGGACTATCTCTTCTTCTCACCATGGCAACAGGCAGAGACCACTGAAGCCTGAGAACAGACAAGAAGTAGTGGCTTCTCCTGTCTCCTCCTCCTCCTCCTCCCAAAACGGATAGACTGATAGTCAAAGCTCAGCAGAAAGAGTGAAAGAAAGGGAGAGATAAAAATAACAATAACCCACATGCATAGCTCACCTTCTCCATTCGATTGTGTATGTGTCTCAACTGCTTCACACCTAGGCTATGGTGAATTATTCCATTCTGTCAAAACACCAGTGTTGTGTGCTGTTCCCCTTAGTGGTAATCCGGTTATCCAATACAATTATTCAGTCTAACACAAAAATAAATAAATAAATCGGTTATGATCCTAATATTGAGTCCAACGTAACCAAAAGCTGTAACAACGCTTCGAGACCATAAGGTGATCTTTCGTGTTTGGTCAAAAATTCCTTGATTCTTCTCAACACCCAACACCGTTACAGTACCTATCCTCTCTCACTGAAGACAATTCTAGTAATTGAGTCAAATTAGGTCCTGAAGTGAACCTGAAGTCCAATTGCCAGGCTTAACTGTCCTGTGCTGTATGTCCCTGTCCCTGACCTGAGTGCGGTGGTGACACTTCATAAGCTACTGCTGTTTGCATGTCAACTGCTCCTAAATAATTCAAACACCTGCAGTAACCGGATGCCTCTCTCATTGACAGATGCTGGTGGACCTTTAGCCATTAGCTAGCCCCATGCTAACATGACCCGAGCCTGTGTTCACAAAGTCTCAGAGTGCTGATAGAGGATCAGTTATGCCTTTTAGAGATGAATGAATATGATTATATGGACAGGGAGAGCTGATCCTAGATCAGCACTCGTAGTGAGATGCTGTTGTCCCGCTCTGCACTCACTAAGGATTACTGTTATAAGGCAATAGAGGCTGATGGTGAGTGAAGTCATGGACACTGGACTTATTCATCTCATACTGACAGATGGGATGAGCTCGTATGATGAGTTTCCAAAGCAGCTGAGTGTGTGTGTGTGTGTGTGTGTGTGTGTGTGTGTGTGTGTGTGTGTGTGTGTGTGTGTGTGTGTGTGTGTGTGTGTGTGTGTGTGTGTGTGTGTGTGTGTGTGTGTGTGTGTGTGTGTGTGAGAGCATGGGTGGATGTGAATGGGTAGGGGTGTGTGTGTGCGTGCATGCATGTGTTTGTGTGTGCGTATGTACAGTACGTGCATGTGCGTGCATGTGTTTGTGTATGTGTGTGTGTGTTGTGTTTTCCCAAGGGCAATCTATGAACCGAGCATCAGAGAAAGAAAACAACAAGCGCGTTCTGCTGTAAAGTATGTGAACTTGAACTCCCAAGCCTCAGGGCGACATCTGTTTTCCAGATAACTGACACAATATTCTGTTCACACAAAAAAAAAAAAAAAACACTAATTAAAAGTAAAAGACCATGAACGTTTGACATTCCACTAATGGAATATATGTCAACAGCCGAGTTACTCTGACAAATGTGTACCATGTTTGTCCACAAAATTCGAATGAAAAAAAGAGAGTCTACGATATGACATTTAAATACTGATGAAAAGAAAACTGCCATATTTATTCTAGTATTTCCTCTTTGCATAATTCGCTGTTTACATTCAGATAAAACAAAAACGTTTCATTGTCACATACACCAGATAAGTGCAGCGAAATGTGTTGTTTTACAGGGTCAGTCATAGCAGTCCAGCACTCCTGGAGCAAATGAAGGTTAAGTGCTTTGCTCAAGGGCACATGGACTGGCCTACCACTCTAACCGCTAGACCACCTGCCACCCGACTAGCTGAGCATGGTAGCAATGGCAATATCCTTTTTCAGGACCCAGTATCAGAGTGCCATTGTATGCGTGTTTGAGGTTACTAAGGAAATGTAGGGCACGCATATTTAAACGCAATTGGTTAATCTGAAAACGTTGCCCCCCATATACGAAACAAAACCTCTGTGGTAAATAAATAATGACTACTATTGCCTTCTCTGGAGAAGAGGTCTAAAACTTGATTCACACACCAGTGGAGGCTGGTGGGAGGAGCTATAGGAGGACAGGCTCATTGTAATGGCTGAAATGGAACGGAGTCAAACGTGGTTTCCATATGTTTGGTACCGTTCCATAAATTCCATTCCAGCCATTACAATGAGCCTGTCCTCCTATAGCTCCTCCCACCAGCCTCCTCTGTCACACACAGATATAGAATCTTCTAGAAGTGTGTAACAATAGAGTAGCCAACTCTATACTCGAAAGATACAAACAAGCAAAACAGATAGCCAAGTGCTTTGATGGAGCCATCTCCCTGCTTTTAGGGGGATACAAGTACAGTCAAGCAAACAGTCAAGGAAGCATAGAGTACAGTAGAGTACAGACAGACAAACAGAGCAACCCCCCTGATCTTACCTCGTCTGGCACAGATGAGCTCATGCACCCCACAGCTCCTCCCACCACCACCTAAGGGGTAAGTAAAGGGATACGAGCGTCAGGGGTCAGGGGTTAAGAAATTGCTCTGGCTCCTATGTCAACTCCTCCTCAGGCTACTGAGGCAGGCAGATGTCACACTAATTAACTCGAGCCAACTAATCTCATGGGGTTATCAAGTGTTTAAGTACATTCAATTAGATGTATCAAGGCACTGTCCCATTACATAATGAGAAGGAATTCACTGGAGGAATTCACTAAAGGGTTCAATTCCTTATCTGTGAGGAATCACACATGAATGAGGGTTTAAAATCGAACAAAAACGTGTCTGTCCATTAAACCGTTGAATTTAAATGTTGAGAAGTAAAATAGAATAGAGAACACAGAGTATACTTATATACAGCGCATTCAGAAATATTCAGACCCCTTGACTTTTTCCACATTTTGCTACATTATATAAAGTATATACTTATGTAAATAAGGTATTTAAAAATAATAATAATAATACATTTGCAAAAAATTGAACAACCTGTTTTTGCTTTTTCATTATGGGGTATTGTGTGTAGATTGATGGGGGAAATGTTTTATTTAATCAATTTTAGATTAAGGCTGTAATGTAACAAAATGTGTAAAAAGTCAAGGGGTGTGAATACTTTCTGAACGCACTGTAAATAGATCAAAGTTCTTAACCCTGCATCCCAACCTTCACAAACTCATAGGACAATAAAGACAAACACGCACACAGGCACATGCAAAGTACACACACGTAGGCACATGCACTCATGCAACACACACATACTTGGCACTATGTCGTGTAGGAATTACTTTTCTGAGTGGCTACAGAGAGAGTGTACTATAGTTCTTAGTCGCATAGTAGCTCAGGCTCTTGACCCTCAAACGACCCTCTCACTACTGAATGTGTACTATACTCCCTATGGAGTGTGAGTTTACAGAGACAGAGCACACACGGGAAGTTCACATTGAAGGAGGAAATCGAACTACATCACTGAGGTCAATAAGGCAGCAAGGGCAGTCAGGGCACTGAGGTAACCTCTCAGTCAGGGCACTGAGGCAACCACTCTCAGTCAGGGCACTGAGGCAACCACTCTCAGTCAGGGCACTGAGGCAACCACTCTCAGTCAGGGCACTGAGGCAACCTCTCAGTCAGGGCACTGAGGCAACCACTCTCAGTCAGGGCACTGAGGTAACCTCTCAGTCAGGGCACTGAGGCAACCTCTCAGTCAGGGCACTGAGGCAACCTCTCAGTGAGGGCACTGAGGCAACCTCTCTCAGTCAGGGCACTGAGGCAACCACTCTCAGTCAGGGCACTGAGGTAACCTCTCAGTCAGGGCACTGAGGCAACCCTCTCAGTCAGGGCACTGAGGCAACCTCTCTCAGTCAGGGCACTGAGGCAACCTCTCTCAGTCAGGGCACTGAGGCAACCTCTCTCAGTCAGGGCACTGAGGCAACCTCTCTCAGTCAGGGCACTGAGGCAACCTCTCTCAGTCAGGGCACTGAGGCAACCTCTCTCAGTCAGGGCACTGAGGCAACCTCTCTGAGTCAGGGCACTGAGGCAACCTCTCTCATTTCATACAAATCAACCTCAACACTACTCTGTCTTGTGAGTCTAAGCCACTTGACTAACAGCTTGGTTAAAGCTTCCCTTCCCCGTGTTGACATTTTTGCAGAGGACAAAAACAAGAGGTTGCTCAAAGAGTGCAAAACAGGCTACTGCTTCAAAATGAATTATGTTTTTACTTTGGCAGTAGCCCTATATGACCAGTAGTGACTACTTTTTCTATCGCTCTCCGTTTCTATATTTGCCGTCAGCCGTCTAGCAAAAAATGTCAGGTAAAAACCAAAAGCACTTGAAAATAGGCAAATCTTTTATATCTTCATGCAATATCTGCAGCTTGCAGAAAATGCTTCCTATTTGCTCTCAACGCAATTTTCTGTTGAGCCGAAGCCTGCCTCAAAAAATTGGATATAGGTTACAAAAAAGCAATAGCTTAAGTAATTTAGAAACATTTTGTGTATTTACACCAATGACCAGTACAGTATAGACGAGCATTGGCTAAGGACCAGCACATTCACCAACTGACAGCTGACAATCTCTCCTCTCTCTTCCATCTCACAGCACCACATTTGCCAGGTGTGACTGCCGCACTTCCAATGCTGAGATGGGATCGCAACCAACCAACCTGCTAGTGAGTACACGTGACCAAGTAGCCCATAAATGCGTATGACATGCAGTATTGCCCAGAAGCAGGCATGCAGTTTTCAATCTAGACATTTTTAAAAAGATAAACTGACAGGTAGGCTACCATTGACAGCATTGATCTGACTGCACCACTCATAAAGTTCTGATCCCATTATCCTATAATACACTTCAACACTTACTCCTATTTCTAAGGAAGCATTTGTGTAGTCTATCAATATTTCGATACAGTCATGCATACGACTAAGCAAAGACAACGTAATGTCCGAGTCACATGTATGTTATTGGTCGCTGTCCACTTCAACACCACTTCGCGCGCATCCGGTGAAGGTACTGCAACATCCCTATTGCCTCTTGCGTCTAATTTTCAGCATCCCGTCTCGCTATGTAGGCTGCCTACAGCCCAAGCTGACGGGACAACGCAATGTGCATCTATATCATTACTAGACATCTATCTTGCTGAATTAATGGTACTGTCACTAAGCATTCTAACTATGTCCCATGCAAGTTAACGGTGTACTTACCATCAATCGCCATGATGTTCTGTTTCGGACTGGTCCAAGGCGAGGGGGTGAAAACTCGGGAGAAGTTATTCTTGTGTTTGAGGGAGGGGGGCATTGTTTGACGCTGTTCATCAGCACCGCACATTGAGTGTAGCCTACCTGTAGGTGCAATAAGAACGAGTCAATTATTTGCAATACATCGTTTAATAATTGTTCATTTGCATGATGGATTATGTATTCTTTTTTTAAGTGTATAGGTCAACATGAATTCATTATGTGTGTATCAAATAGGCTATTTTATGTTATGCATACTGTCGTAAAGTAAAAATGTTTGTAATATTTATACACTGAACAAAAAAATAAACGCAAAATGTAGTGTTGGTCTCATGTTTCATGACCTGAAATAAAGATGCCAGAAATGTTCCATACACACAAAATGTTCATTCTCTCAAATGGTGGACACAAATTTGTTTACATCCCTGTTAGTGAGCATTTCTCCTTTGCCAAGATAATCCATCCACCTGACAGGTGTGGCATATCAAATGGCTGATTAAACAGCATGATCATTACATGGGGCGGCAGGGTAGCCTAGTGGTTAGAGCATTAGACTAGTAATTGGAAGGTTGCAAGTTCAAATCCCTGAGCTGACAAGGTACAAATCTGTCGTTCTGAACAGGCAGTCATTGAAAATAAGAATTTGTTCTTAACTGACTTGCCTAGTTAAATAAAGGTAAAATAAATCAAACATAGTGCTGGAGACAATAAAAGGACACTCTAAAATGTGCAGTTTTGTCACACAACATAATGCCACAGATGTCTCAAGTTTTGAGGGAGTGTGAAATTGGCATGCTGACTTGTAGGATTATCCACCAGAACTACTGCCAGATAATTTAATGTTAATTTCTATACCATAAACTGCTTCCAACATTGTTTTAGAGAATTTGGCAATACGTCCGACCGGCCTCACAAATGCAGACCACATGTAACCAAGCCAGTCCAGGACCTCCACGTCTGGCTTCTTCACCTGTGGGATCATCTTGTGTAGTTTTCAATATTAATCAGTTTTCCCATTATTGCATGTTCTATTTTTTTGTGCTGGTATCAATTTTATTACAATGAATTAGTAATAATGCCAGATAAACAGTAACTATATAGCGGGCATTTGGCTTTATGCAAAAAGTAGCCAGATAATGTGCTTAAAATGTGTAGCCTGGGAACATTTGTATTTTTTTTTCAGAATGACAGAGCGAGCATCCACAGCAGCCTGTAACTAAAACTAGCCTGTCACTAAAAATAGCCTGTTACTGAAACTAATACTATAGCCATCTAATGGCTGCCATTAATCCCTTCCACATATATGTGAACTCCTTTTCTTTACTAGGTTCCTTTCCTTTCCTAGCTTCCTTTGCTCCTTTATTAACTTATTTTCCTTTCCTACATCCCTTTCCTCTCCTCCTTCCCCATCTCCATTTTCTTGTCTCCTTTCCTTTCCTAGTGCCTTTCTTCCATTCCTAGCTCCCTTTTCTGGCTTACTTTTCCTCTACTCCTTTTCTTTCCTAGATTCATTTTCTTCCTTCCTCTGTCATTTTCCTTTCCTTAACTCCATTTATTTTTCTACTTTCCTAGATGTATTTCCTTTCCTCCTTTCCTAGCTTCCTTCCCTACCTCTGTTTCCTCTCCTGCTTCTCTATATCCCTTTCCTTATCGGATTTCCTTTCCTAGCTTATCTAACTTCCTCCTTTAATAGCTCCCTTTCCTAGATTCCTGCCTTTCCTTCTTCCTTTCATTTCCTCTCTACTGGCCATGGTTAATCCTAGGAAAGGAGGAAAAGAAAGTAGGGAAGAAAGTAAATGGAATGGCATCAAATGCATGGAAGCCATGTGCAGGGCCGGTTCCAGGCAAAAGCAACATACAGTGGGGCAAAAAAGTATTTAGTCAGCCAAGTTCTCCCACTTAAAAAGATGAGAAGATGAAAAGATGAGAGGCTTGTAATTCTCATCATAGGTACACTTCAACTATGACAGACAAAATGAGAAAAAAAATCCAGAAAATCACATTGTAGGATTTTTAATGAATTTATTTGCAAATTATGGTGGAAAATAAGTATTTGGTCAATATCAAAGTTTATCTCAATACTTTGTTATATACCCTTTGTTGGCAATGACAGAGGTCAAACGTTTTCTGTAAGTCTTCACGAGGTTTTTCACTGTTGCTGGTATTTTGGCCCATTCCTCCATCCAGATCTCCTCTAGAGCAGTGATGTTTTGGGGCTGTTGCTGGGCAACACATACTTTCAACTCCCTCCAAAGATTTTCTATGGGGTTGAGATCTGGAGACTGGCTAGGCCACTCCAGGACCTTGAAATGCTTCTTACCAAGCCAGTCCTTCATTGCCCAGGCGGTGTGTTTGGGATCATTGTCATGCTGAAAGCCCCAGCCACGTTTCATCTTCAATGCCCTTGCTGATGGAAGGAGGTTTTCACTCAAAACACATACATGGCCCCATTCATTCTTTCCTTTACACGGATCAGTCGTCCTGGTCCCTTTGCAGAGAAACAGCCCCAAAGCATGATGTTTCCACCCCCATGCTTCACAGTAGGTATGGTGTTCTTTGGATGCAACTCAGCATTCTTTGACCTCCAAAGACGACGAGTTGAGTTTTTACCAAAAAGTTATATTTTGGTTTCACCTGACCATGTGACATTCTCACAATCTTCTTCTGGATCATCCAAATGCTCTCTTGCAAACTTCAGACGGGCTTGGACATGTACTGGCTTAAGCAGGGGGACATGTCTGGCACTGCAGGATTTGAGTCCCTGGCGGCGTAGTGTGTTACTGATGGTAGGCTTTGTTACTTTGGTCCCAGCTCTCTGCAGGTCATTCACTAGGTCCCCCCGTGCGGTTCTGGGATTTTTGCTCACCGTTCTTGTGATCATTTTGACCCCACGGGGTGAGATCTTGCGTGGAGCCCCAGATCGAGGGAGATTATCAGTGGTCTTGTATGTCTTCCATTTCCTAATAATTGCTCCCACAGTTAATTTCTTCAAACCAAGCTCCCAAATTAATAAAAAATCCTACAATGTGATTTTCTGGATTTTTTCTCATTTTGTCTGTCATAGTTGAAGTGTACCTATGATGAAAATTACAGGCCTCTCTCATCTTTTTAAGTGGGAGAACTTGCACAACTGGTGGCTGACTAAATACTTTTTTGCCTCACTGTATATTAGCAACTGGGACTGAGGAGCAAGCAGTTTACTCTTGGCACATCTGTGCACCTTTCATCCAAGCTACTCAATACTGCCCCTGCAGCCATAAGAAGTTTTAACAATAGGCTATCTAACTAACTACCCAACGTTTATTGACTTGATTATTCCCGTCATTCTTAGCTTAGCTAAATTGTATAGTCGTTGTGCGTTCTCAATGGACATTCGGGTGCTCTCATAAATTCGCTCTGGCTATCTACTCTGATTTCAGAGCACTCTCTTCTGAGGGTACCAGAGTTTAGAATAATGAATTTAGGAGCGCTCAACATCGGTTGAATATGGCCGGTGTCAGTTAAGGCAATTGTTGCCAGCAACACATTTAGTCACCAAGGCTCTAGATAACATGAAAACTACCTAACCAGCTCTGCTTGGGCGAGTAAAATGGTCACTCTCATTTGTTTCTGGAAGTAGCTAGCAAGCTAGCTAACGTTAGCTTGGGTGCTTGACTGCCGTTGTCGGGTCAGAACGCTCAAATCAACCCTACTCCTCGGCCCTAGCGTCCAGTGTGCTCCGAAAGCAAAATGCTCTGAATTTACAAACGGACAATCTGACAATGCTCTGAATTTTCGAGCGCACTCTGGCACTCCAGATTGAATTTAACAACACACCCAAAGTTGTAAAATGTCTAACTAGTCATTTGTTTTGCTAACTAGCTAGCAAGAGGTTGCATAGCAGCAGCATCAACTTCCGGTAGACTGGCAAAGAGCTAGTACTGAAAGGATACTGTTCCGTTGACAGTATACTAAAATGAACTAATAGCATATGTAATATATACTCATTAAGTATGTAGTATACCGTATGTTAGTATGGGTATTTGAACACAGCTAGGGTCTCAACTTACTATTAAGAGTATGAATATTAGAATACATAAGGTGCAATTTCGAAATTGGTTGTGCATCAACAGTTTTTCTCATTATGTCAGTCTCTGACAGTCACTCAATTAGCCATGTTCTAAACTTAGAAATCCTGTCTGAATACAGACTGGGCAAGCAGGGCACGTGCCGAGAGGCCCTGACCTTCTGGGCCCCCCATTGATTTAGTTAGTTATTCTCACTCAGATATCATATCAGTCACAAGTCCTTACAAAACGTTGAAGAAATTGAAGAAAACTTGCTTTAAAACTGCCACATTTTCTCTACGCCTCTTTGCAAAATGTGTAAGGATGCACTATGCAGAAATCACTCCGCCATTTCCTAGTTGCTAAAATTCTAATAGTTCACTTAATTTCAGTTTATGTGACAAAACAGGTATAGTGTAGATAATCAATGTACCATCTAAACCGCTGTGAAAAATATATTTTCCATTACCCAAAATATAGAATTTTCAGCTGTCTGAAACTGGTGTACAAAGCCAAAAGTAAAAGGTGTAACAACTAAATTTATGAACAAGAATCATAGAAATAGAGCACATAGAACATATCTGCCGCTTCTTAGACTTGCTGTCAATGAGAATGACAGATCTATAACACACATGTCAATGTGAATTTGGTCAAGTTGTCAAAAAAGTTACATATTGCAGCTTTAACATTTTCTCTCCATGTCAAGTGGGGGGCCACTAAAATGTTGTTTTTTTTGCAACGAGATTGGAGCCCCCCGAACAAATCTAATTTAGAGCCTCCAAAAGGCTAGAGCCGGCCCCTGGTTTTATGTGTTGATACCATTCCACTGATTCTGATCCAGCTATTACCATGAGCCCGTCCTCCCCAATTAAGATGCCACCAACCTCATGTGATTGAGCATCATGGGTAAAAACACACGAACATTTTCAACGTCACGCAAGCGTTTCCGCAAACTTTCCTGTTGTCTCTTGGTCGGGTTGTCTACATTGGTAATCGTTGTTACGGAATTATCAGACTAAAAACGTTTCAATTCCAGGCCAAATATGACTGAAAGCAAAACTACCGGTCCAACAGCCACGGAGGCTGGAGAGGAAAGGGACTGGGCAGCAGCAAAAGCCTTTTTTGACCGTTTAAAAACAAACAAACCTAAACCTGTAAGTGATACATTCGCATATTGGGGCGGCAGGGGTAGCCTAGTGGTTTGAGTGTTGGTTCAAAACCCCCGAGTTGACAAGGTACAAATCCGTCGTTCTGCCCCTGAACAGGCAGTTAACCCACTGTTCCTAGGCCGTCATTGAAAATAAGAATTTGTTCTTAACTGACTTTCCTAGTTAAATAAAGGTAAAATAAAAATATTGTTTGCAGATAAAAGAAGTGTCAATACGGGTATATTTGCTGCTAATCTCGTATCGTAATTTTATTCTGTTTTGCAAACAGCCCAAACCCCAGTATGCCGTTACTATCGCCATCTCCTCTCGCTCCCTGTTCAACATGGTTGCAGAGGGGAAGATCTACAAAGAAGATGGGGTCGAGAAGTATGTGGCCTATCAACAGGAGCACGACAATGAGCCGCTCATGCCAGGGGTGGCGTTTCCTCTAGTGAAGGTAGGTTAATTCAGAGAGTGATTGAAGGACATTGCCTACCGCCATGTCTGTGCGAGGAAAAGGCAGAGTGTGCCCGTACTATTATTATTATTATTGCAGTTTTGAAACTGCAGTAAAAGTGCACTAACTGCAGTCGACTGTGGTATTTCGGACGCAGATTGCAGAACTGCGGTTATACTGAAATTACTGCGGTAAAAAAGTTATTTTGGATGTAGTATTTTCAGCCTCCTGCAGTTATACTGCATTTTAACTACAGTTATACTGCACTCTGACTGCAATCATTTTGGTAAGGGGTATTAGATTCTGTTTATAGGCAAATTGGCTCTGGCAACAAAAACAGCCAAAATATGAATTTAAACACAGATCGATTCTCAATTGCATTGAGATTCTAGAAACACAGCCCCCTACTTTCATATCACATCAACATAATTTCACGAATGCAAGCATATTGGACGGCTGTCATTCATATTCCATTCACCCAGCTCAATGTAACATCGATAGGTTTAGGCTACTACATGATACTCGAATGTGGACTTCAGTTCACAACAGCTGCCTGTGACCAGGCAAAAAAACATTAGTAAACCCACAATACAATCCATGTGTACAATCACGCAGTACACCAAATTAATGCAAGTCAAGGTAAGCTTGGCCAGCTTGCATAAATAGCAGTCCTCTCTGAGGCAGGTTGTTGAGTAGGCTAAATGAACTGCATTAACTAGCTAAGTAAGTGAAAGGTAGACTCTGAAGGGGAAAAAATACAAAGAAACATAGCTAGCTCTCTCTGCTTCTTATTAATTTTTGGAAGAAATTAATTTAACTGTTCGATTGTCTCTCTTTGAGTCAACTACTACTTTCTGAGTCAACTACTCACCACACTTTATGCAGTGCTAGCTGTAGCTTATGCTTTCAGAACTAGATTAATTCTCTGATCCTTGGCTGGACAAGATGTTAGTCCATACTGCAAGAGCTCTGATAGGTTGGAGGAAAGTCTGTGAAAGTCATCATAATTTGTTTAAGTCTATGAGGGGGTGTGAACGTTAAAATGTTTAAACAAAAATATGGATCCTTAAAATTTAAGAAACATTTACAGTACAGTTGGCTAGCCTGCTCTTTCTCTTTGCAAATTGTGTGTTCAGTCTTTTGGTCATTTGCGTGTAGAATATCCTAGCTTATTTATTGATGATAGGCCTTTCTTTACTGAAGGTGCCAGATCCAACTTTTGATTGCAGATAGATAAGCCTAGTGCATAGTTCTGCCTGGTGGCTGACCTACCTATACTGTGCCCCTCTCTTCTCTCTCCCCCCGACCCTTTGTAGCTCATTATGAAAGATGCAAGTGTTTGTGTTACGAAGTACAGTAACTAATCAGTCTCCTCCTTTCCAGAAATACTGAATCTTAGGAGTTCATTCCTAGTGGCTGTTTTCTTTCAAATGTCATGGTATTTAACACATTTCAAAGTACTTTATTTTGGAGAGAGTGGTCTGCGCGCAAGCAGCTCGTGATTATTTGATTGACATTTCTGGTCGGCTAGTGATTGACGTTATTCCGTTTCAAAAGTGGCATTCCTTTACAGACAAGTAAAATGGCGTAGCAATTCGGCATTTTAAAAATGGTGTACCTTAGACAGACAAACATGTCATAGCTGAGGTGCTTTCAAGGGTATATGACTGCGGTAGATATACAATTCATTCGGAAAGTATTCAGAACTTCACTTTTTCCACATTTTGTTACATTTCAGCCTTTATCTAAAATAGTTGTTTTTTGTTCCTCAATTTACACAGAATAGCCCATAATGACAAAGCAAAAACAGGTTATTAGAAATAGTTATATTTTAAGCAACCATCACATTTACATAAGTATTCAGACCCTTTACTCAGTACTTTGTTGAAGCACCTTTGGCAGCGATTACATCATTAAGTCTTTTTGGGTATGACGCTACAATCTTGGCACACCTGTATTTGGGGAGTTTCTCCCATTCTTCTCTGCAGATCCTCTTAACTTCTGTCAGGTTGGATGGGGAGAGTTGCTGCACAGCTATTTTCAGGTCTCTCCAGAGATGTTCGATCTGGTTTGAGCTCTGGCTGGGCCACTCTAGGACACTTGGAGACTTGTCCCATAGCCACTCCTGCATTGTCTTGACTGTGTGCTTAGGGTCATTTTCCTGTTGGAAGGTGAACCTTTTCATTAAGGATCTGTCTGTACTTCTGTTCATTTCCCCCCCCCCCATGATCCTGACTAGTCTACCACTCCCTGCTGCTGAAAAGAATCCCCACAGCATAATGCTGCCACCACCATGCTTCACGGTAGGGATGGTGCCAGGTTTCCTCCAGACGTGAAGCTTGGCATTCAGGCCAATGAGTTCATGGTTTGCGAGTCTTTAGGTACCTTTTTGCAAACACCAAGCAGGCTGTCATGTGCCTTTTACTGAGGAGTGGCTTCTGTGGAAGGTTCTCCCATCTCCACAGAGGAGCTCTGTCTGAGTGACCATCGGTTTCTTGGTCACATCCCTAACCAAGGCCCTTCTCCCCCAATTTCTCAGTTTGGCCAGGCAGCCAGCCTGTGGTTCCAAACATCATCCATTTATGAATGATGGAGACCACTGTGTACTTGGGGACCTTCAATGCCGCAGAAAGGTTTTGGTATCCTTCCCTAGATCTGTGCATTGACACAATCCTGTCTCTGAGCTCTACGGACAATTCCTTCGACCTCATGGCTTGGTTTTTGCTCTGACATGCACTGTCAACTGTGGAACCTTATTTAGAGAAGTGTGTCCTTTTCCAAATCATGTCCAATCAATTGAATTTACTACAGGTTGACTCCAATGTTAACACAGTTGCAGCCAACAGTGTTTTTCAGTGACATGTTTGTGGCGTCTGTTTGTGTTCGAAGACTCATTTAGCTAATTAGCACATGTAGCCGACTGTCCAAACTGCCCCTAGACATCTGGCAATTCTGGGAAATGCCAGATGGGCTGGACCAGTTAATTTGTTGGTTTTATTTGTGTAATTTCTGTTATACTAATCTGCCAAGATGGGCAGGCCTGATTTTCTGATAGGCTAAGGTCATGCAAACTCCTATTCAAAGTGAAACGCGGCATAGCTGAAGATACTTGTTCTGACACTGTCATCAGTTAGACAGACATCATGGATCATAAACTGTAAGGGTGGGTGTCACTGCCTATAAACTTAGGAAGAGCACATTTTACATTTCTTCTCACTCAAAATGTCATTTTCTTTTGCAGCTAAAACCATGATTTTGGCAAACAGTAAAGTGCATTAGCCTCATGATTCCTGTAATGAAAGTGTATGCCCTGTGCCTGTTTTCACTGGGGCCTGCTTCTGTAATGAGCAAGCCACTCTCCTCCCCCCCACCCCCACCCTAATGCACTTGAGAGAAAAATATGTTCTAATCGTATGACATTTCAAAATGTAATTGGGGGGGAAAACACAGCTTTGGAAGCTTTGTCCCCCTTTTCCTGGTTGACGATTGGAGGGCCTCCGCTTTCTGCAGGTATCATTTGTATTTCTCAACGCTCAATAGCAATTATTTTACCACCTAGATATTTCATATGGCTTTGAGATATGGAGTGGTACACGTGCGAAATGCGCAAAGGACATTGCAAGTGTAGTGTAGGCCTATAGGTCACATGGGTAGTAGCCTACAAATGCAAAGTGCTTTAGGACATAAAATGTACTGTTGGTTGAATACATGGCTACTAGCAGTGGGTGTTAGTTATCGATCTAGTTCATTTTGTTTTGAGTTTCCACTTCCTCAGGTTTTGAACATTACGATGTATCATCTCTATTGAACTAAAAAAAAAAGAATCTGGAGTCCTTTTTTGACAAATATAGCAGCTATAGTCTAATTATCAACCCATAATACATGACAATTACTGGGTTAGGTTGCATTGAGTCATGCATTCCTGCTTGTACATGTTAGATGAAACAATGTTACACTTCTTCAGAGGGGGGCCTCTGTCCAAGGCAATTGATCCCATCACCCAGGAGATATGTGAGATGATTCCCCAGCAGTTTGCCCCTCTCCATAACTCCTATGATGACCACCCACAACTCAACCCAGCAATATTTAGTAAGCCTAAATAACTGGTAAATATCAATGCCTATAATGCACATTAAAACTAACGTTAATGCAACTTCACTACAATGTTACCGTTATCAGGCCCGTTTAGGTTGTTGCATAACATCATTCGTACCAAGGCTGGGCATGTCATAAGCTCATAATTTAATTGTACAAAATGGGCACGTAAATAGCCTACTAATCATTTGTTAATTATCATAACACGCAACAGGATTCACCCTGTCTCTAATTAATCTCTGAGGAACTCTTGTCATTTTGGTTTCTCCACAGTAGCTGTGCAGCCATTTTATCAGTTAAACCACCTCAAGTGGCAGTTTAGAATTAATCTCCAATCTAAGGTAATATTTTTTTTTTTATTCGTTGAGCAACAGGTTTGAAGTGAAAACTAAACTTAGATTAGAGGAAAGATTTAATTTAAATGTGAAATTTGTTGCGCCAAGATTATTAGAGCTCTTAAACTGGGTTAGATCAAGGTTTAATCCATGTTGGTGTGAACCACCAACGTGGGCCTTGCTGATTCAGGAGCACATGTACGACGGGCACGAGTTTGCAATAGAGCCTAAGTCGTTAGCTTGGCTTTTATAACATCTAATGCTTAAGCAGACAGAAGAAAAGCAGCACAGGGTGACAGCAGAGAAGATGCTTAGACTAATAGACAGCACAACAGGGTGGCAAACCAACATGGTTAGAGAAGAGGCCCAGTTATAGTGGTGAGTTGTAAAAACACCACTGGAAATACATCATTTTTTTAAAACATGAGCTGGATAAAAGAGGAGGACAATGTGTTGCCAGTCACTGGAACAGAAAATGGTTGAGAAACGCTGATTTGTACTACCAATGTAATGTCAGCACTATTGCCTGTCAGGGTATAGTGTGTGTGGTTGGTGGCCTTACCGGGGGTGGTAGCATGATGGTGGTTTATACAGCGACGTGGGCTGGTGTGGATAAAATGCCCGGGCCGAATTCTTATCCCCTTCCACCCCTGTGCATTTATCAGTACATGTGAGTGTGCCTGCCTGCATATGTATATGTTGCAACTTGGAACTAAATAGTCTGAAGAAACCACCTGTAAGTAGTTGCTCTAGTACCCGCCAGTCAGGTTTTGACTTTATCCGTGTCAATTCTGTCCTAAAAACACACACACACACACACACACACACACTGCAGGCTCTGATGAATGTGAACGCACGGCTGAGGCGGCTCTACCCCCCCGACAGTGACGAGTTGTTTGACATCGTCCTGATGACGAATAACCATGCCCAGGTCGGGGTGCGCCTCATCAACAGCATCAACCACTACGGTTCGTGGTCGACACGCTCAGCCATACTACAGTGCTATAAGCAGAGAAATACAATGACTAGTAATTATATTTCTTTGGTTATAAGACTCACTCCTTCTGTGCTGCATTTCACTGAATGACTGGTATTTTTGACCAAATGTTTTTTTATTAATAGTTAAATAGCTGTTTTGTGTGGATGTTATAGTGGCCATCTTTGGCTACCAGCCTGATGACGATACTATCAGATTTCTATTGGGTTCTGATATGTTTTTGTTTTTCACTCTCCCTGACAGATTTAACCATTGAAAGATTCTGTATGACGGGAGGGGAAAGCCCTATTGGCTACCTGAAGGCCTACATGACCAACCTGTACCTCTCAACGGATGGAGAGCAGGTCATCGAGGCCATTGAGGAGGGTAATTGATAATGCTACTTTCCTTTATTGTCCTATAGGGATTAAACTGTTTTAGTTTAGCTTGAATACTGCGTTTGTAACAGAGTTATTAAAAAATAAATAAATAAAAACTGTAGACGTACATTGTGGGAACGTTTTATAGGTATAATATAGCCTACAGATGTAATACATTATGATACCATTGTTATGAGCATGTATAAGCCCCTTATGTCTTTATAAATAGGCATTGCAGCAGCGACCACGTTTGCGTCCGGAGATGTGGAGAACCAGCTATCCGACACACAGCTGAAAGTTGCCTTTGACGGGGACGCCGTCCTCTTCTCTGATGAGTCGGAGATCATCGTGAAACAACACGGCCTGGACACGTTCTTTGAGCACGAGAAGGAGTTTGAGAACAAACCTCTTGCACAGGTGTTCGAGAGTACATGCCTCCATTTTTCTTGTAGCTTTTCGTTTCTGATTCACTTTTTTTCGATGGGTAACACTTTATTTGGAGTCTCCCTATAGAGGGTTATAGATTAGAGGTCGACCGATTATGATTTAACGCCGATACCGATTATTGGAGGACCAAAAAAAGCCTCTAGTATTGCCAGTGTAACAGTATAGCTTCCATCCCTCTCCTCGCTCCTCCCTGGGCTCGAACCAGGAACACATCGACAACAGCCACCCTCGAAGCAGCGTTACCCATGCAGAGCAAGGGGCGCGAGTGACGTTTGGAACGCTATTAGCGCGTACCCCGCTGACTAGCTAGCCATTTCACATCGGTTACACGAGCCTAATCTCGGGAGTTGATAAACTTGAAGTCATAAACAGCGCAATGCTTGACGCACAACGAAGAGCTGCTGGCAAAACGCACAAGTTCTGTTTGAATGAATGCTTACGAGCCCGCTGCTGCCTTCCACCGCTCAGTCAGACTGCTCTATCAAATCATAGACTTAGTTATAACATAATGACACACAGAAATACGAGCCTTAAGTCATTAATATGGTGGAATCCGGAAACCATCATCTCGCAAACAAGACATTTATTCTTTCAGTGAAATACGGAACCGTTCCGTATTTTATCTAACGGGTGGCATCCATAAGTCTAAATATTCCTGTTACATTGAAGGTTGAGCAATGTTATGTCATAATTACGTAAAATTCTGGCAAATTAGGCGGCCCAAACACTTGCATATACACTGACTCTGCGTGCAGTGAACGCAAGAGAAGTGACACAATTTCACCTGGTTAATATTGCCTGCTAACCTGGATTTCTTAGCTAAATATGCAGTTGAAAAAAATATATGCTTCCGTGTATTGATTTTAAGAAAGGCATTGATGTTTATGGTTAGGTACACATTGGCGCAACGATACGCACCACATCAATTATATGCAACGCAGGACATGCTAGATAAACTAGTAATATCATCAACCATGTGTAGTTAACTGTGATTATGATTGATTGTTTTTGCTAAGATAAGTTTATTGCTAGCTAGCAACTTACCTTGGCTTACTGCATTCGCATAACAGGCAGTCTCCTCGTGGAGTGCAATGTAATCAGGTGGTTAGAGCGTTGGACTAGTTAACTGCAAGATTGAATCCTCCGAGCTGACAAGGTAAAAATCTGTTGTTCAGCCCCTGAACGAGGCAGTTAACCCACCGTTCCTAGGCCGTCATTGAAAATAAGAATGTGTTCTTAACTGACTTGTCTAGTTAAATAATGGTGTAAAAAATATTTTTTAAATCTGCCAAATCGGTGTCCAAAAATACCGATTTCCGTTTGTTATGACAACTTGAAATCGGCCCTAATTAATCGCCCATTCCGTTTAATCGGTCGACCTCTATTATAGATGTTCAACTTACTATCAACAAACGTTTTAACTAACACACCCACTTACTCTAATCCGAGACCTAACCTTAACCCTTGTAAGTTGTTGCGTATCATCCGTGGTAGTTGATTGATTGGTGATAGTTTGAGTGTCTAAAGACCATCTATGATAGGAGAATGTCCAAATAAAGTTGAACCCATTTATGTTTTATTTGCTTAGATTTTTTTTTTTTTTTTTAAATACAAAAATGATGCAATGCCAACCCTATGTCTCGTTCATTCACTCAGGGTCCCTTAAAGTGTTTCCTGGAGGCGCTGGGGATGCTCCAGAGGAAGTTCTACGCCAAGAACGAGCGTATGACCTGCCCCATTCGTACCTACCTAGTAACATCCCGCAGTGCAGCCAGCTCAGGGGTCCGCGTCCTCAAGACACTCAGGAGTTGGGGCCTGGAGATAGATGAGGCCCTGTTCCTAGCCGGGGCCCCTAAAGGGCCTCTCCTGCAGAAGATCCAGCCTCACATCTTCTTTGATGACCAGATGTTCCACATTGAAGGTGCCAAGGAGCTGGGGACTATCGCTGCACACGTGCCTTATGGGATTGGACAGAAGTACCACAAGGGGATATTTATTGAGCAGCCTGCCAAAGACACGACGTAGTGAGCCTCCTAGGGGTGGGAATGTAGAATACATTATGCAAATAGTTCGTTGCGCACAACCCTGTCATCAGCAGTCGTTTTTGTTTTGTGCTGGATTTTGTATTTTTTTAAATAAAGCTACTGCTACTAAAATATTTGTATCAGCATATACTGTAGTAAAAATGTACTACTCACCTCAGGGATTTTTGCTAAAATAAAACAAGTTTACAATGTCACCTAATGTTCTGTTTCATAAGAAGAAAAGGGAGAATACTTTTCTGCAATATTCATCATATTCCAGTTGTTAATTACAGAATGTACTATCTAGTTTTTGTGTGAAAATGTATTTCATGAAGTGTGTTCACATTTCACACAGGGAAGTGTTTTATATCTTTAGAGAAGGACATTTGCTGCAGAGACAAACATGTATTTTACAGTAAAATGTCAAAATAATGGAAACAGTTGCGTACATGAGGGATACAAAGTATATTGAAATTAGTTGCTTCCACACAGGTGTGGTTCCGGAGTTAATTAATCAATTAGCATCCCATCCTGTATAAAACAAATGCTGGGCATGCCATTATTTTTGCCTACCATCGCTATGCCCCCATCCACAGGGCACAAGTAGGCACTGAATTATTTGACGAGCATAGCATGACAACTATGTAAACCATATGCCATGGCCATCTCGGTCACCAGATTTCAACCCAATTGGACAGCTATGGGAAACTCTGGAGTGGCGCTTGAGACAGCGTTTTCCATCAACAAAACTTCTCAAGGAACAACGGTGTCTCGTCCCTCCAAAGGAGTTCCAGACACTTGTAGAATCTACGCCAAGGTACATTGAAGCTGTTCTGGCTTGTGGTGGCCCAACGTCCTATTAAGCCATTTTATTTGACTGTTTCCTTTATTTTGACCTGTATATTCTCGACACTCCTGCATCTAGACTTCTGCCCATGCATGTCATGGTTTTGTGTACTGCGGTTTATCATAGCTTTGAGATTCTTTGCGTAGAGGAACGTTAAGGATATGTGCATAGTAAAGGTATGAAAGGGAGCATTTATAAGGTACATTTGAAGTCGGAAGTTTACATACACCTTAGCCAAGTACATTTCAACTCAGTTTTTCACAATTCCTGTCATTTAATCCTAGTAAAATTGCCTGTTTTAGGTCAGTTAGGATCACCACTTTATTTTAAGAATGTGAAATGTCAGAATAATAGAGTGATTCATTTCAGCTTTTTTTTCTTTCACCACAATGCCCAGTGGGTCAGAAGCTTACATACAGTCAATTAGTATTTGGTAGCATTGCCTTTAAATGGTTTAACTTGGTTCAAATGTTTCAGGGAGCCTTCCACAATAAGTTGGGTGAATTTTGGCCCATTCCTCCTGACAGAGCTGGTGTAACTGAGGTTTGTAGGCCTCCTTGCTCGCACACGTTTTTTCAGTTCTGCCCACACATTTTCTATGGGATTGAGGTCAGGGCTTTGTGATGGCCACTCCAATATCTTGACTTTGTTGTCCTTAAGCCATTTTGCAACAACTTTGGAAGTATGCTTGGGGTCATTGTTAATTTGGAAGACCCATTTGTGACCAAGCTTTAACTTACTGACTGATGGCTTGAGATGTTGCTTCAATATAGCCACATAATTTCAATCCTCATGATGCTATATATTTTGTGAAGTGCACCAGTCCCCCCTGCAGCAAAGCACCCCCACAACATGATGCTGCCACCCCCGTGCTTCACGGTTGGTATGGTGTTCTTCGGCTTGCAAGCATCCCCCTCTTTCCTCCAAACATAACGATGGCAATTATGGCCAAACAGCTCTATTTTTCTTTCGTCAGACCAGAGGACATTTCTACAGAAAGTACGATCTTTGTCCCCATGAGCATTTGCAAACTGTAGTCTGTCTTTTTTTATGGTGGTTTCAGGTTATGTCGATATAGGACTCGGTTTACTGTGGATTTAGATAATTTTGTACCTGTTTCCTCCAGCATCTTCACAAGGTCCTTTGCTGCTGTTCTGAAATTGATTTGCACTTTTCGCACCAAAGTACATTAATCTCTAGGAGACAGAATGCGTCTCCTTCCTGAGCGGTATGACGTCTGCGTGGTCCCATGGTGTTTATACTTGCATGCAATTGTTTGTACAGATGAACGTGGTACCAGGCGTTTGGATGAACCAGACTTGTGGAGGTCTACATTTTTTTGGGATGATTTCTTTTGATTTTCCGATGATGTCAAGCAAAGAGGCACTGAGTTTGAAGGTAGACCTTGAAAAACATCCAATTTACTAAAATTATGTCAATTAGCCTATCAGAAGCTTCTAAATCCATCACATAATTTTCTGGAATTTCCCACGCTGTTTAAAGGCAAAGTCAACTAAGTGTATGTAAACTTCTAACCCACTGGAATTGTGATACAGTGAAATAATCTGTCTGTTAACAAATATTGGAAAAATGACCCGTGTCATGCACAAAGTAGATGTCCTAACCGACTTTTCAAAACTATAGTTTTTTAACAATACATTTGTGGAGTGGTTGAAAAACAAGTTTTAATGACTTCAACCTAAAGTGTATGTAAACCTCCGACTTCAACTGTAGAATACTTATTGATATGAAAGTAAAGCATTTTGGTTTTCATGCACAGGCTACCATATAAAACAGGCTTTATTACACTTATTTACACTTAATATCTATTCCACTTTTTACTATCCATTCATTTATCTAATATATTCATTTTTCCTATTCCATAAAATGACATGACATTGTAAACGCAATTAACCTAACTTGCAGGTGAAGCTGTATCAGGCTCTATCACAATGTCAAGAAAGCTAGTTGACCATATCTACTGTTCCACTTGTAAAATGTTACGTCAGGCGTTATGCTTACAGTTTCAAATTGAAATAAACATTATGCAAAAGGAAGTCTATTTCATGTTGCACATGTATTTTTTTTTTTTTTTTTACATAACACATTTTTGAGGAATTATTCACATTCTTTTAACTCTAATTTCTATACTTAAGAATATCAAGATTGTATTTTTTTATTGTTGTTGCTTTTAACTGAGAATAAAGAGTTTATCGTGTGCGTATAGCAGTACGGTGTTGAATATAGGTTAGAAATAGATTAGAACGGTCAATTTGTTTTTTTAATCTATTATCAAATATCACCAATAGATGGTGCTGATGGCTATAAAATAGCTGAATTGTTTTGTTCACTGGTTTGTGGTGTTTACATTGGCCTTTGCTTTAGCATTTTTTGCTCTCACGTGAACTGTAGCAATCAAATGTCTAAAACCCATTCAGATCCTGGAGTCAAATCTTGCATCAATCAGCCTCCCCCTGCTGGAACCAGAGTTGATCAAAACCCTCTTCCATGCACTTGGAGGAACGCCCCATAGGAGAGCACTGTCATTCACACTATTTAGTGTACGCGAGGTATCTTTTCTGCCTGTTGGGCAACAGACTGCATCTCCATGAGCTGGGCCCAGCTGGCAGTTGCCATGGATACTCTGGGTGCTGACACTAGGAGGACTGAGTAGACGCTGCTTGTTTAAGACACAAATCATAACAAAGGATTAGAGGCACAAAGTAACCCCGCGGGGTTCTATGAGATACACCTCGTCCTCATCACACAGGCACTATAATTAGCTGTGTGGGTGTATTCTTGTGTGAAGGTGGAGATCATGGTGTTTATTCAAAGCATTTTACTTTGTAAAATAGGTAATTCACCACATCCACTACCAATATGCACCTACCTATGCAACAGATGGTTGATTGTGGTTGTTGCTCTGCTGCCATGGATGTCTGGGATTGACCTGTATGTGTTTGTGCTTCCCAGAATGAGTTCAAGCCCAAGAACATCAAGAAGAAGAAGAAGAAGGTGAGTGTTATCATGTCTGTGGACGGAAACAGAAGGTAAGGGGGGCGGGGGTCTCAACGATAGGAGATGGATTGGGGCGTGTGGCTATGTGGGGTTTATTTTGGATAATCTCTGAAGAGGGGTTTGTATGAACGCTGTCTGTTGGTGATAAGTGTGTGTCGGGATGGGATGGGGATGTTTTGGTGTCTACAGGGATGTCAACAACAGCAACAGCACTTGACTGTATCGTGCTGCCAGGGAGCTAGCATGTTGCACTTCTTTAGGCTGTGTTACGTAGGACTGACACACACACAGTGATACGGCTGCTTCTTGCCAACAGGAAACTGTGATATGATAATGACATGTATTGAGGTCAGCTGGCCCCGTTCCTTACAAGAAGGAGCAGGATGATTCCCACAGCAGCAACATTATCCAGGTCACCAACCAAAATCTGGGAGGGGCCTAAAATACTGTAATTCAACCAAATGACTATCAACTCACTGTAACTTATTGTAGGTCTATTTATAGAGGAACTTATTCAGTTGTTTAGTGTTAACATATTTTTTTATAAGACATTGGCCTATAACACAGAGTTGGAAGCAGACGTTCAGCAATGACTCTACTATAGACTTCTAGTGTAACAAAGATGGTTCTGTACATATTTAAAAACTTAGATGTATTGAGTTTCAGTGGGTTTTTAGAATGGCTTTACTTTTCCACAGTGCAAATGTCAGTGTTCCATTTAGGCCTTGTGGTTTCCTGGGTCCTGATTCTGGCATTGGACAGAATAATCCTCATAGTATCCTCATCCTCATATTCAATCTCAATTCCACATGATATGGAATTAAATGCAACTGTGGTTTGATTATGTCACAATCAATAGAAGAGTCTTTGGTTACTATGGCGTTGTTAACCTAGATGAACTGTTAGTCATGCGGTCGTGATTATGACTCAATATGTCAGAACACTGAGAAACACCACTGCTGTTCTGTCCATAGAAATAGAATTATGTTCTAGTTCTCTGGTTCCGTCATTCAAGCACAAGACAGAAAGTTGCCTGAAGGCTGTGGATCATTGTATTGTTGACCCAGACGGAGTGTACTTCACAAGGATTGTCTTTTTCTGAGAAAGCTAACCATGGATAACTCTCCTGAAGGTAAGCACTGACTGGACTGATGTAAAGGTTGAAAAATGCTGGTAACTTTCCCAAAACTACCAATAGAGCAAGATTTGACTTAATTTGTACAGTCCAATAGTCATGGTGTGCTGAATGTGCCATTGCTGAACCAAGGCGGTGCCCTCTTTGTTTTAGTGAACCAGGAGCAGGGAGACATACCAATGATCCCATTGGTCCATGAGCCCATGTCAGGGTAAGGGTTTTCTACATAACACAATGTAACATCTGCACATGGGTGCAATCCTAATGAAATGAGAATTGGGTGAGAAAGAATCCTAAAGATGTTCCAATGGACATGGTGAGGTCTCTTTATTTCAAAGTCATGTTTAACTTCCTGATGACCGCTAGGGATGAGATGCAGAGAGCCCAGAATCAGGTGAACAACTTGCAGCAGTCAATGAACCACATGCATGAGCAGCTGAATTCCATGGGGAGGCAGTTTACTGAGTTGCAGAGTGCCCTCTCTCAGGTAGTAGATTAGTCTCCGCAAGAGTAGAATGAGTCATGTGTAGTCATGATGTTATGAAGATTGATGATGATGATGGCTGGGATTGTGATGATGTTGATGATGATGACTGGAATGGTAATGGTAATGATGTCTTTGTAACTCCTATACTCCACCTGTACTGGATAGCTCCTTGATGACAACATGCCTATGGCACCTGAAGCGGAGCGGATCCAACTGAAGAACGTCACCCCTGCACAGTGGGACAGAATCCTCCCGATAGGAATCATCCAGAGGGAGGATCCCAACCAGAACCAATCATTCCAACAAGGCGTCATCCCAATCAAAAACAATGGAATGGAACAGATGGAATATCATGGACCACCTCCACCTCCCATCATCCCCATGGTGGGATCCTGGGACGCTGGAGTGAATGCTCCACGTTGTGGAGATTTCTATGCCAGGAGAAAAGGTCATAAGAAAAGCCTTATCTTATGAGTGTGTTGTCTAAGTGTCTACGTTAAACAGATTTAACTCAATTCATCCATTTGCCTGGAGCCTTGTTTGTGTTTGGGTTGTGAACAAAGTATCATTGCAAGTTACACCGTCAGCTAGTGATTGTTCTGTACGGTGACAAGCAGAGTGGCTTGATTTCTCCCACTTGTCACAGATATCCGGAGTAGATATGTGGCGGATCCTGCTTTAATGACCATCACCAAGCCAGAACACTTCGAGGCCAACCCTCAGAGACAGGCTGGCAGTTGGCCGGTGGCTAAACCTCAGCGCCCAGCACCCCCAGTACAGAAAACACGAAACAGTGGAGGCTGGCTCAGGTGGTTCTTCGGTGAAAAGGAAGAAGTTCCTCAGATGACAAGGATACCAGATGACAAGCCTAATTCTGTAAGGAACCTGTTGTGTATATTGTGCATAGAGACACTATAGTGGATTCATCTATTTCTCAGTGTCTTGATTCACATTGTCTTTATTACCTTCTTCCTTAGATTGTCTGGGATCAAAACCTGCACAGATGGGTTGATGCAAGTCCCATGCCCAAGACTGAGGTATTCACTTTAATTCACGTCATTAAAGCAGTGGATGACCATCGTATTTCAACTGTAAGAACGTTACTAATACATTTGCACATTTGTTGATATGTTTTCCAGAACAAGCCTGTTCCACCTCCTCCCCCGATGGGGATGTATCTGGGGAACTCTAGTCTCCCCAAAGGAGTGAATCCTTACTCCATGAAAGCAGGTGAATAGCGCTTTAGACTACACTAGGTTTAACTCGCAAGACTGTGCCAGCCATTGATAGCCCTCTCCGATGATCTCCTGCTAACACCTTTCCTTCTAACAGCAGATCAAGGAAGCCTAGGGGACAGGTATCCCAAGCTATTGTACCATGGTGGGATCACCACAACGCCTCCATACCAGGGTCCTGGATCGCTCCCTGCCCAGCATGCAACACTCATGGCACCGATGACTGTGCCATTCGATGTTGACAGGCAGAAACTTGGCCCAGGCACTCTACCCTTTTGAGAATCGACACTGAGCAATCCTTCTGCAACGATTTATTTAATTAGCTTTAATATACAGCAACACTTGGCTGAAGTTGCAGTGATTTTTAAGCTATTTATTTTTGTCTCACAGGTCGTTTTCCAGGAGGGATCATTTGATATTTCAGCATTTTAAAAGACAAAATCAAATAAGATTTCGGGCTTTGAAAAGTTATTAAAAGTCTGTATGTTCACGTAGCTTTGATATGTTTTCTGGCATCCTTTACAAGCCCATTGCTTGTGCACATTTCTCTATGTTACATACTTTACAGATGGGTATATTATTTATACATATGTTTTTCAAAATATATTTAAAAAATAATTAATCTATTTCATAAACATAATATCAAATGTAAATAAAGTGCATTTTAAATTGTACACCATATATTTCAATATATGACATTACTGCAGGATTAGCGTTGTGAGTGGGCCTTAGGGAGCCATGCTTGCCCTACCGCACCTCCTAGCCCGTCCAAATAAAATACATGGTTGAATGAAACTTTGCAAGACTTAGATTTTTTTGTTGTTGTTACTATAACACTAATGTATGATATTTGTCAATTTTGAAAGTTTTAATTACCGCAAAACATTTTTTCTTGTTAAAATAAATATGTCTCAAGAAATTATGACTGACAGGGATTTAGACCTATCATAAATGCAGCATGAAGCTCATTTCTCTTTTTGATGAGTCAAATTAATAGTGGGCGGAGTGTTATGTAAACAGCCTTGTGATTGTTCGGAATGTCATGTTCAAGAGTAGGCTACCTTAACTTGTTTTCTTCATCGTGGTCGAAATGAATATTAAAAATTGGTTTGCTAAAAAGAATGCCTCATCTGCTGCAACAAGTAGTCTTAAAACATCTGGCCACAACACAGCAAGGATATGAAATAATTGACTCTTTATTGATATGACATGGACATTCTCAACGGATTCCTTCGTATAGAGTGCATTTGGAAAGTATTCAGACCCATTGACTTTTTCCACATTTTTTTTATTCTAAAATGGATTACAATGTTTTTTCCCCTCCTCAATCTACACACAATACCCCGTAATGACAAAGCAAAAACAGGTTTTTCGAAATGTTTGAAAATGTATTTAATTTTTTTTTTTTAAACTGAGATCACATTTACATAATTATTCAGACCCTTTGTATTTTGTTGAAGCAACTTTGTCAGAAAGTCCGGTCTCTGGCCACTGTTCTTGGGGACCTTCAATGCGCCAGAAATGTTTTGGTACCCTCCCCCAGATCTGTGCCTCGACACAATCCTATCTCTGAGCTCTACGGACAATTCCTTCACCCTCATGGCTTGGTTTTTGCTCTGACAAACTGTCAACTGTGGGACCTTATATCGACCGGTGTGTGCCTTTCCAAATCATGTCCAATCAATTTAATTTACTGCAGGTGGACTCCAATCAAGTTGTAGAAACATCTCAAGGTCGAATAAGATATTTCAGTTTTTATTTTGATAAATTTTGATACATTTTTTGCAATAAATTCAAAAAACCTGTTTTCGCTTTGTCATTATGGGGTATTGTGTATAGATTGATGGGGGAAACAAATGTATTTAATACATTTTAGAATAAGACTGTGACATAAACAAAATGTGGAAAAAGTCAAAGGGTCTGAATACTTTCCAGGATGCTCTGTATGTTAAAATAAGATGATCTTTGTATTTAAAGCAGTTGTTTTTCGTGTTGTTGTTATTGTAACTTTTTGTGTCATTATTATTGTAGTTTGGAAGCAATGAATTTGATCGTATATGATTATTTGATAAGAATTTGTTAATAAACTATCATTTTACCCAAGCGGTGGTGATCTGTTCAAAATAACCATAATGTGACTATTTCACGAATGGTCTTGAACGCACAAGTTGGTTCAAAAATTGTACAGAAAAATGTGTTATAGCCTATAATTTAACAGAGTGATTATTGTCATTGTATTGTTATAATGAGGCAATTCCATTTTGGATGCTTCCCAATCTACTTAATTATTGTCATGAATGCATCTTTCCTCTGCAAATGCGATCAAAGATTTGCATTAGCCTATTATAAAGGTGATTTAAGCAGCTGCGATGAGTGTAAGTAAACGCATTTGAATTTAATTTAAATGTTAGTGTTTCCTATGTCATGTAGGTACCAGGCCATGCATGATACAAATATACGGGATTGTCTATTGTGCTGAAGTTAGAGATCAATGTACAGGTAATGCCGAAGCTGATCGGCAGCAAGCCACGTGGACATGGGTAGGCTTATGCATGTTGTGCATTTTATTACGGGTTTGAAATGCTCTATAACAATGGGAATTCCCCCCCAATGGAATACAAATGCCAGTCCAAATGATTAATTCTGGGTCCGGGCCTGCTCTACTGTATGGGTGTGGTGAGTAAACTGAGACCTGAAGACTTGCGTTGACTCCCTGAGTTATTGCCCAGGCTTTAGCTCAGTGGGATAACAGCCTTGAATTGTGCAAATCCGGTTCGAATCCTGCTGCTTCACACTGCTCCTCTAAGCAATAGATGTTTGTTTTCCAAGTTCAACGTTTTGTTGGACTGTAATTGGTCAGTAACTGATGTTATTGCAGACCTAACGGCGTTGTTCCACTGAGATCCCAGGAAACCAATCTTACTTGGTCTTACCTTATTCAGTTTATCCCTGTGTTTCATTCGATTGCACGGAAAGCCCCCCTATAGCTGTTTGCTGGCATCGACAGCATGAGATGGATTATTGATGTCATATTGACTGCCAGGCCTATACCATCATGGCTTTCACAAAATCACCTGTTATTGACACCCACAGCAAAGTGAAGAAACACACATTCGTAAGATCCAATTCAAATTTGATGCCCAAAGAAAAGAAACAGGTGAACGAGTCTCTGAAAGACTGCCGCAAACAAGCTAAAATCAATGGTTGCTTTGCCAGTGTTTTTTCAAAGAATGGAGAAAGCAGGATTTTTGTTGATAAGACACTTAGCCCTAGAGATGAGAGGGAAAGTGCCCTAGTAGTGTTCACTGACAAAATATTATCTATCTCGGGAGGAATAGCATTAACTGCTCTTGAGTGTGAGAATACAGTGGTGAGGATGATTGCTTTTGTGTCTCAGGGTTGGAGATTTATCTTATCTATCACACAATGTTGCTCGAAATCATAACTTAAACTCCGAGATGTTTGGCTCCCAAATAACACCAGCCTGTGGTAGAGTGGTCGTTAGGACAGAGAGACAGAGAGAGAGAGACCTTAGACCTTATCGTCTGAGACCCAACTAGGGTCACCCAGCCACATAATAATACACACAGGCACAAACGACCTGAGAGCACAGCAGGAAAGGGTGGGCACAGCAGGAAAGGGAGTGATTGACCGCAGGGCTCTCCAGAGGATGGTGTGGTCTGCCCAACGCATCACCTGGGGAAAACTACCTGCCTTCCAGGTCACCTACAGCACCCGATGTCACAGGAAGGCCAAAAAGAACATCAAGGACATTAACCACCCAAGCCACGGCCTATTCACCCCGCTATCATCCAGAAGGCAAGGTCAGTACAGGTGGATCAAAGCTGGGACCGAGAGACTGAAAAACAGCTTCTTTCTCAAGGTCATCAGACTTGGTCTGGTGACTGTTAAATAGCCATCACTAGCCGGCTTCCACCTAGTTACGCAACCCTGCACTTATATACATAGACTTGGATTCACTGGCCACTTTCATAATGGAACACTAGTCAATTTAATTATGTTTACATACTGCTTTACTCATCTCATATGTATAATACTACTGTATTCTATTCTACTGTACTTTAGGGTCTGAATACTTATGTAAATGTCATGTTTCAGTGTTTTCTTAAATAAATTAGCAACAAGTTCTAAAAACCTGTTTTTGCTCTGTCATTATGGGGTATTGTGTGTGCATTGATTTGGGGGGAAAACGATTTAATCAATTTTAGAATGAGGCTGTAACCGAACAAAATGTGAAAAATAGGCAAACCGTCTGAATACTTTCCGAAGGCACTGTATATTCCCATACTTTAATGAAGACAGCTCTCCATCCTAGAGGGTGAGATCCATTATTTCCAGCTCCAGGGACATGTACTAGTCTGTGGTGACCTAAATGCTAGAACTGGACAGGAACCTGACACCCTCAGCAAACAGGAGGTCAAACAGCTACCGGGAGGTGACAGCATTCCCTCCCCCATATGCCCCCATAGACACAACTACGACAACATAACCAACAACAACAGGTCACAACTCTTGCAGCTCTGTCGCAGTACATAGTCAATGGTAGGCTTTGAGGGGACTCCTACGGTAAGTATACTGTACATATAGCTCATCTCGTGGCAGTAGTACTGTAGACTACTTTATCACCGACCTCAACCCAGAGTCTCTCGGAGCATTCACAGTCAGCCCACTGACACCCTTATCAGATCACAGCAAAATCATAATCTACTTGAACGGAGCAATAATCAACCATGAGACATCGAAGCTGAACAAACTGCATATTATTGAGAAATACTGTAGATGGAAGGAGGGTAGTGTAGAAACCGACCAAAAAACTATTGGCCAACAACAAATCCAATCCCTCCTAGACAAGATGTTTTCCTGCAATAGTGAAGGTATAAACTTAGGAACAGGAGGAAGCCTGAACAATATATTTGACCTATCAACTAACATTTCTTACCAAAATACTGATCAACAGACCACGTATATACCCTGCACACCATCCTTGACAAACTAACAAAACAAAATATAAGCAAAGTCTTCTAAGTAAAACAAAAGTAATGGTGTTCCAAAAAAGGTCCAGACAACAAATGCAAATTCTATCTCGACACTGTTGCCCTTGAGAAAACAAAGAATTACACCCCCCTGATCCTAAACATCAACACAACAGGTCACTTCCACAAGGCTGTGAATGACCTTAGAGACTAGGCAAGAAGGGCCTTCCATGCCATTAAAAGGAATATTAAACTCAACATCTAATTAGGATCTGGGTAAAAATAGTTCAATCGGTTATCGAACCCATTGCTCTATATGGTTATGAGTTCTGGGGTCCGCTCACCAACCAAAGATTCATAAAATGGGACTAACACCCAATTGAGACTGCATGCAGAATTCTGCAGTAATATGCTCTGTGCACAAGTAAAACGCCAAATAATGCATGCAGAGCAGAATTAGGCCGATACCCACTAATGATCAAAATCCAGAAAAAGAGACGTTAAATTCTATAAATTCTACAACCACTTAAAAGGAAGCAATGCCCATGCCTTCCACCACAAAGCCCTTGCCTAGAGAGGAACATAGAGAAGAGTATTCTCAGCCAGCTGGTTCTGGGGCTTTGTTCACAAACACAAACTGACCCCACAGAGCCCCAGGACAGAAATCCATTTAGACCCAACCAAATGATGAGAAATCAAAAACAGAACTATTTGGAATGCTATCTGGACCTAAACAGAGAGTACACCGTGGCAGAATACCTGACCACTGTGACTGATCTCAAATTAAGAATGAACAGACTCTGAAGACCTGCAACATTTACCTAGAACTAAAGCTGCAGATAGCAATACTGGGTGATTTGAAAAGTCATAGTCAATCGATCAATAGTATAATCATTATTTTAGCAAAAATGTTCATCTTTAATTTACAATCTGTAGAAACTATGAGAATAAAAATGTTCAGTACTTTTGTGAAGCATCACAGCACAGTTGAAAAACATGGCAAATAGAAATCCAAAATGTATGGTGTTCAGAGATAGATGGGAGGGGTTGAATGGAGCTGAAGGGTGGGACTAATAACAAGATAAACAATGTAAAACATACAGGATCTGTAGAATGTATATAGGATCAGAACATTTGTGAAATAGTACAGTTACAAATATATGGCAAATAGAAATCAAACTGGATGGACATCAGAAATAGAGGAATAACGCAGTGTGGAATCACATCAGCAAGATTTGTGGCCCGTTGACATAAGAAAGGGGAAACCAGTGGAGCACAAACGACATTGTAAATACAACCTATATTTATCTATTTATTTAATTACCCTTTAATTCTTCAATTACTTGCACATTGTTACAACACTGTACATAGCCAGTCACATAACCAGCATGCAGAGAGATAGACAGATCAATGACTGACCGACTGACAGAATGGGAGAGCGACCTAATAGGTCTCCTGACATATCTCCCAGACACAAGACAATACCATAGTAAATGCTTGGAGACATACTGTACAGCCACACACAGCCTTTTCCCTGCAATAAACAAGAGCTTAGTACGAGTCGACCGGCTGTTGCCGACTCCTCCCTCCAGAGACCCCCTGACCAGCCAGGCAGGTCCATGTAGGCCCAGAGCCCCAGAACCAGTCGACAATGGGGAGCAAAATACAGTGCAACCAATGAACAAGCATCCCCCAATTATCTCCACCTCTACTGCCTGTATAGCAGGAATTCATTTTAAGAACATTACCAAGCAGCAGCCACGGGCTGACAGTCTCTCCCTGTCAGGGCAATACTTCTAAATTGGCTACCTCCCATCTCCTCCTGAGATTGAAAAGAGATTATTAAAAACATTTATCATAAGAGAGACTGAGACTGTCGAGAAATGTCTGGGGATAGGTAGAGAGAGAGAGAGAGAGAGAGAGAGAGAGAGAGAGAGAGAGAGAGAGAGAGAGAGAGAGAGAGAGAGAGAGAGAGAGAGAGAGAGAGAGAGAGAGAGAGAGAGAGAGAGAGAGAGAGAGAGAGAGAGAGAGAGAGAGAGACAGACAGAGAGACAGACAGACAGACAGACAGACAGACAGACAGACAGACAGACAGACAGACAGACAGACAAATAGAGAGAAACACAGACAGACAGAGAGTGAAAGACAGAGAGAGAGAGAAATAGAGAGACAGAGCCCCGTGTACTGTAGGCCAGGCTTGACTGTCCTCCCCAGCAGCAGACAGGCTGGTGGCCCCTCGGGGCCCGTTGGACCGGCTGGGCTGTAGCAGCAGGCAGGGTGTGGGGGCCCAACACCAGGGGGCACGCATGCGCAGGGCCCCCCCAGCACAGCCATCGCTCAAGCCCTACATAACGGATGGACCACTAATGACCACCCTGGAGACTGGGAGAGTCTGGGTTTTACCCATCAAGAGACTTACAATACAGACATACTAGCTAAACCACAATATACTGTATCCACAGAATGAACTTGAACACTATTATACTGTATCTCTATGGCTGTATCTAAGTTGACTTCATAGGGATACACTGTGGGGCTAGGCTAGGCTGTCGTGCTGATCTCAGATCTCGGCTCTTTGATCCTCTGTGATTATGCTGACTGTAGCAGGCGTCATTATACGAGCTCCGAGCGAGCATTTTGGGTGGGGTATGTTATTAAATGGCTCCCTAGTTAGGGTGCATGCAAATTGGAGAGCTTGGTACAGGGATGAGTATAATGTGACTCAATTGGCCTGCTGCTCCATTGCAATAAGTAGAGTTCATTGCTGTCTGACTATCTGCCACTCGATAGCCAATCATAATCTTTCACACACACCCCTCTGCTCTCGCACACACAGAGGAACAGAGGCGTTATCGACTAAGTTATGTAACATGCTGAATATTGATGAAAATCACAGCTATGGCTCTCTCATTTGAATAGAGTATGCACAGTATATTCAGTATTCCCCTTACACTCACTCATGTCTGTTAATGTAGATTTCGCTTATCCCTCCAAGTTTAAGGATTTTTAAGGAGTCAAGGTTGGGGTCAATTCCAGACAATTCAAGAAGTACACTAAAATTCCAATTCCTATTCTCTTCCATGCTTTTCAATGAGGAACATGTGGAATTAGAATTCACCCCAACCCTGATAAGGGTAGGAACTACAAAGATAGGGATTGACAAGTAGAAAAATAGGGTGACATTTTTGTGGTGCAAAAGAAGTGCATATCTGGGCAAAAAGTACCATAAACCTCATTATAATCTGGCAGTGTGATTTAAGGCTACGCACCGCACCACGGTTAATCATATCACAATCAACTGTTATCAGTTGAACGTGGACACAAATATCACACTTTTTTGTATTAACATTTTTTGGGAAATATTGTAATAAATATGAAAATGAGGTTATATTTATTTAAGTATGCACATATTTGCATATCACACAAATACACATTTTGGGACAGTGGATGATGTCAGCCTAAATATTTTGATTTCATCTTGTTAAGAGACTCGCAAACCGGACTTACACATAGCCGATCATCTTTCTATCTTTAAAATATTAAAGAAAGGTATGAAAAATGCATTTTAAAAAGTATAAATAACATTTAATTGAGAATAAAAATTTGACAGCATGTCAACAATTCCCTATGTAAACTGAACAAAAATATAAACGCAACATGTAAAGTGTTGGTCCCATGTTTCATGAGCTGAAATAAAAGATCCCAGAAATGTTCCATATGCACAAAAGCTTATTTCTCAAAAATGTTATGCACAAATTTGTTTACATTCCTGTTAGTGAGCATTTCTCCTTTGGCAAGATAATCCGCTCACTTGACAGGTGTGGCATATAAACAGCATGATCACTACACAGGTGCACCTTGTGCTGTAGCATGTGGACATACATTTCATGTTTATTTCTCTACCATAAGCCGCCTCCAATGTCGTTTTAGAGAATTTGGCAGTACGTCCAGCCGGCCTCACAACCGCAGAACATATGTAACCACGTCAAGCTTCTTCAGTCTGAGACCAGCCACCCGGACAGCTGATGAAACTGTGGATTTGCACAACTGAAGAATTTCTGCACAAACTGTCAGAAACTGTCTCAGGGAAGCCCATCTGCATGCTCGTCGTCCTAACCAGGGTCTTGACCTGACTGCAGTTCGGCGTAGTAACCGACTTCAGTGGGCAAATGCTCAATGGCCACTGGCACCCTGGAGAAGTGTGCTCTTCACGGATGAAACCTGGTTTCAACTGTAACGGGCAGATGGCAGATGTGTGGATGAGCGGTTTGCTGACGTCAACGTTGTGAACAGAGTGCCTATGGTGGCGGAGGAGTTATGGTACGGGCAGGCGTAAGCTACGGACAATGGAAACAATTGCGTCTTATCGATGGCAATTTGAATGCACTGTTACCGCTACGTGATTTTGAGGCCCGTTGTCGTGCCATTCATCCGCCGCCATCACACCATGCTTCAGTATTATAAGGCTGAAAATGTCCTAGTTCTTCCATTGCCTACATACTCACCAAGCATGTCACCCATTGAGCATGTTTGGGATGCTCTGGATCGATGTGTAGGACAGTGTCAGCGCCTCCTCATAACGCCCTCATAATGCCCCTTGTAGAAGAACGTTTCAAATTAAATCAAGCTGCCAGATTATAATACGGTTTACAGTATTGTTTGCACAGATCTGTGCTTTTTGTACTGCGAAAATATAGGCCACGGTAGCCTGTAGCTTGTATGCCATACAAGTGACTGTTTACTTGATTATTATCCATTAGTGTCTCCCTCTCTCACATTGCGTCCCATTATTCTCTCTCTCCCCATCAATTGCCATGTGTTTCTATCTGTGACCAATGCTCTGTTGGAGCCACTGACCTGGAAAAGGCATAAAAAGTCTCATTGGCTCCAATGCTATCTATAGATGGTCTAATTAAGGACTTTGGCTGTGCTCTCAGAGCAGGGCCTGTTGAACTGCTTGATACTTCCTATGAACATATTAAACTTAGATATTCCAAGGTTGCTTGGCTTGCTGCTTTTGTGGGATATAATTAGAGGAAACTGTATTTTTGCAGTTTTCTTGTTATGCTAGTTTCAGCCTTTTTATAGGGTTGATTTCGGGGTAGTAACTAACACAGCTCTCAGTTTAACCTGGCTGTTACAGGGGGGTGGAGTTATAGTAGGGGGACCACACATTTAGGCTACAGTGATCATTTTGTAAGATTGGCATGAACGGGCAATGTGGCACCTAGTTTAATATCTGAGTTAGGGTGGTCCTGGAACAGATTGGCATGGTAGGGGGCCACTCGTTTGTCCTGGGGTGTTAACGAACCAGACTGGTCCTAGGTCAACCTGACTGGCAGGGATAGCCTCCCCAGCATCCCTGTTCTCTCAGGGGGCTGGGCAAGCTATCCTCAGGCTCCACCACCTCTGGCTCCTGCCCTGGATTCATGCATTTCTGGTTGGAGGAATCTGATGTTTCAGCCCCCACTTACAGCAGGTCTTTCCAATGCAGCCTGACATCCAGCCCCAGCCCTAGCAGAATCAGCAGCAGCAGTGAGGCCTAAGCCAGCCTAGACAACTGGAGCTCCGGGGAGGTCTGCCTGCTCCGCAGCTCCATCAGGAAGCACAGCCAGGAGACCTTCCAGGCCAGACTCAACAGCTCCATCTTAGCCAGAGGGCCTCACAGCAGAGCTCGTCCCCATGGAGTCCAGGGAGGGCCATGCAGCCTCGTGGAGATGCATGAGGGGGCAGAACAGGCAGCATGGGGAGGGGGAGCCTGGTGGGGGAGAGGGAGGGGGAGGGGGAGGAGGGCTGGTTCCGTGCAGAGCCAGTAGCCAGGACACCACAACAGCCACCAGCAGCAGCAGCAACAGCGGCAAAACGATCAACACGTTATTGTTGGCTGGAGAAAAAGATTGAAGCCAAACTCAAGTTCTCAAACTTCCTGGACGACGTCGGTGGCAGAGTGCTCGTCCCAGGCAGCCTGGAGGCCTTCCAGAAACTACAGCCTCCCCCTCCTCCCCAGAGATCCAGCTCCCTCAGCCCCAGAACCTGCCCCAGCACCACCACAGGGTCGGAAGACGACGTGATCCAAGTGGAGTACCGGTGGAGGAGCAGTCTGCCCTGCTCAGTGGCACTGCAGCGGGGCAGGATGCAGGAGGAGCAGGGTCCCATAGAAATGCCTGTGGGGAAAGCTTACCTGGAGACAGACATTGACAGTGTCCGGAGGGAGGATGAGCTGAAGGACATTAAGTTCAAGAAGGAGAACACATTGTCAACTCTGGAGAGGGAGAGGAAAAGGGGTGTGGTAGGAACAGCGGCTCCTCCAGAATTGCGGCAGAAAACTTTGGGAAGAATAAGGAGTCCAAGTCCAGTTTTGTGGGATGAGGGACTAGTGATGAGATACCCCTACCGATCCTTCTCTCTACCCAGAGAGATCAGCATGGTGAGTGACAAATCGTTATGTTTCTTAATCTTACACTGGTGTGGTGTGACTTTTTTATTATACCCATCATGTTTTTCTTCTGAGCATAATCAATACATTGCTGTGATTGCGCAATAGTGCGTAGAATCATTTGTGCCATTACCGAAAGCCAATAAACACATTTTCAAAAAGCCTGATGCACAATAATTTCAGAATATCTTCAACTAAATCATGTCTAAAACAGATGAAGTCTAGTATTTCAAATGACATGCACCTGCAAAGTTATGTGTATACTGACAAAATTGCAACTTATTTGACAGTTTACTTGGGTCGGGAAAAATGACCAAATATGTGTATCTCACGTGATTCATCTGCTGTATTTAATGAAAGGACTGTACATGCTTGTATTTGACTGATTAACTGCAATGTGAAATGAGAAGTAATTCATGAACTCAAATTCTATTCATCGCTACAAACCATAGTAGATAATGGGCCATGACTGTTTGTGTCTTATCCTAGACCTAGAAGCTTTTGCCATGTTAACTATAGACGGCTAAGAACCAATCACATTACACTGTATTTGCATGTGCATTATTATAGATAGCACTAACCAGATTCCTCACACAAACTAGTCAACCGTATTACAATCTTGTCAATCACACATTTTCCAGCATCCCTATGTATGCCATCTATCATTAGTGATTCAGTTGGTAGAGCACAGTGCTTGTGAGGTCCAGGATTTACATGATCCTTTTAGAAATTTAGCAGACGCTCCAGTCTTAATCAGTGCATACATTTTCATACTCGCCCCCTGTGGTCTACCAACTGAGCCATACGGGACAAAGGATTGTGGGTAAGATTCCTGCTGGGACCATACATATGGAAATGTATGTACCCATATGACTGTTTCGATAAAAGCTTCAGATAAATGGCTATTATTATTACTTATCTCAGCATGTAGCCAAGTCTAGGAAGGAATATGGGTTTGCAAATACTCACAAGTTCAAATTCACGTTTGTTTATTCGTCACATACACATGATGTACTGTACATGGTATACAAAGTGCAATGAAATGCGTACTTGCAGGTATAACTCATTTAAACATAGAACTAACGTAAACAGGCAGATATATACTCCAACAACAACAAATGGTGGCCTCCACAAAGATACTTTGGCCCTAGACCGAGGCACAGCTATTATCATAAAAATAGACCTAGAACACTAGAATTTATGCACATCTCTCTACAGCCATTATACCAAGTCAACCAAAAAAGCTTGCCAATCACTAAATCAATATGGAATGTCATGCATTTGCAGCTTCCGCTCATGCTTTCCCTGTCCAGAGACTATTCAATATCAGCAAGTTGACAATAATGGATTTTCTCTGTACTGTTTGTTACTCTGTAGGGCAGGGGTAGGCGACTGGCCGCAGGCCGAGTTTTGTCGGTGCGAATGGTGCGAATGGTGCGAATGGTCGGAGGGCCAGAACATAATTATAATAATTTGTACTCTGCAAATTGACCACAACTAAGCCCAAAAAGAGATTATACTGGAAAATCACAAACATTTCATACCTCGATTACAATGAGACAAGATCCACGTCGCTTAATTTGTGTGAATACTTGGGAAGAGATTTCCTAAATTAAACGTATCTTTCTTGACCAAAAATGACAATTCCCCCCCACACACACACACACAGACACACACTTGTGAGCCGGTTTTGGCATATTGCCGACCCCCTGCTGTAGGGTGTATGAGCGATGAGTTGTGTAGCCAAACAAGAGTTCTCCACCATTCTGTCCGTCTGATTTCTGACATCTATGCAACTCCCAAGTGTTATATTGTATAATAAAACATCAGTATGACATTATTTGTGAATAAAGAATGTGACATCAAAATATTAAATATATGTTATCCAACAGTTATCGAGTTGGACACCAGAACGAAAATCTTGCGTAATTGCGCCAGATACTTGATTAAGTTCTCGGGAGAGACGGGTTAGAGACCATACTAAAGAGACCAGCGAAGTCTCCACCCATTTTTAAACTGCAAGTCTCTGCCAGATTCGGGCAAGTCTACGGGAGATTCTCAACTGCATACTCCTCGTGTCCTCTCTCCTTGCCTCCTTCTTAAACCCCTTTGGAGCAGAAGTTCAGAGAGGCGGGACCTCTGCCTTTCTCAGCCAATGTGCTTTGAGGAAGAGGAGAGCAGTGTGCGATTAAGATTCTCCCTGTGAGCCAAATGTCCCCTCCCCTTCCAAAATGTGAAAGTTGCATGCACCTGAGAAATTGTGATTTGTCCTAATAATCAGTGAAGAAAAATCACCATAATGGAACAAAGTTCTTTGTTAGTTGTTGCATCCCACAGTCTTTTGACAGATGCTGCTACTTTTTAAAAAATGTTACTTGCATCTGTCCACGAGAGATTACAACAGATATTGCTGCTGTTGCTAGGTGCATTGTAAATCAGAATTGTTTAAGTTTTAATATGGGTTTCATTGGCAACAAGGGAAATATTCAATGTCTCATTCTGCCTTTATGCAGTAAAGATCATATGATATTTACTTTCAAGGTTTTCAAAAGCCTAAATATGTCTGACACATCATCTCACCATAGGTATCACAGACAGTCAATACTGAAAGAGAAAATAACATTGCTCAATTTACTGTCTGATTAAATTTCAGTCTTTGCCGTCACCTTAGCAACTGCTTGAAAAAAGGTGGGCGGTGAGGGGGCTGAGAGACAAGTGTGTATGTGAGCTTGTTTGTGTGTGTGTGTGTGTGCGTAGCTGTGAAGTTAATTTCTCTCTCAGTAGTATTTTACAGGAGCCCTTGTACAATACACGGTGCTGGTTGAGATCAGTGCTGTCACATCCATCACAGTTCCATCCTGGCATGTACATGGCCTTCTGCTCTCATCACACTTCCTGTGAAATAACCACTGAATTCCTTAACTATGTGTTTTTTTTTTAACATTATCACTACTTTTTATGACTGCACAACGCAATAAATGTGTTTTTCATTTTATTACAGCAATTAAACATATATTGTACACACAATACCAGTCAAAAGTTTGGACACACCTACTCATTCAATGGTTTTTCTTTATTTTTACTATTTTCAACATTGTAGAAAATGTAGCTATGCTACAGTGCCTTGCAAAAATGTTCATCCCCCTTGACGTTTTTCCTATTTTGTTGCATTACAACCTGTAATTTAAATTATTTTTATTTGAATTTCATGTAATGGACATACACAAAATAGTCCAAATTGATGAAAAAAATAAAAAACTGAAAAGTGGTGCGTGCATATGTATTCACCCCCTTTGCTATGAAGCCCCTAAATAAGATCTGGTGCAACCAATTACCTTCAGAAGTCACATAATTAGTTAAATGAAGTCCACCCTGTGCAATATAAGTGTCACATGATCTGTCACATGATCTCAGTATATATATACACCTGTTCTGAAAGGCCCCAGAGTCTGCAACACCACCAAGCAAGCGGCACCATGAAGACCAAGGAGCTCTCCAAACAGATCAGGGACAAAGTTGTGGAGAAGTACAGATCAGGGTTGGGTTATAAAAAAATATCAGAAACGTTGAACATCCCACGGAGTACCATTAAATCCTTTATCAAAAAATACACCACAACAAACCTGCGAAGAGACGGCCGCCCACCAAAACAAAGAGACCAAAGATAACCCTAAAGGAGCTGCAAAGCTCCACATTGGAAATAGGAGTATCTGTCCTTAGGACCACTTTAAACCGTACACTCCACAGAGCTGGGCTTTACGGAAGAGTGTCCAGAAAAAAAGCCATTGCTTAATGAAAATAATAAACAAACATGTTTAGTGTCCGCCAAACGGCATTAGGGAGACTCCCCAAACATATGGAAGAAGATACTATGGTCAGATGAGAATAAAATTGAGTTTTTTGGCCATCAAGGGAAATGCTATGTCTTGTGCAAATCCTACATCTCCCATCACCCTGAGAACACCATCCCCACAGGGAAGCATGGTGGTGGCAGCATCATGTTTTTTATCTGCAGGGACTGGGAAACTGGTCAGAATTGGAAAAATTATGGATGGAGCTAAATACAGGGAAAATCTTGAGGGAAACCTGTTTCAGTCTTCCAAAGATTTGAGACTGGGACGGAGGCTCACCTTCCAGCAGGACAATGACCCTAAGCAATATGCTAAAGCAACACTCGGGTGGTTTAAGGGGAAACATTTAAATGTCTTGGAATGGCCTTGTCAAAGCCCAGACCTCAATCTGAATCTGTGGTATGACTTAAAGATAACTGTACACCAGCGGAACCCATCCAGCTTGAAGGAGCTGGAGCAGTTTTGACTTGAGGAATAGGCAAAATCCCAGTGGCTAGATGTGCCAAGCTTATAGAGACATACCCCAAGAGTCTTGCAGCTGTAGCTGTAGCTCAACAAAGTGTTTACTTTGCGGGGGGTTGAATAGTTATGCACTCTCAAGTTTTCTGTTTTTTTTGGTCTTATTTCTTGTTTGTTTCACCCCTCAAAAATATTTTGCATCATCAAAGTGGTAGGCATTTTGTGTAAATCAAATGATACAAACCCCCCAAAAATCTATTTTCATTTCAGGTTGTAAGGCAACAAAATAGGAAAAATGCCAAGGGGGTTGAATATTTTCACAAGCCACTGTAGCCATGCTGGTTAAGTGTGCCTTGAATTCAAAATATATCACTGACAATGTCACCTGCAAAGCACCCCGACACCATCACAACTCCTCCTTCATGCTTCACGGTGGGAACCACAAATGCAAAGATCATTTGTTCACCTTCTCTGCGTCTCACCAAGACACTTCAATTGGAACCAAAAATCTCAAATTTAGACTCATCAGACGAAAGGATAGATTTCCACTGGTCTTATGTCCATTGCTTGTGTTTCTTGGCAGAAGAAAGGATCTTCTTCTTATTGGTGTCCTTTGGTAATGGGTTCTTTGTAGCAATTTGGCCATGAGAGCCTGATTCCCATCAGTCTCCTCTGAACAGTTGATGTTGAGATGTGTTTGTTCATTGAACTCTGTGAAGCAACTATTTGGGCTGCAATTTCTGAGGCTGGTAACGCAAATGAACTTATCCTCGGGAGCAGAGGTAACTCTGGGTCTTCCTTTCCTGTGGTAGTCCTCATGAGAGCTAGTTTCATCATAGCGCTTGATGGTTTTTGCAACTGCACTTGAAGAAACTTTTAAGTTCTTGAAATTTTTTCAGATTGACTGACCTTCATAATATATGCCATTTAGCAGACGCTTTTATCCAAAGCGACTTACAGTCATGTGTGCATACATTCTACGTATGGGTGGTCCCGGGGATTGAACCCACTACCCTGGCGTTACAAGCGCCATGCTCTACCAACTGAGCTACAGAAGGACCCTCATGTCTTATAGATACTGATAATGATGGACTGTCATTTCTCTTTGCTGATTTGAGCTGTTCTTGCCATAATATGGACTTGGTATTTTACCAAATAGGGCTATATTCTGTATACCACCCCTGTCACAACACAACTGATTGGCTCAAACGCATTAAGAAAGAAAGAAATTCCACAAATGAACTTTTAACAAGGCACGCCTGTTAATTGAATTGCATTCCAGGTGACTACCTCATGAAGCTGGTTGTGACAATGCAAAGCTGTCATCAAGGCAAAGGGTGGCTACTTTGAAGAATCTCAAATATAAAATATATTTTAATTTGCTTACCATCTCTTTGGTTACTACATGATTCCATATGTGTCATTTCATAGTTTTTGTGTCTTTGCTATTATTCTACAACGTAGAAAATAGTAAAAAAATAAAGAAAAACCTTTGAATTAGTAGGTGTGTCCAAACTTTTGACTGGTACTGTGTATATAAATACACTACCGTTCAAAAATTTGGCGTCACTTAGAAATGTCCTTGTTTTTGAAAGAAAAGCTCATTTTTTTTGTCCATTAAAATCACATCAAATTGATCAGAAATACAGTGTAGACATTGTTAATGTTGTAAAAGACTACTGTAGTTGGAAACAACAGATTTTTCATGGAATATCTACATAAGTGAATGGATGCCATCAGTCCTGCGTTCCAATGGCAAGTTGTGGTAGCTAATCCAAGTTTATCAATTTAAAAGGCTAACTGATCATTCGAAAACCCTTTTGCAATTATGTTAGCACAGCTGAAAACTGTTGTTCTGATTAAAGAAGCAATACAACGGGCCTTCTTTAGACTGGTTAAGTATCTGGAGAATCAGCATTTTTTGGGTTCAATTACAGGCTCAAAATGGCCAGAAACAAATATATATATATTTTTTAACTCGTCAGTCTGTTCTTGTTCTGAGCATGAGGACAAGTACACAGTCTAATGTACTTGTCCTCTTGCTCAGTTGTGCACCGGGGCCTCCCACTCTTTCTATTCGGATTAGATACATATATAAAACTACATTATAAATGTTATTGTGTGAACTGTCTAGTTCAGTATATTTCAATGAATAGTTTTTATTACGTGGTATATTAAACTATATTTTTTCCTCATTGAAAACAATAGACAATGAAGTTCTACGATTATTCATGAGATAGCTCAGTAAAATATTGCTGAATGTCCCTGCCACTTGGTTAGCACTGAACTCTAAATCTGAATGGAGATGAAAATTCCTTGTATAGCATGATCTCACCTGATACATAATGTACAAGGGGTGAGAGAGAGAGAGAGAGAGAAAGAGAGAGAGATTGAGAGAGGGAGAGAAAGAGAGAGACAGGGGGAGAGGGAAAGAGGAGAGAGATATATGTAAAGAGAGAGGGGGGGAGGGAGAGAAAGAGGGAAAGAGGGGGGATAGAAAGAGAGGGGCGGATGGAGATGGGATAGAGAGAAAGAAAAAGAGAAAGAGAGAGTGGGGGGGGGGATGAATCCAACCTAGAGAATCCAACCAATTTGCAGTGGAGATGAGAGTTTCATTCCTCTCCACCGCCTGGTGACATAACATGTGAAATTCAACAGATGGGGCCACCTGTTTCCCTCCACCTCTCTCTCTCCCTCTTTTCTCTCTCTGTCTCCCCTCTCTTTCTTTATATCTTTGTTTGCTCTCTTTCTTTTCCCTTCAGCTCATTATAGATATTGAGTCACTGCCAGCATCTATTGGGGGGTTGCTATGTATCTGCAGTCTCTCTCGTTCTCTCTCTCTCTCTCTCTCTCTCTCTCTCTCTCTCTCTCTCTCTCTCTCTCTCTCTCTCTCTCTCTCTCTCTCTCTCTCCCTCTTAATATGACAGGATTGTTCTCTTCACACCTTTGCTAAATGCAGATATAGCCTGACGTGCTCTCTGCATGAGCGATAGAGAGAAGTAGAGAGAGAGAGGAAAGGAGAGAGAGAATTTAGAAAACAAAGAGAGAGAGCGGGAGTGAGTGAGGGCGAGAGAGCAGAGATGGAAACGAAGAGTGCGAGTGTGAAATGAAATGTGTGTGTGATTGAGTGTGTTGCTACTCAACTGCGACTAGCAATGCTTTTGTCAGTAGTCTACAGGGCCAATGGACTCGTCCGTTCATCTAATCTCCTGTGATTTCCTTGTAGGTTCCTGATGAGCAGATGAACACCGTAAGGTAAAATGACGCTCTCTTTCTCTGTTCTTCCCTGCCTACCTCTATCCCTGCCTGCGAAGCACGAAGCAGCCCCCTCAGATCCATCTCTCTCTCTCTCTCTCCCTCCCTCTCTCTCTTTCTTTCTAGCTTTGACTCTTTTTCTCTCATCTCTCTCATTTTGTCTCTTTCACTTTATATTCCCTCCCTTGCTCTCTCTCTCCTTTCTCTATCCCCCTCTCTCTCTCTCTCTCTCTCTCTCTCTATCCCTCTCTCTCTCTCTATCCCTCTATTTTATCTCTCTTTCTCATCCCTCTCTCCACCCTCTCTCCACTTCTCCTCTCCTCCGCAACTGGGGGTTTCTCCACGCTTATCGGAGTTGAGTAAACCAGCTCTGGATCACACAGCAGGGCTTTCACCAGAAGCCCTAGCATACACACACACACACATATATACACACACACACACAAATATACACACACACACACACAAATACACACACGCACACACGCACACACGCACACACACACACCCTCCGCACTGCTCCCCTCACACATACAGCGAGGAGCGGAGGCAGAAGGCAGCAGGCAGCCAGGTTTCTGTGTCATCATCACCAGCACCAGCGATTCACAATGAGGCTCTGTGTGAGCACCAGCGGAAGGTACTGCTTCTTCAACAGAGGGAACGTCTTTGATTTGGGATCTGGGGTTGGCATGGTGTGCGTGTCTGTCTGTGTGTGATTTATTGGTACGTTTGCGCAGTTTCAGTTTGCTTCACATCGGTGTGGCTTAGAGCTTGTGTAGCATTTGCAATGATAATACAGTTCATGATTTGATAAGGATACTATTAGAATGCCTCATTAGAGCATGTAGCTTCACTTATATGCATTTACACTGGTACAGTTATACCACCGATTGTTTTTCTGGCTTATTGTTCAATACAGTGAACATGTCAAATAAGAAGTGGCGTATATTGTGTTTAAACAATACACAACAGACACATCCTACTGTCCTCCTCTGAAAGAGAGAGAAAAGGCTTGGCTAAAAGGCTTGCTAATAAGGTGCTTAAAGGTTTGTTGCGTGAACTAGGATGTGTCTGTGGTGTTTTAGCACTCTGATATTCTAATATTGTTCTGGGAAGTCTCTTGTGGTTTCAGCGAAGCCACAAATAATTTTTTTTTCAGTGCACTGTCATTCAGAGGGAGAACAAGAGCTATATAGCCTGGTTCCTCTCTAGGTTTCTTCCTAGGTTCCTGCCTCCTAGGGAGTTTTTCCCAACCACTGCTTGCTCTTTGGGGTTCTGGCTCTGTATCTGTAAAGTACTTTTGTGAAAAATACATTTAATGAATTGATTAAATAGTGATACCTAGCTAAAAGTATTCTTGTCCTACGAACAGTCCTTATAAACCTCTCGTACCCATCTCATGTTATTAAAATAGTCCTGGTAAATTTGATTGCCTCTGTAAAATGTTATTGCTCCTCCCTCAATTATATTGTTTTTAATGCAACATCATTACATCTCCATCAGATCAGCTCGAGTCTTCTCTTGTGTTTTGGTTGACTGGCTGCAACACGTAGTTCTATATACCTAGGCTATAATACACTGTGTAAAGTTTTTAAAGATTTACGAGGTTAAATTGCTTTTCAAAACACCAGGGAGGGTAAATTCATTTGATGGACTGTTTCACCAACAGCCCAACAGTATTGATTATCGTCACCTCTGTGACCGGTGTTAGCCGCTAACTGTTTGGCATTTTAATTATACAGTACAACATCACAAGTGCCAAATCTACATGAAATTGGACGATAAAGTTATTCTCTATTCTTGTCTTTGGCTTCACAACACACCATTGACATAAAGAAACATATCATCCCCTCTTCTTTCTCCCCTATCTTTACAAGGCTGGTCGATGACATGTTGATTGCATGTTCATGTAGACCTATAGGGAAGATAGACCATGTGGAGACGTTCATATTGAATCATATCTTATTTTATTCACTTCCTAACTTGTTTGATAAGAATAGGACAGATTTTGTCAGGGTACCGGTTTTCACTAGTTACCACAGCCACAAAGTCATCATTGTCTGTATATCGAAACAATTCATGAAAACAAAAATTTGCTTTTTTGGTCTTCAATTAAGGTTAGGGTTAGGAAAAAGGCTTACAGCGTGGTTAAGGTTAGGTTTCAAATACAATATCAAAAAGAGGAATTGTAAAAAAAAATAGGTGGGGTTTAGCCATAACTAGGACTTTGTGGTTGTGGTAACTGTTAGTGACCATCTCAAAAAATCAAATTGTATTTGTCACATACACATGGTTAGCAGATGTTAATGAGAGTGTAGCAAAATGCTTGTGCTTCGAGTTCCGACAATGCAGTAATAACCAACGAGTAATCTAACCTAACAATTCCACAACAACTACCTTATACACACAAGTGTAAAGGGATAAAGAATATGTACCTAAAGATATATGAATGAGTGATGGTACAGAATGGCATAGGCAAGATGCAGTAGATGGTATAGAGTACAATATATACATATGAGATGAGTAATGTAGGGCATGTAAACATATAAAAGTGGCATTGTTTAAAGTGGCTAGTGAGACATGTATTACATAAAGATGGCAAAGATGCAGTAGATGATATAGAGTACAGTATATACATTTGAGATGAGTAATGTAGGGTATGTAAACATTATATTAAGTGGCATTGTTTAAAGTGGCTAGTGATACATTTTTTTACATCCATTTTCCATTATTAAAATGGCTGGAGTTGAGTCAGTATGTTGGCAGCAGCCACTCAATGTTAGTGGTGGCTGTTTAACAGTCTGATGGCCTTGAGATAGAAGCTGTTTTTCAGTCTCTCGGTCCCTGCTTTGATGCACCTGTACTGACCTCGCCTTCTGGATGATAGCGGGGGTGAACAGGCAGTGGCTTGGGTGGTTGTTGTCCATGATGATCTTTATGGCCTTCCTGTGACATCGGGTGGTGTAGGTGTCCTGGAGGGCAGGTAGTTTGCCCCCGGTGGTGCGTTGTGCAGACCTCACTACCCTCTGGAGACCCGTACGGTTGTGGGCGGAGCAGTTGCCATACCAGGCGGTGATACAGCCCGACAGGATGCTCTCGATTGTGCATCTGTAAAAGTTTGTGAGTGCTTTTGGTAACAAGACGAATTTTGCTTTCTTGCTCTCTCTTGTGGCTGTCTCTCTCTCTCTCTCTCTCTCTCTCTCTCTCTCTCTCTCTCTCTCTCTCTCTCTCTCTCTCTCTTTCCTATCTCTTTGTCTCCTCTGCTTCCTCCTGCATGCATTGCACCCTGCCTCAGCCTCACCACTGTCTCACCAGTGGCCTACTCTCTGGAATTCAAAATGTATTATGAGAATTTAGTAGCTTATTTTTTTCCCTCCTGCTGAGGTAGGCTCTGTTTAACGCAATGACTGCATATAATTTAACATTAGCTTCTTACTTCAATGTTATATTGATTGATTGATTGAATTGATTAAACAGTTGTAAAATACACCTCCACATACAAGTAGCTGGCTAAGTAAGACTAGCCAGAGTCCTTCAGCGTCACTGCAAATAGAAGTCTCTGCCAGTAGCTAGTCACCTGACTGACTGTATCTATAAACAACGATTTCCCACTTGTGCGCCCATTCTTAGAGACTTGTGTTTCTGTTTGTTTGGGGATGTCTATACACATGGCAGGAGTCTCAGGACGGTTTCAAAATGGCCTTTTGTCCATCATCTCACACAGACTGTCAGCAGCATCTCTGGTTACCTACTTGAGCCTACTCCGAGCTGGGGTAGTTCAGTTCATGTCTCAGGCCCTCAGCCTGAGCCACGAGAGGGCGGAGTTAGCCGTTAGAGAGAGGGGTGGATGTGCTGCTAAAACAACCTGCACACTGGGGTAGACGTAACATAGTAAAAGTCAATCCAGAACACTCCAATTAGTACCATAGGTCACGTTTGGTCTGATATGTATTAAGTAGTGGAAGTCTATCATTCATTTTGTACAATATGTTACGAATTTGCAAAAACATATGATATGTTACGAATTGCTAGAGATTTGTGTTATATGCCCACCCTTCCAACCTGACTAACCAGGTTAGTGTTGGGCCAGTAACCGAAAGGTTGCTGGATCAAATCCCCGAGCTGACAAGGTAAAAATATGGTGTTCTGATCCCGAGCAAGGCAGTTAACCCACTGTTCTCCCGGGTGCTGAAGATGTGAATGTTGATTATGGCAGCCTGCACCTCTCTGATTCATAGGGGTTGGGTTAAATGTGCAAGATGCAATTCAGTTGAATGCATTCTGTTGTACAACTGACTAGGCATTCCCATTTACTTAAAATAAATATAATTCTTAAGTAAATAGTTGATTTTCTTTAGTGTGTAGAAAATATATACATTTTTACGATCTCCTTGTAGTTACGGCCCTGTGTTTGATGTTTTAAAGTGATTGGAATTTTAAAATATTGTCCCATGTACATTGTGTAATTTACTGATTGTCCCTAACTAACCCCATAGAGATATCGAATGTCAAACCAAATTGAGCATTGGCATTACGATCAGGTCTCGTGCAGCTGCGCTCCGAATTGATGATTACTTGGGTGCTGCCAGGTGTGGACATGTGGGCAGGATTAAACCCACAGAAATCACAGTTTAGTATTTTTCATCCTTAAAGTTGTTCTGGAGGCAGCTCTACAGACTGGTCACTCGCTGGCACAGCCACAAAGTTCTAAAATCTGATTTTGAACCTATCCCTAACCTTAATAACACTGCTAACCCTAATACCTAGCCCTAACCTTACATTAAGACCATAAATGGCAAATGTTTTCTTTACAGCTGGCCTATCTAATGGGAAATCAATCAGTTATGCCTCCAAGACAAGACTCATAACAATAAACATCAACCTGCACAGAACTGTTACGGTAACCTTCATTCCTTATAACATTACCGTTCTTTCCTACAGATTTGACTCCAACCCCCAGAGTGCCTCACTCAGTGCTACCGTGCCAGTGACCCCAGTCTCCCAGCCAAAAAATGATGAAATGTGTTGCAATCTCTCCACTGTGTTTCCTCATTCTGTCTCTAATTTCCTTGTATGTATTTTGGCCTCAGCCGGACGTAGTAGATGTACATTTTATCGAGAGATGGACCTTTGGCCCTGTCATGGTTTGTAGGAGTGAGGAGCTATGCAGTGTTGAATGCAGAACTGGTGAGTTGGGTAGAGGCTGTCTCACGGACTGGACTGGGCTAGATGGCTATTCGCTAATGAGCTTCTCAAACATGCCTCAGTGCGTTAGAAGACAGACCTGTCACCGGTTGGTCCTCTCTCTCTCTCTCTCTCTCTCTTTCTCCCTCTCTCTCAATCTTCTCGTTCTCTCGTTCTCTCTCACTCATAATATGTGAGATATTGACGGATCCTCTGCGGGGCATTACTGTGTCTCAATACCATCATTACTCTTCCCCGCTCCCTCTCTCTTTCTCTCTCTCGCGCCTTCTCTCTTTCTCTGTCTCCCCTCCACCCTAAACAGGTGGTCAACATGGGTGAAAATTGTGGGGTGCTGGTGTACCTGAGGAAAGGGTAGGCTCACTAATAATGTAAGCCTACACGTAGGTTGCGAAGGAGATGTTAATCCTCTCGCTTTTGACATTTATTTTCTTTGCATTGTTATTCAAACAAACGGCCTGGTTTCCCAAACTCAGATTAAGCCTAGTCTTGGATTAGAAATCACGCTCCATGGAGAATTTCCATTGAAATAGCTGTTTTGTGCTGGACTAGGTTAAATGAAACTAACATCCTTTGTTCCTGAGTTAGGATGACGACTTGTTATGGGGGCATCCTCTTTTTCCTAAGCTGTCTTTTCTTTTGGGGCCTACAGTATCCTGTGTATGGACACGTGAACAGACAGTACACACACGCGCAAGCGCACGCACACACGCACGCACGCTCACACGCACGCATGCACACACACATAAACACACAGGCCTCCGAGCAATGTGCCTAATCACTCCCTGTCCATTTCAGCCACAGTCACAAACAATGTGTGGTGCAGGTCTCTCTGTGTGAGTATGTTGTATTTTGCACGACTTTAACCAGTTCTATAAACTGTTTGTCTCAATTAAAAAGTATTGAATATTTTCCACGATATGTTGCCTTTTGAATTAATTATATAATTTTGGGCTTTCATAATGTGTGACAAAGTCAACCTCCTTTTGAAAGAATGACCTGTTTTTACAATCTGTGACTCAGTGTTACTCTGCCAGAAAAGTTCTACATCTCAGTTTAAGTGTAACATTGGGAAAACAAATCAAATTCCAGGAGAATGGAGAATTCCCTGTAGGGTTGCTTGGCACCATAACCTGTTTTATATGCCTGAGGGCAGAGGCTGTTTTGATTTCGGAACAGCATGTGTTTGTGTGTTGTTTTCCGTCCGTTGTGTGTGTGTTGTTTTCTCTGTGTGTGTGTGCATGTGTTGTTTTCCGTCCGTTGTGTGTGTGTTGTTTTCTCTGTGTGTGTGTGCGTGTGTTGTTTTCCATTTTGGGTGTGTAAGCACACTTGCTCGTGTCGTTTCTTTGCTTGTGTCGTTTTTACAACATTGGTTCCATCAGGTTTTTTTTTTTTTTCAAATTCCTCCCAGGATCTGACTATAACCCCTTCTCCTAGCTAAGTGCCAGTAACAGTGGATGAAATCCCTTCTCCCAGTAATTAGCCCAATGCTGTTGGTAAGGAAATAGTAGGATGTGGTGGCTTGGAAATGGAAACTACAGCCCCATTTATACCTGGTTCTTAAATGCGTCCTTTGTCCTGATCTTGTCCACATTCTGATTGTGCGCACATTTTTGGATATGTGGGCAGTAAAGAGTCCTTGGTTATAGGTCCTGGAGCCCTGCTTTAACTGGTCAAGTCATGTGTTAAGGAAACCCCTCATGGCAGATCCTGCAGATTGTCTACCTCCTGCGGGACCGAATAGAGCTTTGGCTCCTTGGTGGTCTGGCTGTGACATAGAGTAGAGCCGTGGCTGTGTGGTTAGGGCAGATATTCTGGCTGTCTAAAGGCAAGCCACATGAGTCAGCCAGGCAGCCACTCAGGGCTTCCGCTTTAATGCTGAGTCTGGGCCTGCGATCAGGGCTTTCCTGCCAGCTAATCGGTCTACCGGGGTAGACGAGTGCAGGGAGAGACGGAGTGATGGGAGCAATGCTTGGTTCTCTTTTCATCGCTCCCTTTCGTTCTTTCTCTCTTTTTCTCTGTCTTTCTCATTTATTCGCTCTCTCATCACCTCTCTCTCTTTCTCTCTCTCTCTCCCCTCCGTCTCCCTCTTTCTTTCTCTCTCGCTCTTCCTCTTTACTGCAGGATGGCAGATCTGAAAAGCAGGCCCTCTCCTCCCCTGCAGCCCCTGCTCTCTCTCTTCCCTCCCACCTCATCCCCTCATCACCCCTCCTCCTCTCGCTGCTCTCAATACCTTCATTTTCAGCCCTTCTCTGAAATGTCAGCATGGCACATGAGTGGGAGGCAGCTGCAGCTCCATCTGAATCGAGAACAGTGTATGTTTTCTCTGATATGAGAGGATTGGGTCAGAAAGGGCATTCAGAGGAGACTTAGTGAGGGAGTTTGACACCAAGAGAAATGTGTGCGTGTGTCAGTGAAAGTTGTGCGTTACCTCCCAGCTAGAAAACAATGTTAATTTCTCTCCCAGGGAGGCTTAGATTTAGTGGGAGTCTTGGTGTGATACACACACTAGGAAACACACACACACACACACACATTAAGAAATGCACACACACAAAGACACATGCACACAAATGTATGTACACACGCAAACACACACAGAGACACACACGCGCGCGTACACCCACACACCCACACACACACATTGTGTGTGATGACTCAGAGGGGAGCAGCTGGAGTTGAGGCCCCAGTCGTGAGGGTGAGTTGTCACCATCTGGAGGAATACAAGTCTCCCTGACTCCCCTCAACTCAAGGGGCATAACAAATGATCTCTCAATGACAGTATCTGTGTGTGTTCGTGCATCTGTGTGTATGTTTGCATGTACACACGTGCGTGTATGTGTATGCATCTATCTGCCAGCCTTAGTGTGACGTTTATAAGGCCCACTCTTGCCCTCCATCACTTTGGCTGTGTTTGAGCTTCGCTGTGTTCACGGCTTGAGAGTCCATCTTATTCTAAAACCGGAGGTGCTTTGATCAAGCCGAAGTCTGTCTCCTCTCATCACCCGCACAATTTGTCTGCCTGATGACAGCTGCACCTGTGCTGTGGACCCATTCGAGACGGGAGCAGAAATATTTACAGAAGTGGGCCCTGCCGGAGCAAGTCCATTACCCCTGTCATAGTGCTTTTACGCTAGAGAGTGAAGAAGTGAAGATGTGTCCGTTTCTCCCAGTATGCACTGCACGTACACTTGAGGAATGAATTTGTTTGGATGATTTGGTCTAATCACTGTTGTGGTTTTTAATGGCTGCTGAACTGTCTCTTTGCTCTGTTGACAGGAACAACAGAGGTAGAAAACTCACTCAGACAACTCACGCAGCAGGGCAAACTTAACTGACCCCCCTCCGACGAGAAAAATAGGCCCCACTCCCTCCGACGATTCGAAAACAAAAAAGCACATGAGAGGGAGCGAACACAGCAGACAAACCATGAAAAAGATATATGTCGGAAAAACGGCCCTAAAAGTTTCCCGAAATGGCAGTAAACACCAGAAAAAGAGGTAAGAGAGAATGCTGCAGAACATCCCTCCCTCCATCCCTCCATCCGCCCACCAGGGTCCCCCCCCCCCCATCTTTGTGAAGTGGTGTTGAACAACTCAAGTGTTCTTCCTCAAAAACAGAGTCATTATCCCGCCTCATCGTTCTCTCATCGCCGACTGCCGTTGAAATGACAGCACTCATTACCGTGTGACTCAGTCGTGGCCATATCCAGAGGTCACTAATGTGTGATTGGCGTTGTAAGCTCATGCTCTTGTCACGTAACAAACACCTGTGTTGTGCCATGTATCGTGTTGCAAGGGGGGGAGGGGGGTTGTTATGGCATGAAAAGCATTCAAACACTGCAAAAACACATTGGAGTAACCATTGACTTGAAAATGGGATGCTATTCAAATATTAGGGTATTGTCATTCCATTTAGTCAGAAACCATTAGGTGTGAGACTTAGAGCAAGTGCAATGGTGTCCGGAGCATTGTCTGGTAATGATTACCATTCAACACTAGGCAATTAGGAGTGAATAATGGTATTATCAGTCCACTGACTTTTGTTTTCATTTCCGAACCAATAGCTTAGTTTTCTCTCATGTGTTAAGTGCACGCTCTGCTTGCCTTAATGGGAATTTGAAGCTATAGAGCTTTTTTTTGCATGTGTATCGTCTGGCTTTGGTGGTTGTGTTTTGTGTGTGTGTGCTATAGTAGTGTGTGTGTCTGTGTGTTTGGAATGTAGATTGGAGCGTTTTTTTTTTGTATATGTGTTTGCATTGGTCGTGTGAATTTATGTCATTACACAGTCACTTTATACTGACGTCTCCATGATTTAAAAAAACAACAACATTTAAATGAAAATTGTATCACCCTTTAATTTAGAGACTTCACTGTTGAAAGGAAACATCTTCACTTTCATCCTCTTACATTATCTTGGTCTGAACCCGTAACCTCTCCCTCCTTCTATGATCTTGTTAAGTAGATAGAGGGATGAGAGCGGGGTGACCACATCTCTCACCGCTTGCTCTCTCTCTCCCTCTCACTCTCGCTTTCTCTCTCACTCTCCGTTATCTGTGATCTCCCGACAGATAGTCATTACCATCCTTCCTCCATCTGTCCATCAATACAGGCCCATTAGCCTGCCATGGACACTCAGATCCATCAAAAGGGGGAGGGATACGTTTCCTTTTACCTCTCATACTTACCCTTTATAACACTGAATCCCAGGTAGTGCCGAGGCTCTATAAATAGTCCACAGGGTGCTGTCTCAGTGAATTACAGATTGGAGATCACTACTCCATGAATCTAAGCCGTCAACTTATATTCCTGGGATAGATTACAGTTCATAGAACCATATTGGAGAGCTGAATTCCAAAAAGCTATATATTCATTGTCAGAAATGTTTGGAAATTTAGCTTTTATTGTATGAAGAACTTATGAAAGAGATTGGTGTGATTTTTCACTCTCTAATCATGGCATGGGGTTGTTCAATAACAAACATGCACAGTGGGGTCTGAAATTATTGACACCTTTGATAAATAATGACTGTATAAAATAAATAATTAAAATGCTAAGCTATATTGTATGCTCCAAAAAAATGGGAAATTAGAATATTTTATACTATTACAATTGCTCAGAGAAAGAGATTATTTTTTATCTCAAAAAGTGACGGGTCAAAATTATTGACATCCGTAGAGATTTTTAGAAATAAAGTAGTCAAAAGTGTAGGATTTGGTCCCATATTCCTAGCACGCAATCACCAGATCAAGCTTGTGACTCTACAAACTTGTTGGATGCATTTGCAGTTCGTTTTGGTTGTGTTTCAAATTATTTTATTCCCAATAAGAAATGAAAGGTCAATTCTGTATTGTGTCATTTTGGAGTCACTTTTATTATGAATAAGAATATAATATGTTTCTAAACACTTCTACATTAATGTGGATGCTACCATGATTACTGATAACCCTGAATGAACTATGAATAATGATGAGCTAGAAAGTTACAGAGGGTCAAAGATCATACCCTCCTGACATGCTAACCTCTCACCATTACCAATAACATGGGAGGTTAAGTGTGTCTTGGGGGTATGTTCATTGACCCTCTGTAACTTTCTCACTCATCATTATTAATGATTCACAATACATTATTTACCATTCATGTATCTTTCTCTGAGCAATTGTATTAGTATAAAATAATACATTTCCCCACATTTTTGGAGCGTACAATATTGTTCAATATTTGAATGATTTAGTCATTGTTGCTCATCTTTATTAAGGGTGTCAAAAATTCCGGACTTCACTGTATTTGTTTGAAATCTATCACTGGTTTCATTTCAGAGACACAATTAGTCATGTTTTTTTTTGCAAAATGTTATATATGGTAAATAACTACAACTTCAATTAAAAAAACAGTGCAAACATTTGTGACATTAATATATATTGTTTTTTTTACAACAAAAAAAATGAATCAACACAGTAATATGAGATATGAATGTAAAAAATTGACCTAGGACATTTTCGTCATTTAGCAGATGCTATTATCCAGACGAGAGTTATACAGTTAGTACATTCATCTTAAGATAGCTCGGTGAGACAACCACATATCACAGTCAAATATACAGAACACCAACATTCCATTCCAGAGAATGAACTACTTCGATCAGAGCCCTCTGGCCAGAAGTAGTGCACTACATAGGGAATAGGGTTCCAATTGGGACGAAACCTTCGTTGAAAGTGGTCCTGGAAGCCACTGTAACCCCTCTGGCTGATGACGGTGGTGTTCTGTGCTATGCAGCAAGGTTGTAGATTATTAGGTATTAGAGCTGAATGCTATTGGGAGGCCAAAGACATCCAAACCTTAATGTACTGTACCTTAGCTGCATATAGAATCATAACGTGGAGTCTCATATGTATTATTCATGTGTCTCCTTTACACAAAATACTGTATATATCCGTCCTCCTCATTTATACATCACCACTGTATGATACATGATGTTCATGAATCATCACACACGACTCCCATTATATCTTATTTATACTCCACGTGTCATAAAATATACAGTATATGCATATAATATAACATGAAGTATACCCTTGTAATATGCTACTTCAACTATGGCTGATGCCTGGTGTGTGTCCCTCACAGCTCTTTGCAGGAGCAGAAAGAGGACCTCCGGAAGCGTCTGTCCTACACCACCCACAAGCTGGAGCTGCTAGAGAGCGAGTTTGACTCCACCCGACAGTACCTGGAGACAGAGCTACGCCGCGCCCAGGAGGAACTCGACAAGTTCACAGACAAACTACGCAGGTGTGCCAAGCTGCAAAACCACACCCTCATGGATCTCATTGCATTGATTTGTGCGTTCATCTCTTGGGAAATATGCCCCATATTATAGTCACATTCACAATAAGTCTTTGAATACCTCTTAAGGGTAAAGCCTTAAAACTAACACTGTGGTACATTATCATGACAGATACATAGCAGAGACATCATTAACCCGATGGGTGCAGAAAGTGTTCAATTATTAAAAGTGTGAGTTGGTAAGCCGGTGTCATTGTGTGTCTCCTGGTAGAATACAAAGCAGCTACTCAGCACTGCAGAGGATCAACCAGGATCTGGAGGATAAGATCCATAGAAATGTAAGTGAAGTGTGTGTGCATATGCGCATGCATGTCTGTGTGTACCTGTAGGTGTGTGTCTGCATGCTTACGTGTGTGAGTGTGTGTGTGTGTGTGTGTGTGAGAGCACGCATGCGCAAAAGTGCATGCATATTTGTTGTGTGTGTGTGTGTGTGTGTGTGTGTGTGTGTGTGTGTGTGTGTGTGTGTGTGTGTGTACATGCACACGTGTCTAAGCAAGTAGTGGCCTTTACTCTTCAGAAAAGGTAGTGAAAAGCACTGAGCAGTGGATTTGAATATGAATACACTAGCTGTTGGTACCACTGACGTTAATTACAGCCTTTTACAATAGCTTGTCCTCCTTCCTATGGCAGGATGATAGTGAGCCTATTGTTCTGGGCTAGCCCTGCGACTCACATCTTTTGTCAGATGCAGCTTTTCTAAAGGAAGCATACAATTAACCAGCCTGCCATCCCAGTATTGTATGATCATCAAGTGTCTTCTTCCTCACTACGAATAGACAGCTGAATATGTCCCCTCTCTGAATTTGTTAAGAGTTTGTAACTTTAAGATGTTGCAGGCTGATATTTTTATTTTATTTTTTTTATTTCACCTTTATTTAACCAGGTAGGCTAGTTGAGAACAAGTTCTCATTTGCAACTGCGACCTGGCCAAGATAAAGCATAGCAGTGTGAACAGACAACACAGAGTTACACATGGAGTAAACAATTAGCAAGTCAATAACACAGTAGAAAAAATGGGCAGTCTATATACAATGTGTGCAAAAGGCATGAGGAGGTAGGCGAATAATACAATTTTGCAGATTAACACTGGAGTGATAAATGATCAGATGGGCATGTACAGGTAGAGATATTGGTGTGCAAAAGAGCAGAAAAGTAAATAAATAAAAACAGTATAAAAACAGTATGGGAATGAGGTAGGTGAAAAAGGGTGAGCTATTTACCTATAGACTATGTACAGCTGCAGCGATCGGTTAGCTGCTCGGATAGCTGATGTTTGAAGTTGGAGAGGGAGATAAAAGTCTCCAACTTCAGCGATTTTTGCAATTCGTTCCAGTCACAGGCAGCAGAGTACTGAACGAAAGGCGGCCAAATGAGGTGTTGGCTTTAGGGATGATCAGTGAGATACACCTGCTGGAGCGCGTGCTACGGATGGGTGTTGCCATCGTGACCAGTGAACTGAGATAAGGCGGAGCTTTACCTAGCATGGACTTGTAGATGACCTGGAGCCAGTGGGTCTGGCGACGAATATGTAGTGAGGGCCAGCCGACTAGAGCATACAAGTCGCAGTGGTGGGTGGTATAAGGTGCTTTAGTGACAAAACGGATGGCACTGTGATAGACTGCATCCAGTTTGCTGAGTAGAGTGTTGGAAGCCATTTTGTAGATGACATTGCCGAAGTCGAGGATCGGTAGGATAGTCAGTTTTACTAGGGTAAGCTTGGCAGCGTGAGTGAAGGAGGCTTTGTTGCGGAATAGAAAGCCGACTCTGGATTTGATTTTTGATTGGAGATGTTTGATGTGAGTCTGGAAGGAGAGTTTGCAGTCTAGCCATACACCTAGGTACTTATAGATGTCCACGTATTCAAGGTTGGAACCATCCAGGGTGGTGATGCTAGTCGGGCATGCGGGTGCAGGCAGCGATCGGTTGAAAAGCATGCATTTGGTTTTACTCGCGTTTAAGAGCAGTTGGAGGCCACGGAAGGAGTGCTGTATGGCATTGAAGCTCGTTTGGAGGTTGGATAGCACAGTGTCCAATGACGGGCCGAAAGTATATAGAATGGTGTCGTCTGCGTAGAGGTGGATCAGGGAATCGCCCGCAGCAAGAGCAACATCATTGATATATACAGAGAAAAGAGTCGGCCCGAGAATTGAACCCTGTGGCACCCCATAGAGACTGCCAGAGGACCGGACAGCATGCCCTCTGATTTGACACACTGAACTCTGTCTGCAAAGTAATTGGTGAACCAGGCAAGGCAGTCATCCGAAAAACCGAGGCTGTTGAGTCTGCCGATAAGAATTTGGTGATTGACAGAGTCGAAAGCCTTGGCGAGGTCGATGAAGACGGCTGCACAGTACTGTCTTTTATCGATGGCGGTTATGATATCATTTAGTACCTTGAGTGTGGCTGAGGTGCACCCGTGACCAGCTCTCACTGTCTCGTGTCAGAATTTGATTTTGAAGTTGTTTCAAAAAATGTTGAGGTATTTAAGGTTAGGTTTTGGCACTAACTCCAAATTGTTAAGGTAAGGGCTACGTTTTGGGATAGGCTTTAAACAAAAGTATCAGAAAAAAAACCTTTATATCGCTGGATTCAAAATTGCAACCTTCGGAATCAGAGGCAGATGCTTACGCCTATCCGACATCGCTGTCCACAACAACCTAGCAAAACCAAAACCTACTTGAAGGTAACAGCGCTCACTGTTTCCCTTAGTGGCCGGTTTCCACGTCATCTCCCGACGTCCTCATACATGGATGGACATTGAATACTGACTTGTATTACGACCTGGCTGGATAGCAAGGAGGAGTGGAGAGGGTCTTTGTTTCATGGAACGTAAAGGGACAGGATCATTTATCAAAGGGTTTCATTGTATATCAAACTGTGAATTCTTATCAGTTGGATACTTATTCAGCTCAAATGCTCCCGCTTTAGCGGTTATCAAGTCGATGATGCAATTATCCTGTGCTCAGTAGATAATCAACTCTTTTTTACACTTTACAAACCCCCAATCTGAAGTTATTGCAGTTCAATTGTTTTAAATAATTTGCCGTTCCTTTACTGTCATAAAAATCTATAGAAACAAAACACAAACATAGTCAAAATGTATGATTTACAGTGCCTTTGGGAAGTAGTCAGACCCTTTTCCCACATTTTGTTACGTTACAGCATTATTCTAAAATAGATTCAAATATATATATAAATCCTCAGTAATCTACACACAACACCCCATAATGAGCAAGCGAAAATAGTGTTTAGCAAATGTATTAAAAATAAATAAATGAATCCTCCCGAGTGGTGCAGTGGTCTAAGGCACTGCATCACAGTGCTAGCTGTGCCACTAGAGTTCCTGGTTCGAGTCCAGGCTCTGCCGCGACCGGGAGACCTATGGGGCGGCGCACAATTGGCCCAGCATCTTCCGGGTTAGGGGAGGGTTTGGCCGGTTGTAAAGATGGGGAGAGGTCTGTCTGTAATAAAGAGATGCTCTGCTTTTTTGACACCTCATTCCAAAAAGCAAGTCCTGCAGGCTCTAGTTTTGTCTTATCTTGATTATTGTCCAGTCGTGTGGTTGAGTGCCGCAAGGAAAGACCTAGTTAAGCTGCAACTGGCCCAGCATGTCTTGCTCTTCGTTGCAATGGGAGGGCCGATATAAATACTATGCATGATAGTCTCTCTTGGCTAAGAGTTGAGGAGAGGCTGACTGCATCACTTCTTTTTATAAGAAATTGTTTGCATAGTCAACGTACACACAGCTCTGACACACACACTTAACCGGCCAGACATTTGTCACAGTCCCCAAATCCAAATTCAAGAAAGTGCACAGTGTTATATAGCACCATTATTGCATGGAACTCCGTTCCATCTCATATTGCTCAACTGAACAGTAAACCTGGTTTCAAAAAACAGATAAAGCAACACCTCAGGGCACAGCGCCTCTCCCCTATTTGAACTAGATACATGTGTGTGTATGTATTGATATGTAGGCTACGTGTCCTTTTTAAAATTGATGTAGTTCTGTCCTTAAGCTGTTGTTGTCTATTAATGTTCTGTATTATGTCATTGTTTCATGTTTTGTGTGGACTCCAGGAAGAGTAGCTGCAGCTTTCACAACAGCTAATGGGGGTCCTAATAAAATACCCCAAAAAATACCAAATCATGACAGATCTACAATACAATTTATGTTTATGTAGTCTTCCCACAAGAGATTATTTGTTATATAAGATTCGACCAGAATGTCCCACTGGTGAAACCTCCATGCTCATGATCTACAGTTTGGTTGATCTTGAACTGTTACTATCATCTACTATCATCTAGTCCCCATAATATATAGGTATTGGTTGAAGCTCAGTATTAAATCTTCCTACCACAACTCCCAAACTGTTTTCTTTTTAAATTTTGCACTGATTCAGAGTGACCATCGAGTTCTTGGTCACCTCCCTGACCAAAGCCCTTCTCCCCCAATTGCTCAGGTTGGCTGGGCGGCCAGCTCTAAGAAGTGTCTTGGTGGTTTCAAACTTCTTCCATTTAAGAATAACGGCTGCCACTGTGTTCTTGCGGACCTTCAATGCTGCAGAAATCTTTTGGCACCTTCCCCAGATATGTGCCTCGACACCCTCCTGTCTCTGAGCTTTACGTACAATTCTTTCGACCTCATGGCTTGGTTTTTGATCTGACATGCACTGTCAAATGTGGAACCTTATAGACAGGTGTGTGCCTTTCCAAATCATGTCCAATCAATTGAATTCACCACAGGTGGACTCCAATCAAGTTGTAGAAGGATTATCATTGGAAACAGGATGCACCTGAGCTCAAACTCGAGTCTCATAGCAAAGGGTCTGAATACTTGTGTAAATAAGGTATTTGAGTTTAGATTTTTAAAATAAATTTGTCATTATGGGGTATTGTGTGTAGATTGATGAGGGAACAAAATATTTCATCCAGTGTAGAATAATTATTTTTAGGGGATAGATCAGCTTTAATTTTGCAGAAAGATTGTGGCTTCCATCATTGTAATTGTCTGCATCACTTCCAATCCCCCATATACTTCTGTAGCTCAGTTGGTAGAGCATGGCGCTTGTAACGCCAGGGTAGTGGGTTCGATTCCCGGGACCACCCATACGTAGAATGTATGCACACATGACTGACTGTAAGTCGCTTTGGATAAAAGCGTCTGCTAAATGGCATATATTATTATATTATATATTTTTTGGCATATACACACACACACACATATACATACATATAAACACATACATACATAAACATATAAATACATACATATAAATATACATATATATACACACACATCTTTTTTTAAATATATATTTCCTTTATTACCCTCCAACCCTTACCACCCTCCCCCAATTGGAGCAAACTAGTGAACAACAATGCTTAGGCCTGTATTTCCAGCTTAAACATACTATATATTTTTTTTATTTTATTTAAAAAATATATATAAATTATGAACACAACATATACAAAAACAGAAATATACAAACAAGAGTACATAAACCTCACAGACAAGGATATATTACATATCGAATACATTTTCAATTTGTCAAAAAGTTGTATAGTGCGTATTCCTTTTTGGTTTTTACATTTACTGATCATTTTAAAAAAATATTTAAATTCTATCTTAAATAATGTGAAGAGGGGTTTGTTGTCTGCCCACTTCTTTTTATGGATAAAGAATCTTCCATGAAAGATAAACAAATTAACAATGAAAGTTAAATCAGGGTCCATAACATTTGGATCAAAATAAAACGTAATATCAGAGTCTTTCAAATTAACATTAATAGTCGTTTCTTTTTAAATAAAATCTTCAAACTCACTCCAAAATCTTCTGACATAAGAACAGTCCCAAAATAAATAGTCAAAAGTCTCTGGGTCACAACCACCTAACCTAGTCGAATATTATTATATATATGTCTGCCCTTCATAAAACCAGTCTGGGTATCGTCATCAATGATTTGGTCAAGACCTTTTTTAAGTCTTTCTGCGAAGATGGATGTACATTTTCTAACATCATAGGATCTTTGTTTGGTTTGGGGATTACAGAAATGAGGCCTTGTGTCACAGAAACAGGCAGGACCCCTAAGTCAACAGCCTCCTTAAAAATATTAAATATAAATACAACAATATCCTCCTGAAAATATTTATATAATTCACTAATAAGGCCATCATTCCCTGGAGATTTGCTCAATTTTAACCTGCTGATCCATTTAAAAAAAAATGGTCATTAATATAAATTCATCACGAGACTTTTGTTGTATTTATCTATGAATACAACATAGATAAATGTATTTCATCTATGAATTTTGCATAATCTTTGGCAGTGTCTAGAAAGGCAGATATGTCACTAGTAGGACAGGCATTACTGGTATAAAGGCTACCATAGAATTACGAAACATATTTTGAAATATCTTTGGGGTTTTCATTTTCGTTGCCATCTATATTAAGCTTATGAATACAGTGCCTTGCAAAAGTATTCATCCCCTTGGCGTTTTTCCTATTTTGATGCATTACAACCTGTAATTTAAATGGATTTTTATTTGGACTTCATGTAATGGACATACACAAAATAGTCCAAATTGGTGAAGTGAAAAAAATGACTTGTTTACTAAAAAAGAGAAAAGTGGTATATATGTATATGTATCCACCCCCTTTGCTATGACGCCCCTAAATAAGATCTGGTGCAACCAATTACCTTCAGAAGTCACATAATTAGTTAAATAAAGTCCACCTATGTGCAATCTAAGTGTCACATGATCTCAGTATATATACACCTGTTCTGAAAGGCCCCAGAGTCTGCAACACCATTAAGCAAGGGGCAGCACCAAGCAACTGGCACCATGAAGACCAAGGAGGTCTGCAAACAGGTCAGGGACAAAGTTGTGGAGAAGTACAGATCAGGGGTGGGTTCTAAAAAAATATCTGAAACTTTGAACATCCACGGAGCACCATTAAATCCATTATTAAAAAATGGAAAGAATATGGCACCACAATAAACCTGCCAAGAGAGAGCCAACCACCAAAAATCATGGACCAGGCAAGGAGGGCATTAATCAGAGAGGCAACAAAGAGACCAAAGATAGCCCTGAAGGAGCTGCAAAGCTCCAGAGAAGAGATTGGAGTATCTTTCCATGGGACCACTTTAAGCCTTACAATCCTCAGAGCTGGGCTTTACGGAAGAGTGGCCAGAAAAAAGACATTGCTTAAAGAAAAAAATAAGCAAACACGTTTGGTGTTTGCCAAAAGGCATGTGGGAGACTCCTCAAACATATGGAAGAAGGTACTCCGGTCAGAGGATACTAAAATTAGCTTTTTGGCCATCAAGGAAAATGCTATGTCTGGCACAAACCCAACACTTCTCATCACCCTGAGAACACAATCCTCACAGTTAAGCATGGTGCTGGCAGCATCATGCTGTGGGGATGTTTTTCATTGGCAGGGACTGGGAAACTGGTCAGAATTGAAGGAATGATGGATGGCGCGAAATACAGGGAAATTCTTGAGGGAAACCTGTTTCAGTCTTCCAGAGATATGAGACTGGGACGGAGGTTCACCTTCTAGCAGGACAATGACCCTAAGTATACTGCTAAACACACGAGTGGTTCAAGAGGAAACATTTAAATGTATTGTAATGGCCTAGTCAAAGCCCAGACCTCAATCCAATTGAGAATCTGTGGTATGACGTAAAGGTTGATGTACACCAGCGGAACCCATCCAACTTGAAGGTGCTGGAGCAGTTTGACTTGAAGAATGGGCAAAAATCCCAGTGGCTCGATGTGCCAAGCTTATAGAGACATACCCCAAGAGACTTGCAGCTGTAATTGCTGCAAATGGTGGCTCTACAAAGTATTGACTTTGTGGGGGGTAAATAGTTATGCATGCTCAAGTTTTCTGTTTTTTTTTCTTATTTCTAGTTTGTTTCACAATAAAAATTATTTTGCATCTTCAAAATTGTAGGCAAGTTGTGTAAATCAAATGATACAACCCCCCCGAAAATCTATTTTAATTACAGGTTGTAAGGCAACAAAATAGAAAAATGCCAAGGGGGGTGAATACTTTCGCAAGCCACTGTAGATGTAAATTCAGAATATTTTCTTTCATACTTCAATAATTCCCAATATTTTCCATAAGACTTAAATAGTTGGGCTTTCCTCCAATTGTCTTGTATAATATCTTTGGCATCCATCTTGAAATGATCATCTACCAACAGTCTACTATTGAGTTTCCAATAACTCCATTTTGGTTTATTAACTTCAGATCCATTAATATTTAAAGATAAGAATATAACTTTATGATCAGTACGAATTGATGTTTCAATGCACCTTGACTATAGTATTATCTAATGAATTAGAAATCAACCAGAAGTCAATTATTGACTGTCTGGACATGTCCTTGTTACTCCAAATGAATTCCTTTTTATCAGGATATTTAGATCTCCAAATATCGACTAATCCAAGACCAAGACATAGATTATTAATCTCAGGATTAACAATGCTGGATCTGTTAGGAGGGGGATATCTGTCAATCATCACATTAGATAGAGAATTAAAGTCTCCACCTAAAATAAATGTGATATCCTGAAATACACTCTGTACTCTATACATAACTCTATTAATCTCTTCTTCAAATTCTTGAAATAATATCCTGTTGTTTTGCTTGTTGTTGGAAGCATAAATATTCCCTAGAAACATTTCACTGTTGAAATTTACAGTTAAAATTAACCAACGTCCAGAGTGGTGAGTCTTACTACTGATGACCTTCCCTTTAAATTCACCTCTTAACACTGTTACACCTGCAGAGTGGTTGTTGCCATATGATAACCAGATATTGTTACCCCATTGATTTTTTCCAAAAACTGAAATCGGAAGAATAAGCATGAGTCTCTTGTAGAAAGTAAAAGTCTGCATTAAACCGTATGCAATTCAGGAAAATAGCCTTACGTTTGAGTAAATTACGAATACACCTGACATTAGTTGAACAAAGAGGTAAAGACATAAACTTCAAACAACAACCTTGTTATGCTAGTATAAGCTTTTCCTAAGGATATGTAACTCAAAAGGATTTCCATCCCATTATTGACCTCTCCAACAAAAAACAAACGAATACTGGTCATAAAGTTACCAAAGTATTCTTACTCCCACAAGGGGAAGACAATGTGTAGACTTTACAATAAGCAGTTATTCACCCATAGTTAGTGTTTAGTTTACCAGTTCTCAGGTCAGCCTTTTCTCATTCAAGTGTTTGAGTGAATTCCTTATAATAAAAGGCTACTTTTCACCTGGCAATTAGGCAGTATTTAGGCCTACCAGTTCTGTTTGAGTTAGACTGGCTCTCTCTCAAATGTTCTGATTTGGCCGCAATTCTTTCCCAACGATGATCACTCTTGCACCGACAAAAAAATGCAGTTTTCCCTGCCTTTCGAGCTGCAGCCACCATCGGCCATAGTTTCTCTCGTGTCACTTAGTTCGCAAAGGTCAGATCCTCCGTGAACCTCAATTTTTGCTTGATGAGGAACTCACAATTATTCGCTCGCCTCCAGAGAAGATCCTGAAGATCTGTTGGTGAACTGGATAATGGTTGTCCTCGGTCTCTTGTCTTGATCCTTAAGTCTTCCCAAACGAGTAAAGATGTTGACATTTTCCTGAAGTTTGGCTTTTGATTCGGGAATGACAGCTCCACATATGTCAACAACTGTGCATTTGATGTCCTCACCCGCCTGTTCTAGAATTCAATGAAGCTTCAGGTTCCACCTGCGCTGGTATCTCTCCGCCTCATTTACCTTTTGCTCGAGTTCAGCCACCTTCCTTTCATTTTCCTGGCAGACAACTTCCACTTTCTTCATGTCACTTTTGAGGGTTTTCACTTCTCCCAAGATAAAGTCTATAGATTTGTTCATGGTCTCAATTTTAATTGTATTCACCCCAACCATGTCCTCCAAGCCATTTGCCCTTACATCTATCTTTGCTGTCAAAAGAATTACAATATTGTTTTGCATCTCAAGAAGTGACATACCCTCGTCTTTTTCCCCTGGGGCTTGATTGGAGTGCTGGGGGTCGTAAAGTAACGGCCTGAGCGTCCACAAATTAATACATACCATACAAAACATAACATATACTAAATGGAGTGTCTCAGATTTAGGTACACAATAATACGAAATGCTATGATATCAGGTTGCAGCAGCGTGCCGTCAAAAGAAAATGAAATGCTTGCTAATTTGGTTAGCTACGTGATTAAATGAATCTGTTTTCAACAAATCAACTGTTTTAGATGGTTTATTTTTAATCAAGCAAGATACATAAACGCGCAATCACTACTGAGTGAATTAAAACTTCTTTGGGCCTCAGGGGCAGTATTGAGTAGCTTGGATAAAAAGGTGCCCAGAGTAAACTGCCTGCTACTCAGCCATAAAAGCTATAATGTGCATATAATTAGTGATTTGAATAGAAAACACTCTGAAGTTTCTAAAAATGTTTGAATGATGTCTGTGAGTATAAAATAACTCATTTGGCAGGCAAAAACCTGAGAAAAAATCCAACCAGGAAGTGGGAAATCTGAGGTTTGTAGTTTTTCAAGTCATTGCCTATCAAATATACAGTGTCTATGGGGTCATATTGCACTTCCTAAGGTTTCCACTAGATGTCAACAGTCTTTAGAACCTTGTTTGATGCTTCTACTGTGAAGGAGGGTGGAATGAGAGCTGAATGAGTCAGGGCTCTGGCAGAGTGCCATGAGCTGGTCACGCGCGTTCATGTGAGAGGTAGCTTGCGTCCCATTGCATTTCTACAGACAAAGGTATTCTCCAGTTGGAACATTATTGAAGATTTATGATAAAAACATCCTAAAGATTGATTCTATACTTTGTTTGACATGTTTCTACGAACTGTAATACAACTTTTCGTCGGAACTTTTGCTTGGACTTGCCTGCGCGTCGTGAGCGAACAAAAAGGATGTATTTGGACATAAATGATGGACTTTATCGAACAAATCAAACATTTATTGTGGAACTGGGATTCCTGGGAGTGCATTCTGATGAAGATCATCAAAGGTAAGTGAATATTTATAATGCTATGTCTGACTTCTGTTGACTCCACAACATGGCGGATATCTGAGCGCTGTACTCAGATTATTGCATGGTGTGCTTTTTCAGTAAAGCTTTTTAAAATCTGACACAGCGGTTGCATTAAGGAGAAGTTTATCCAAAGTTCCATGCATAACACGTGTATTTTCATCAACATTTGTGATGAGTATTACTGTAAATTTATGTGGCTCTCTGCAAAATCACTGGATGTTTTGGAACTACTGAACATAACACGCCCATGTAAACTCTATATAAATTTTTGGATATAAATATGAACTTTATCGAACAAAACATACATTTATTGTGTAACATGAAGTCCTATGAGTGTCATCTGATAAAGATCATCAAAGGTTAGTGATTCATTTTATCTCTATTTCTGCTTTTTGTGACTCCTCACTTTGGCTGGGAAAATGGCTGTTTTCTGTGACTAGGTGCTTACCTCACATAATCATTTATTGTGCTTTCGCCGTAAAGCCTTTTTTAAATCAGACACTGTGGCTGGATTAAAGAGAAGTTTATCTTTAAAATGGTGTAAAATACTTGTATGCTTGAGGAATTTTAATTATGAGATTTCTGTTGTTTTGAATTTGGCGCCCTGCACTTTCACTGGCTGTTGGCGACGTGGGACTCTACCGTCCCACATACCCCAGAGAGGTTATTAACTAAATAAAAACTTCCTGTCATCACCAGACTGTCCATTTTAGAGTGTCAAGTTGCCTTTGGAACTGAAGGTCCTGGGTTTGCATCTTGGAGGATACATTCATACCATTCTCTTTAGTGTATAGTTTTGACACACAGCGCTTTTTGCATTTATTAGGTGGCTCTTAAAAGCGCCTTTTGGTTTGTGAAGTGGCAGTGAGTGCGGTGGTGTGTACTACTGCGTGCGTCTTTCTAGAACTGAGGAGAGACCATCTCTCAGACTCTCAAGGAAGAAAGAGGTCGTTGCCCTCATCAGTGAGATGCACGCCATCCCTACAGTACTGCCCGGGGACACAGTGCTTCATGGCAGAGTGGTGGATTGTGGGCATGTTCCTGTCACAGAGAAATGCAAGCTGGCCCATGTGGAACTGACAAATGACTTATACCAATTTTAAATGCACACAGTACACATGGTACTTTGCCACTGTCAATACTTAAGATGTGTGTTCTGTTCCAAATCTTGAGTACTCCCACTCCCACCTGTTTTCATGTTTATACTGCCATTTATAAATGAGGACATTGTGCTCTTTTACTGGAGTTGGACAGCTGTGTACAGCATTACTTAGGACATTTGTAGCTGAAGTTTTGTTTTCAAGGATTTAGAGCACCTATCCAAGTTCAGATTTGTTCAAACTGTATGTCAATAATTTCTCTTCCGAGTTTTGCACTTGTCTAATGACTGTTTTACAGGTGTTTCTCAGCAATTTGTCATTTGTTGCAGTGTTTGTAAAAGGAGTTGTCAAAATTGCTCTTGACGATCCACACCGTTATGCAGGCTTCTATGTTTAAGCCCAGTACTACTACACGTGATTCTACCACTCAGCTGTTCATCGAGACCATGACTAGTAGGATCAGGTGTGGTAGAACTGGGCTTGAACAAAACAAGCATGCATAAACCTATAGCTTCTCAAGAGCAATTGTGGCCATCCGTGAATTGTATTTACAAAGTTGACTATATCAGATGAATGTGCATTTGGTTGTAAATGTTCTATTTAGTGATAACTCACTTTTGTTTACAGGTATGTAAACTTGTACATAGTTCATGGGTACATGTTGATTATTTGTGTATTTTCCAGGTGCTTGCTCAATTGTCTAAAGAGAGATCAGGGAAAATGTTTCCAGTTTACTCCATATTGGCTTAAAAGGGTTGCTAGTCATTCGCTTCCCTCTGGAAAATCAGCTGTTAATATTAGATGAATACTAACAATTACATTATTTCTGTTGCCATTTTTATTTGTTGTTTGCTCTTAATGAACTTTTATTGCTGTGTTATTTTGTATTATTATAATGTTGTATAATGATGTTGTATAATGATGTTATATAATCACTTTCCGGTGTAAAAAGGAAATTAAAAACAAAATACAATGTTTTAAGTGAGAATAGGCATTGGTCTGAAGCAGTAAAATAAAGGAAATTCACATGAGCACCACAATGCCTATTCCACCTATGCTCTGACCTATGACAGTAGCTACTGTATGTTGGTATTGTACTTCAAACGTTCTCAAACAGCCTAATTCATACGCTGTACTCTGTGAAGCTGCCAGTTGAAGACTTGTGAGACGTCTGTTTCTAAAACTAGACACTCTAATGTACTTGTCCTCTTGCTCAGTTGTGCAACGGGGCCTCTCACTCCTCTTTTGATTCTGGTTAGAGCCCGTTTGCACTGTTCTGTGAAGGGAGTTGTACAAGGCCGTTGTACAAGATCTTCAGTTTCTTTGCAATTTCTCGCATGGAATAGCCTTCATTGTCACACCCTGACCTTAGAGAGATTTTATGTCTCTATTTTGGTTTGGTCAGGGTGTGATTTGGGTGTGCATTCTATGTTCCTTTTTCTATGTTTTGTATTTCTTTGTTTTGGCCGGGTATGGTTCTCAATCAGGGACAGCTGACTATCGTTGTCTCTGATTGGGAACCATACTTAGGTAGCTTTTCCCACATGGGTTTTGTGGGTAGTTGTTTTCTGTTTAGTGTTTTGCACCTGACAGGACTGTTTCGGTTTTGTTTATTCACTTTGTCATTTTTGTTTCAGTGTTCTGTTTAATAAAAGTCACAAACACTTAGGTTACCACACTGCGCTTTGGTCCGATTTCTCCTCATCCGACGACGACACCCGTTACTGAACTACCCACCACCAAAGGACCAAGCAGCATGGTATGGAGGAGCAGAGGGTTCAGGACTCCTGGACATGGGAGGAGATATTGGACGGAAAGGGACCCTGGAGAACTGGAGGCAGCTAAAGCTGAGAGGTCGGCGATATGAGGCAAGTCAGCGCAGCAGGCACGAGAGGCAGACCCCAAAACTTTTACCCTGCGCCGGCTCTGCACACTGTGTCTCCAGTACGCTGGGACTGTTCATTTCGACCTGTGCCTGCACTCTGGAGGGGCCGGGCTAAAGTGGGCATTCAGCCTGGAGGAGTGGTGCCAAGTCTGCGCACCAGAGCTCCAGTGCTCCCCCACAGCCCGGTTCATCCTGTGCTTCCTCTACGCACCAGGCCTCCTGTAGGTCTCCCCAGCCTGGTGGGCCTTGTGGCAGCCCCATGCACCAGGCTGTCTCTACGTTTCCTCCATCCAGAGTCGCCCTCCAGTCCGGCCCCTCCAGCGACGCCATCCAGTCCGGTGCCTTCCGAGTCGCCCTCCAGTCCGGAGCCTTCCAAGTCGTTCTCCAGTCCGGAACCTCCCGAGTCGTCTTCCAGTCCGGAGCCTCCAGCAACACCCTCCAGTCCGGACCCTCCAGCGACGCCCTCCAGTCCGGAGGCCTCCGAGTCTCCCTCCAGTCCGGAGCCTTCCGAGTCGCCCTCCAGTCCGGAGCCTTCTGAGTCGCCCTTCAGTCCGGGGCCCACAACGAGGGTGCCCAGTCCAGGGCCCACAACGAGGGTCCCCAGTCCGGGGCCCGCTACGAGGGTCCCCAGTCTGGGGCCCGCTACGAGTGTCCCCAGTCCGGGGTCGGCGGCGAGGGTCCCCACTCTAGAGGCGCCACCTAAGTGGGCCAAGCCAGAAGTGGAGCGGGGTCTACGTCCCGCACCAGAGCCGCCACCGCAGAGAAATTCCCACCCAGACCCTCCCCTATAGGTTCAGGTTTTGCGGCCAGAGTCCGCACCTCTGATCTTAAAGAGCTTTTTATGTCTCTATTTTGGTTTGGTCAGGGTGTGATGTGGGTGGGCATTCTATGTTCCTTTTTCTATGTTTTGTATTTCTTTGTTTTGGCCGGGTATGGTTCTCAATCAGGGACAGCTGCCTATCGTTGTCTCTGATTGTTCTGTTTAATAAAAGTCATGAACACTTAACACGCTGCGCTTTGGTCCAATTCCCCCTCATCCGACGACGCCACACCTTACATTCATTTCTCAGAGCAAGAATAGACTGATGAGTTTCAGAAGAAAGGTCTTTGCTCATTGTTACTATCATTACTCATTGTGTATTTTTATATTTCTATTGTTTTCTCTCTACATTGTTGGGAAGGGCCCTGTAAGTAAGCATTTCACTGTTAATCTACACCTGTTGTGACAAATAACATTTTTATTTTTTTTATTTTTTTGGGACAAAAATAAAACTAGCGAATAGGACTGGGAGGATGAGGTTTGGCAGGCATAGTCGAAACAGTATAAGCTTCTGGAACAATTCAAAATCTCCAGTGGTAACCAGAATTTTGCTATATTCTGCCATCTTTATTCAAGGGAGTGCCAGAGCGTCTTGGCAAGTGGCAAGGACAGTCGGCTTCAGTCAGAAGCCCCAGTCAGTTCAGTGGTACAGTGTAGGAGCACCTAGAAGATGCAACTCAATTTACAACTGATGTGTGGATAATTCATTCTGGTGGGACCAGCTGCACACAATGCCAAGTTTAGGCAAGGGCCATCTTGGTGGACTTTCACCTAATTTACTCACCTAGAGTTATAAATCTTCATGGTGAAGCAGGCAGACCTGTAATTTCTGATAAGTTGACTTGACTGGAGAGAGAGAGAAGAATTGAGGCCACAGAGCTTTGGGGTACAGATAGTCGTGAAAATGCAAAGTCTAATAGCACCAGAGTCTGATAGCACCAGATGCTAATAGCACCAACAGGACGGTATAAATCCTCTTAAATGTAACTAAACGTTAGCGAAAATGTAATCGATGTCATCCCCAAAAGTAATTATTTATCATGAGAGGGCCATAAAAAATAACTAATAATGCTGCCTACTCAAAGAAAGATTCAAATCTCATATGATGTATTTCCTATTCAACAAAACTAGATGAAGAAGACTTGAAACGATTTTAGATATTTTTTCTAAATATTGTATAATCAATTTATAAAATAACTAACTACAAGATTTCACCTTCCTTACAAGTGTAAAATACATATTTGTATATTTAGTGCTAGAAATGTGCATATTTTCTGAAGGTCTCTCTTGTTCAAAATGTCTGCCCCAATTGCTGTGAACGTCTCACAGAGTTCTAGCTTGGCTTCCCGAACTCGTTAGGAACTCGCCTTTCATCTCATATGAATCATAAAGTGTTTTTTGTTTAAAATCTATGAATTATTTTAGACTACTTGCTATAAATCTATCTCTGAAACCACTCTCTCCTGTTGCGTTAAGATGTAAGGATTCCAGGCATATGCGCGGTTAGTGTCTGTGACGTAGGGTTCAGCCAGGAGTTGATGGAGAGTTGGAAGAGCGAATTAAATGGTAGGATGGACATCCCAGTTTCGAGTGGTTTTAGATTTCCCATCCTGCTTCACACAGGCAGAAGAGACATACTCCAGTGTCCATGAGAATCAGGGCTACCACTCAAGCAAGCCATTTCCATCTATGGTGTTCACATATCGACTTATAAGCAAACAATGTTGGTCGAACCGGTACCAGACCCACGCTGGTCCCCAAAACAGGGGAATTTACATCTAATAGCAAAGATTATAAAGAAATAAGTTTAAGATTATAAAGTAATGCTGAATTATATACATGCATCATTACAGATGTACAGATGGTTGATATGAAACTGATAAAAAGTTCAGTTGAACAATGAGAATAGTTAGACTTCTGCTACGTTGTCATGTTGTCTGGAACAGAGAGTGAAATGAAGCCGTTTCAGCTAGTTCACGGTAAGATAGTCACGAGTTGAGGCCTCTGAGAATTCCGTGTCCTGTGTGATCTGAGGCACAGAGAATGATGGGACACTCTTGTATACTTTTAGACCATTTTAAGTGATGTGTGTTTAATTAAGCATGATATGATTATAAGCAAACATATGTAGGGTATGGCATCTGGCTGGGTTCTACTGCACTGCCACGGAAATCAAAGAAAAAACAACAATGTATTTGCAACGTGAGTCTGACATTAGCCTTTGCTCTCCTCAGTCTCAGCACCATGACGACGAGAAGAGAGCCCTGAGCAGAGAGATCATCGTGCTCAACAACCACCTGATGGAGGCCAAGCTGACCATTGAGAAACTGAGGGAGGACAATGTAAGGGCACTCTATGAGGTCAGATCTATAGGTCATCAAAAGTATAGTCACAACCCTCAAAGTGTATTGTAACAACCTTAGTATACAACACCTAGCATCTTCGCCAAGAGGTTTGGAGCTCGTTATATAAGGTGTTGGACCGAACAACACCTGAGTTCAAGTCCCGGTTCTGGCTCATCCTTGAATTCAATGCAGTGTGTTTCTTTAGAATGAATAATTTCTTAAGAACATGTTTTCTTCTAACACATTCCAACACTGTGTCTGTCCTGTAGGATCTGTACAGGAAGGACTGTAACCTGGCTGCCCAGCTGCTCCAGTGCAACAAGTCCCACTACAGGACCCAGCTTTCTGAGGTGAGTCCTCCCCCAACCACAGACATATAATTACTTGAACAGCCACATTGAATGTACCCAAGAGTCCAGGGAAATTGCAGTGGTTTAGTTATTCTTCTTTGCCTATCAGACCTGGGCTCAAATAGTACTTTGTTTTCTTTCAAACTTTAAGCACTTGGTTGAGCTTGGTCAGAGTGACAGATAGGCAAGATTTGACCTTTGGCAATTTTTCTACGAGATCCATTGCACCTGGCAAGGGCAATTTAGCACAGCTAAAGTATTTGAAAGAAAATGTATACTATTTGACCCCAAGTCTGCTGCTGCCTATTATCAACATACTACACTGGCTAAGTTAAATTAAAGCTAATGCTAAGCTGAAGCTACGGTCTTATGACTTCCTCAACCCCAGCCATTGGATGGTGTTAGTGAAGCTACTACACAGGGAGGGAAATTCACTTGGATAAAAATCCCCAGGAGCTAAAACAACCTTCATCCTGTATCTAAGCAGCTGAATCCACCTGACTTGAGGTATGGGCACGATGTGCAGTGCTGCAAATATTAGCACAAGTCTTGATCCATTCACATCGATCAATGCATGAGCCAGGATTACGGGTTAAAACCTGGGCCCTCGAACCTGAGCTGAAATAGTTCCAAACTTCCAATACATCAACAGTTTGAATCATAAGGTGATTACTCCACTGATGGATTGGTTAGGAGGTAAATGTTTGACAGTGATTAACAATGGAACACTACAGCTACATTATGTGACAGGTAAGTGAGTAATTGATGGAAGGTTGCAGAGAGCTCAGACACTATATGCATAAGATGGAGATTTGAGTATGCCCAACAGTGCCCATGCTACTTTTGTTTTCCAGCGGGAGAGGAACGAGCGAGTATTGATGAGTGCGTTAGTGCCAGGGCAGACTGGCAAGGCTTTCAGCTGTATCAGCTCTGGGCCCCCTGCCCGGCCCGCGTGGCAAGAGCAGATTTTAAAGCTGGCACGTTGCCAATACCGTTAAAAAATGCCTCAGCACATTTGGCACCATGCGCCTAAATGGAAATATCAATGCAAACACGATTCATCAGTTACGTAATGGTCATAAACTAATGCTGTGTGTGTGTGTGTGTGTGTGTGTGTGTGTGTGTGTGTGTGTGTGTGTGTGTGTGTGTGTGTGTGTGTGTGTTACTATATGGAGTGAAAGAAACAGATAAACTGATGACACCTTGAGCATATACTGTCCACTGCTGCAATGGGGTCAAAGGTTATAGTTCTGCTTATGTCCTGCAGTCTGTTTGTTTGTGGACTGGAGAGTAATCAAAAGGTTATTGATGGAATGTGGTGCAACACAGAGACATTATGCATGTTTCCAGCCATGATTGAAGTGCGTTAGTCACTTGCTCCACTGCATACCAAGCATGGCTCCCGAGTGGCACAGTGGTCTAAGACACTGTAACTCAGTGCTTGAGGCGTCACTACAGACACCCTGGTTCGAATCCAGGCTGTACCACAACCGGCTGTGATTGGGAGTCCCATAGGGCGGCGCACAATTGGCCCTGCATCGTCCAGGTTAGGCTGGTGTAGGCTGTTGAAAATGATTATGTTCTTTGAAAAATTGGTCCTGGAAATATGTGCAAACAATATCTAAATATCTCATGGTAATTGGGTATTTACATTGGTTAAAGCGAATGTGTGATACAACTGCTATGAAAGGATGTTTGTACAAACGTTTAGTCTTGGCTCCTATTAGCCATGAAGCTATAATTAGCTAGCTTCTCATTGCCAATTAACGATAATTGACTAGATTCCTTTTGATAACATTCTGCAAAAGCTTCATTCTTGTTGCTATGGAGAGGCAGAGGCAACAGCCACATATCAAACTAATGATCTCATGATGTACCTATGTTTACCATCCATGAAATAACTCCAGGTTACACCTCCTCAGTTATAGTTTTCAGTTTCATGCCTGATCTCCATATGGTGCCATTATCAGTATGTTGTTGCTAATGTTTGAAAACATTGTTTTTATCGTCCATGAACTTCCATGCACTAATCTCACGGTCTGTATCACCATTATCTATACCTCAGTGTCTCTCTCTCTCTATTTCTCAGTTGCCTGCTGAATTCCAGGAACGCGTGACCATGCACATGGAGGGCACACCTCTTTGCCACACTGCCTATGCCGATTCCGTCCCTGCCTCCGTCATCGCCAAGGTGCTGGAGAAGCCCGACGAGGCCTGCAGCGGCAGCCAAGCCTCTAGCTCGCCTAGCCCCCAACCCCAGGACCAAGGCTTTCTCCTGGACACCCTGGACAGAGGTGAGCGCCTTGGCCTCCGGGCAGCATACAAGTCAGACCTGTACAGCAGCGACACAGCTCTGTACTGCCCGGTCGATCAGAACCGTGAGCGCAGGCCAAGCATGGACCTCCATGGCCAGAGAAAGCTGCTCTACGGGCCCCAGAACTCCACAGATAGTAACCCAGAGGAGGGTCCCTTGTTGGGACTGAGGTCTGGCTTCTCCCAGGAGTGCTTTGCCAAGTTCCCCACCTCTCTGGGCCCCACCTCGGGCAGCTCCTACTCCAGCTTCAGCGGAGGGGGCTCAGACGACAACAAGGGCAACGGCCCACCAAGCAGCACGGCCTCCTCTCCCCACCACCACTCCCTCTACATGGACTGGAGGAATGGGGGAGACTATGAGAGGAAGAGTGACTCCTCCTGGGAGAGGGACAGTCCCAGCGGGGGCGGCTTCGCCAAGGTCCACGCTGTCTTCCAGCAGGCCGGCGGAGCACACCACCAGAACGGCAGCTCGCCTGTCTACAGCCGCACCATGTCCTCGTGCTTCAGCGAGCCCTACGAACCCCTCCCTCCTTCCTCCTCGCCAAGCGTCGTCTATGGAGACAGCCGCCGGGGCAGCACACTGGCGCCCGAGGAGGAGGAGCTGATTGGTCGCTGGAGGCAGCTGAGTGTGGAGGACCTAAGCGCCCACTCGTACCACTCGCCCGGCCGGGCCTCGCCCTACAGCTTCTCCGAGCAGCACTTCTCCGTTCGGCCCGCCAAGATCCGACTGGGACCCCTATACAGCAGCTTCCAGGAAGGGGCAGACTTCTACCACCAGGCAGGGGTAGGACCCATCATGGAAACCCCAGTGTGCTTCTCCACGCCCAGCCCCCAGTGTAGCCCTGTGGGGGGACTCCGTCAGTCCCATCCGTCCCACAGCCAGCAGGCCCACCAGACCCATCTCTACCGGGGAAAGGAGGACAGCCAGGAGTCAGAGCACAGCCTCTACCACTCAGCAAGCTCCAATGACAGGGAGGGCAGTGTCGGTGTAGCAGGGGCCGGGGTAGGAGGTGGAGGGCAGAACAAGGAGTACGAGGACGTCAGCCCAAACAGCTCCACTGAGTCCCTAAACCAGAGGTCCCTGGAGATGGCTGCCGAACTGCAGCAGCACTACCAGACCGAGATGCAGCATCCATCGCCCCCCCAGGGCAGTCCACCACCGCCCCCGCTACCACCTTGTCCCCCTCCCCCGCAATACCAAACATTTGGTACGTTAGGACTCTCCAGAAAGGACAGTCTCACCAAAGCCCAGCTGTATGGAACACTTCTGAACTGAGAGAAGAAGGGATTCTCATCCTGACTTACTGTTCTTTCTTTTTCTTCATCTCTTTCCCTGGTGGGATGTGAGGTGAGAGGTCTTGGTAGATCCAGCAAAACACATTGATTAGTGTGAGTCTAGCCGTTCAGTTGAAGGACATTCATTTTGATAGGACATTTGGACGATACAGTAGGTTAAGCATGAATTCATCAGATTGTTGCCACAGCTGTGAAAAACTGACAAAAGTGTGGTTCGCATCACTACAATGAACGTGTAAGATTGTCTGGGTCAGGTGAATTGACTATTTATTACTGTGCCAAATGAGTGAGGAATATAGGAAAGGACTCTGCTACCTTTGGTACATTTGGTACATAAAATAGTATTTGGAGGTACCAGAGACCACAGTTGCTCCATGTGGATGAAGGAAGTATTTAAAGTAACTGTTGAAATATATAAATATATTTAATTACAACTACAACAATTGAGTGTTCAAAGACATATTTTTTTTGTAGTTGCATTCAAAAGAAAATATAAAACTGATGATTGTAGAGAAATGACTACAATTCAATCAGATGTGGACACCAACACATTGTAAATATGTCTGGTGATTAAGAGCATCTGCAGATCAAAGAGAGATAGTTGGAATGTTAAAGAAGACTGTCAAAATTGCACATAGAGATTTGTTTGTCAATCACAGGCTGAATACTGAATACTGTGCTGCATTTCTGCAGAGTAAAATACGTATGACAATGGGGCATGGGTTAAAGTTGCAGCACTAAGAGATGTTTGTAACTCAAAAATAGAGATGCCCCTAGCCTAAACCCGTTTGAGTGCAGCTCCATTGATTCGTTCAGTTTTTGCTTTGACACCATTTTGAAATATCCAGAGCGCTTAAAGAGACCGTTCGAAGTATGTATCATTTTGCTACTGATGGACTTCTTTTGAGATGTAAACATTTGTCTTACCCGGTTGATGTTATTTTTGCTCTATAACCCTTGGAGACATTTTCCTGTCCCACTCTACCTCAGATGCCCACACCCCAATCAAGCAACCACAAATCTGTTTCTATCACACAATGATGCATGTTTCTATATTTCTGTTGTGTTTCATTTAACCTAATAAAGCACAAACCACACATGTCTATGCTCCAAGGTTTGCTAAAGTGTGATTTAGTGTTGATGTGTGTGTTGGTGTGTGTGCGTGCGTGCGTGCGTCCGTGCGTGTGTGTGGACGATAATAATTATGCCATTTGCTAAAATGATTGCAGAAACAATGTTGTTTTAAAAAGCATTCCAATCAAGCTGTGTGCTTGAGAGAAACTATCTTTGGATTGTCGACTAGTTTGTTAATGTATAGCATAAGCCATACCTCCCCATTGACATTCAAAACGCACTCCCCCTCTCACTCACTCGCTCTGAAGCGAAAAGGGAATTACTTGAGAGATTACATCTATCCAGAGGAGGGAGCCACCACAGCATCAACATCGCAACATCATCCAACTGAATCTGAATCTCGTTGTAAACTTAATTGTTCCTGTGCATCCAGTCACAGCAGAAGGCAACGCATTTACAATTCAAACACTTCACGAGACGAAAACTGGATTAGGCAACACAACACAACCAGTCCTCTATTCCCTTTTCCCACCGTCAAATGCACGATGCAGTATGCATGAGCTTAGCTGCCTTAGCATTTATATACAGCTGGTGAACTAGATATCAATTTGCTTGCTTTTCAAACCACTCCGGGGATATTTCGGTAGCACTATAACCAAACACGTAAGCACACTTTAAAAGCAAATATGACAGTCCACCTTCCCTTTGCTAATCACTACAAGGAATTAGCTCCCCTCCACTTTGATTGTGTGAATTTGTGATTCAGTAAACACTGGTGGAAAAAAGTACAGTACATATAATCTAGTAGGTTCCTATGGGAACTGGTATACTTAGTTACACATTCATGGAACACTGCATGTAGAAATTCTCAATGGATCTTCTCTGTTTCACAGGCACATTGCTCACATTATTAGCACTCTCGGCATGCACACCTCCAATCCCACTCACACTCCATCCACACAATATTTGCACATCTCTCACAGATGCACACACCCACACCAAGGTTAATTAAAAACATCAGGAACTTTGCCCACTGATCCCAGTTCCAATGAAATCCCAAACAGTCTCAATCAATCATCCCCCAATTCACTTGATTCACGGGGAAAGGTATCTCGGATCGTCTCTAGAAGACTGTCTGGATCCCAGGTCTCTTACTGAGACTTGATCCCCAACATGCTTTCAGTCAGGTTCCACAGCCTCTTGACCGAGTGATCATCCATTACCTTGGGCATCAGCTCCTCGCAATTAGCGAAGCACTTCCCAACCACTCCCTCCATGTTGGGCGAACACGCCAGGTAGAGCTGCGTCCAAGCGCCCTCCAGTGGGCTCTTGAAGAAGGCCAGCCAGGCCAGGTAGAGGAGAGGTTTTGCCAGGAAGAGGGATGTAGATGTGCCTCCCCAGCCTGGTCCTCACCATGCCAGGGGAGAGTGTGTTGACCGTGACGCCCTCGTCTTCCATTTTCGGGTCAGCTCACGGGAAGATTAGCCAACTTGCTCTGGCTGTAACAGAACGCTTTGTTGCAGCTGTTCTCACAGGAGTGGTAGTAGAAGTAGAACATGTTATTATCCCTCCAGGGGGAAAATCATCCATAGAAACACAACAGACATTACACAAGGGTTGTATTCATGAGGCACCAAATTGAAGAAAACTGTCTGAAACAGGAAAGGACTAATCTGAACTCTTGTCTCATAAGAAACTTTCGTTTTTTCATTTTCCGTTGCAAACTGGTTTGTGCTAAGGACTACAATATACACAAAACAACTTCAACAGGAAGTCCGGGGCGAGGTGGGTGAGGAGGAAGTGATCCAGGTGGTTGAACCCCAGCTGCATCTCGAAACCCTCCTGTCTTGGTGTAGATGCCTGCGTTGTAGATGAGCACATCAACTTTTTGTTCTTCCTAATGTGGGGAGACAGAAGGAAAACAGGCATGTAAGAGGCACACACAGTGAATGATTAGCATAGGGGTTTTGTTTAACGATGGCTGGATGACTGTGTCGTGTTGGTCTCTATATATATATCTCTCAATCTATATAATTTGTAATAAACTACAATCATTGCAAGTGATTTCCAGTGAAGGAATTATAATTAGGATAACTAAACCCTGTACTGAATTTATTTAAAACTTAATTGACGTTGTTAGCTTTTGTAAACAAATACCAAGCGACTGTGTACACACGTGACTGTTTCAGCACGTTGGACAGCACACCATTGCGCACTTTGAAAGATTACCTTCATTACTAAACACTGGAGTTTGTGCAGCTTCCCGGCAAAGGTTTTCACTATGCCACTGTTCGTTCAGGTCAAAATTACCATCTTTCCCCCCGTCATATCTGCCGGGTACTGGAGCAACTGTACCAATTTCTTCCAGGAGAAAACATTCGGAAACAATTAGCAATATTTCACCACCGACAACAGCTGCCACAAGAATCGCAGCTGACATTACAGCGAGGACTTTAGGTTTCACTTACAAAATATAGATGCATGAGCTAGAGAAGAACTACAACACCCACAAGCCTTTGCGGTGTTTTCGCATGGCCATATTCTCGTGACACCTTGCTAAATAAGAAATAGTCGCACCCTGCTGGTAGAAAATGGTCTGTATTTGTATTTATTATGGATCCCCATGGCAGCAGCTAATCTTCCTGGGGTCCAGCAAAATGAAAGCAGTTATACAATTTAACAAACATTACAGTACATTTCACAACAGATTTCACAACACATTAAGTGTGTGCCCTCAAGCCACTAGTGTACTACCACATATCTACAACACAAAATCCACGTGTACATGTGTGTATAGTACATGTTATCATGTGTGTATGCATGTGTCTATGCCTGTGTGTGTCTCTTCACAGTCCCCACTGTTCCATAAGGTGTATTTTTATCTATCTATTTTTTTTACAAATATTTTTTTAAATCTAATTTTACTGCTTCCATGAGTTACTTGATGTGGAATAGAGTTCCATGTAGTCAGGGCTCTATGTTGTTCTGTGTACCTCCCATAGTCTGTTCTGGACTTGGGGACTGTGAAGAAACTTCTGGTGGCATGTCTTGTAGGTAATTCATGGGTGTCTCAGTGCATTCAACATGTCAATACTTCTCACAAATACAAGTAGTGATGAAGTCAATCTCTCCTCTACTTTGAGCCACTACTCCCTTCATAGAACTGCGCAAACGGACTCTAACCAGAATAGAAAGAGGAGTGGTAGGCCCCGGGGCCAACTGAGCAAGAGGACAAGTACATTAGAGAGTCACTGTTGACATTGAGACTGGTGTTTTGTGGGTACTATTTAATGAAGCTGCCAGTTGAGGATTTGTGAGGCATCTGTTTCTCTAACTAGACACTCTAATGTACTTGTCCTCTTGCTCAGTTGTGCACCGGGGCCTCCCACTCTTCTTTCTATTCTGGTTAGGGCCAGTTTGCGCTGTTCTGTGAAGGGCGTAGTACAGTGTTTAACGAGATCTTAAATTTCTTGGCAATTTCTCGCATGGAATAGCCTTCATTTCTCAAAACAAGAAGAGACTGGCGAGTTACGGAAGAATGTTCTTTGTTTCTGGCCATTTTGAGCCTTTAATCAAGCCCACAAATGCTGATGCTCCAGGTACTCAACTAGTCTAAAGAAGGCACGTTTTACTGCTTCTTTAATCAGCACAAGATGTGCTAACATAATTGCAGAAGCGTTTTCTAATGATCAATTATCCTTTTAAAATGATGAACTTGGATTCGCTAACCCAACGTGTCATTGGAACACAGGAGTGAAGGTTGCTGATAATGGGCCTCTGTACGCCTATGTAAATATTCCATGAAAAATCTGCCGTTTCCAACTACAATAGTCATTTACAACATTAACAATGTCTACACTGTATTTCTGATCAATTTGATGTTATTTTAATGGACAAAAAAATGGCTTTTCTTTCAAAAACAAGGACATTTCTAAGTGACCTCAAACTTTTGAATGGTAGTGTACGTTAGCTCAACCATCCCAAGGGGGACCCACCATTCATGTAGAGGCTGGGTTCTGTTAGACAGGTGACTCTCAATCCACAGTATAGCAGGGGGTGTAAAGCCATAACACATGTTTTTCCAACAGCAGATTATGATCGATAATGTCAAAAGCTGCACGGAATTCTTACAAAACAGCTCCCGCAATCTTTTTATTATCAATTTCTCTCAGCCAATCATCAGTCCTTTGTGTAAGTGCCATACATGTTGAATGCCCTTCCCTATAAGTCTACTGAAAAACAGTTGTTAATTTGTTTACTGTGAAATAGCGTTGTCATTTTTCCCCAAAGTTTACTAAGGGTTGGTAACAGGCTGATTGGTCGGTTGTTTGAGCCAGTAGTGCTTTGCTATTCTTCGGTAGCGGAATGACTTTTGCTTCCCTCCAGGCCTGAGGGCGTAAACTTTCCTGGAGGCTTAGATTGAACAGATGGCAACTAGTAAAGGCAATATCGTCCGCTATCATCCTCAGTGAATGTCCACCCACGTTATCAGACCCAAGTGGCTTGTCATTGTTGATAGACAACAATCTTTGCTTCTCCTCTTCCACACTCACTTTACGGAATTCGACATTTCAATGCTTGTCATGCCCAAGTTTGCTAACCTTGCCAATGAAAAAAACATTAAAGTAGTTGGCAATATCAGTGGGTTTGGTGATGAGTGAGCCATCTGATTCAATGAATGATGGGGCTGAGTTTGCCTTTTTGCCCTACATTTCATTTAAGGTGCTCCAAAGCTTTTTACTATCATTCTTTATATCAGATATCTTTGCTAATCTTTATATAATTTATCTTTGTCTGAGTTGTAGCCTACACTGTAATAACTACCAATATGTAACAGGTTCCTGTAAATAACCCTTTACACTTTTCCCCAAATAAGACACAAAAAAACCTTTCATGTTCTTACAACTTTATTGTAGAAAATATCTGATAACCCACTGTCTTAAGTAACACACCTTTGATACACAACCAAAAGCAATAGGCTAACAATAATGCACATTCCTTGGATGCTCTATCTATTCTGTTTCTACACTATCACCCCGTTCTCCTAGACGCAGGGTGAACTTGGCAAGAACATACTGAATAGGCCTATAGCAGAAAGCTTGGAAATCATCATGCCAGTTGTGTATGCCATGTATTTGTAGGTGCACAGATAAATGACATTATTTTCAGGGAATTAATAAAAGCAGGCCTACCACCCCCTCATCTTTCCCTCACTAGGTCTGTGCTGTACTGTGTAGAGTCAAACCACAGGGTGGCTTTCATTTAATACACATTGTACTGTACAGCTTACACACACTTCTGCTGATTTGGCATCTTGGAGAGACATGAACAACGAGGAAGGGGACATCGATGAACCTACTGTACATTTCACAGGGGAGATGTTCGCCAAAAAAAAGATTAATTGCAATAGAAAAAGTAGAGGTATAAATAATCTAGAAACACAACTGAACATTCTAAATATCCATTCTTGTGAGTTAAGCCTACAACATGTACTATTTGACACTTGCTTTCTGTACATGCTGAATAACCTAATGGAGAAGCAGAGTAGAAAGTGTAGGGACAGGTTGGAAATACAGATATACTCAGCCTATCTAAGAATGGGGATAGTAACAAGGCATGAGGTGAGAGAGCCAATGCTGAAGAGGTCTGCCTGGAGGAGGAGGTGGTGGGGGATATGGGTAGACTCAAGGCTGGGCCTCAGTCTCTGCCTCTGCCTCAGTGCTGGGTTCATCGTAGATGTAGCTCCCAACACCTCCAGTGTTCACGCCTGGAATGGAACAATGGACATCTGACTATGGTGATATCTATGAAATATCATAATACATGTAAAGCATAGCAATAGGGTGGTTGGTCTTTCAATTGGTTAAGAGGAAGAAAGTCTTGGGTGAGTATAGCATACCTTTGGGCCCAAACAGGGTGGCATAACATGGTTTGTGGCAGTAGGGCTGCCCATCATGCTGAAACAGAATGGAATTCATATCATTGACTGTACCCAGACAGTTCCTGCCACATGCAATATGATTATATAATTACTAGAACTGCACTACGTTACACTCCCACTGTAAATTGTACATTTTATAAGTATATTCTTAGTATATTCTCTGTACATTTTCAACTGTAAATTTGCATACTCTCTTATCATGTGTAACTGTTCTTTGTTTATTGTATTTATATTGTATGTACTCTATGTAGATTATGTGTTGTCTGTCTGTCACTAGCAGCACCTTCTCACTAAGTCAAATTCCGAGTACGTGGAAAATGTCATTCAGATTCAGAGAGCACAGATAGGGCATCTACTTAAATCTGTCTATTTTCTCTCCTTTCTCCACTCCCCACATCTCCCTCTTCCCTACCCCTTCTCCCTTCTCCCTGTTTTCTGTCTCTCACCTCTGCGTGGCTTCCAGGGGCCAGGGTCTTGCAGCATCTCTCACAGCGCAGACAGGGTCGATGCCAGTCCTTCCCCAGGGACGTTACCTTCTCAGCTGCACACACAAGCACACACGGAAGCGCACGCACACACAATATCAGGCATATCACCATGGAAACAACATTCCTCTAGTACTTACAGTTGCCAGCAACCATGTGCATTGTAGACACACACTCACATACACATATACATACACAGATATATGATACACAGATGCATACACAGATACATGATACATACAGATACACAAATTCTTCAAAGTTACCACCCTTTGCCTCGATGGCAGCGTTGCTCACTCTTGGCCTTCTCTCAACCAGCTTCATGAGGAATGCTTTTCCAACAGTCTTGAAGGAGTTCCCACATATGCTGATCACTTGTTGGCTTCTTTTCATAACAGGCTTAATTAACATAACAGGCTTACCGAAATACACTGTCTTGCTGCATCTTGGACATTTACTGGGCTCTCCAGAAAAAGTGGAGAAGCTTGCGGCTGTGTCAGAAAGAGATGGTGGAGAACAGGACTGTTACACAACCAGTGGTCAAAATACACTGAATACCCTCTCTATATGGGATAACACATGACAGTAGCTTTATCCTTCTTTTTTGAGTTTGTCCTCTTTTTCATTTTTTTTCTGTCATGTTCCTTACCCTTCACTGGGCCTCTGGCGTGAGCTTTCTTCTCCTCGAGTTTCGCCCCTGTTTCCGTGGAAACGCTGGCAGGGGTATCGTTAACGGGAGCCTCATAGACGTAAGAGCCAGCACCTCCTATGTTCACACCTACAGAGAGAGAGAGAGAGAGAGGCTTTATTGCATACTGTGCAAGCACATTACCCAAAGCAGTTTCCTTTTATGAGACTCTGGAGAAGTATAAATTAGGCCTATCTTAAGGGCTCACTGTAATTAAACATTTTATTAGCACATAAGCACAAAACAAAAGAATGGCTGACAATAAAGTTGATGTATTTCACCTTTTGGTCCAAAGAGGGCAGCATAGCATGGCTTGTGGCAGTAGGGTGTTCCATCATGCTGTGAACAGAAGGAAAGACAACAGCAAAAGTATCTGGGAACAAACACATTGGACTGTGTTGGGCTTCATTTTGGTATTAAACTCAAGTCAAAAAAATACCCCTATAACATATTGATGTCCATCCCAGCATTGAGGGCTGCATGACTGACTTGAGTTTAAAATGGCTGACGTAGCCTTGGAGGGATCTTTGGATCTTTTAAACAAACATGCCACAAATACGAGAGGAACCCAATGGATTTCAGATTGCACTGTACACTACACGTAAAACCATATCCTTTAGTAGCCTGTATGAACCTCAATAGAAGCCAATCCCATCTGTTCGTAACTGGCCTAGACTCCTGTGCAGTACTGTACAGTGCCCATATTGATGAATAGGCTCTGTCAGAATGCTGGTTACTCGCCCCATGAGGCCCTAACCCTCTCTAACCCTCCCAGAGATCTATGGTAGCAGAGCCAAAAACGTCTGCACAGTTACTCCTCTCTATTGTACACAAAGCACCCTGTGGTTGTCCCCTGACTGTCTCTGTGTGGGGTAAGCTACAGACTCCTCTTACTTCAGCATGGCCCCCTGGGTTCAGGGTCTTGTTGCAGCGCTCACATTTCAGACAGAACTTGTGCCAGTCTTTCCCCAGGGATGTCACCTTCTCCGCTGGGGGGAGGAGAGACAGAGAGAGGGGGGGGGTGCTACATTACTGTAGAGGAAAGGGACATGTTGTGGTTGCATTCACATATGTAGATGTCAACTGAGTATGAGATGCTACAGAGTGAGCAAGTTCGGTACGGAAGGACATTTCTCTGGTGGTTGGATTGGATTGGTTAGTCATTCATTTCTTTATCAACCTAAACCCCACCCTGTCCATTGCCTTCTGAACGGAAGTCTGGTTATCTCTGTTGTACAGAGGAGTAGATTCTCTTTCATGTTGATGATCATATTATATTGATTCCACCATTTTCTCCACATCTCTATTGTGCCTCCAGTCCCCCCCTGCTGTGCCAGACTTTCCCATAGCATGAGTCACCACTGTAATTCAAAAGCCTGTTTCATATCTCAAATCCCAAAGCCTCTGCCCCACTTCTGACCATTCCGCCTGGCCATCATTCTGCCAGACACACACACGCCCACACGCACACATTGGCACGCATGCACAGTCCCAATCTGCCTGCAAATTAGACTACAGTAAGAGAGGAGACAATATGTTGCAAATGCTTCCTGTCCAATGTCTAATGCCTGTCCCTGGCTGCTGTGGGATTGCAAGGAGAGAGAGAGAGGACATAGAACAAGCTACTCAATGAGGCTTTTATCTCTAACCTCTGTTAGATATAGCCCAGAATCCCGAGGCAGGCCACATGCCTCTGGCACACCCAGATATCACATGCTTTTTAGACTGGCGACCTGTCACTAATGCAAGATACAGTTAAGTGGGAGGCAGTGACCACATAGTCACCTCGGCAGACAGACAATAGCCACTTTTCTTTGAGAGTCATGAGAGTCTGTCCCTGCAGGGTGTTCTCTCCCTCTCTCTCTCTGTCGGTCTCTCTCTTTCTCTCTCTCTCTTGTTCTCCCTCTCTACATTTGCATGCATGGATGGCATACAAGCATGCACACAAACAAACACACACACACACACAGAGACAGAGACAGAGAGAGTAAATGAGAAAGAGATAAAGACAGTGAGAAAGTGAGAAAGAAAGAGGGAAGGCTGTGGGGGTTGTTCAGTCTAAATAATTAAGGTTGATTAAGGGTATTATGTTTCCCCTTGTGTACAATATCTGACTATGTCTCATCCTGTATCTGTTGATGAGATCAATCCAGTGGCAGTGTGGGAGCAGGACTCTATGGCAGGATCCCGAATGACATCCTACACAAAAGGGTTCCTTGGATGTCCCCATAGGAGAACCCTTTTTGGTTCCAGGTAGAGCCCTTCTGGGTTCTGCAAAAAAACTCTGTGAAAAGGGTTCTACCTGAAACCCAAAAGGGTTCTACCTGGAACTAAAAAGGGTTCTCCAAAGGGTTATTCTATGGGGACAGCCGAATAACCCTTTTAGGTTCTAGATAGCACCTTTTTTTCAAGGAGTGTATTCCTTATTTAGTGCACCACATAGGCAACAGGGTACCATTGGAGGCACAGCCTATGACTCTGACAGTCAGGGAGGACGGAGGATTGTTATCAGCTTTCATGGACAGGAACAGCAAGTAAATGACACATGAAGTCAGTACAGTTTCAGAGATATGGCTGATGACGATTACGCAATGGCCCAGATTAGAGTGTTGAAATGAGAGAGGAGATCTTGCGGGGGCCGAATCAAAGACTCGGAGTTACGCAACGTACATCAAACATCATCTAAACTCCTGAGGCAAAAGGACTCAGAGAGAATCTGCAGTATTTCATAATGAGAGTGGGAGTAGAGAAGCAAACACTGCAGATTTAGCAGCACTCAATGGTAGCATCAAAGCAGACACTGACTTAAGAGATGAGGAGCCTAAGGGGGCAGCGTGTGATTATGTGAATAAACACAGAGTGGCATTGCCCTCTTTATTGGTGACACGCTACCAACGAACGGGTCAGAGGGACATTCCATAAGGGAAAGGATTAAGATAATAGACAGTAAGCAGATTTCAAGTACTATCTGGTATTCAGGCATTCAGTTATTACCAGATAGAAAGCCCAAGACATTGCCCATTCTGGGCTAATTAGGTAAGAAGAAATAGCTGCTTCAAGATGAAGGAAAAGTGTTGCGAGGAGGTTTCCAGAGGTTTTATTCTGATGCACTGCCGATGACTATCATAGACCCACACTTACCGCTTTTAACTCGTGAAAAAGAGTGTAAAATAGTCTAAGAATAACTATCAAAACAATCTGTTTCTTTCATTGTTTTTTTATTTTTTACTATGGTGCATAGGGGCCTAATTTTTTTACAGTGGAGTGGGAAATAAATAACAGAGACTAGATTGAATCATGTATGTTTCAACATATAGTAGGCCGGGTCTGGTAGGCCATATGAGAGAACATGTTGAATCGGCTTGTCGTTTACAGTGTCTCGGGACTCACACGCACGCTCTGCCATTGGTTTGGTTGGGCGGCTGGCTAGCGCGAGGCTCCACTCCATTTCCTTCTTTGGAAGCTGTCCATGCCAGTTAGTTCTGAAATCTGAATGTTTACTGTTCTCCAGAGCTACACTACATATATATATATATATACACAAAAGTATTTGGACACCCCTTCAAATTAGTGGATTCGGTTATTTCAGTGGAAGCAGTGGATACGGGTTCTCTGGAGTGATGAATCACGCTTCACCATCTGGCAGTCTGAAGGATGAATCTGGGTTTGGCGGATGCCAGGAGAACACTACCTGCCCCAATGCGTAGTGTCAACTGTAAAGCTTGGTGGAGGAGGAATAATGGTCCGGGGCTGTTTTTCATGGTTCGGGCACCTTAGTTCCAGTGTACGGAAATCTTAATCCTACTGCATAAAATGATATTCTAAACAATTCTGTGCTTCCAACTTTGTGGCAACAGTTTGGGGAAGGCCCTTTCCTGTTTTAGCATGACAATGCCACAGCGCACAAAGCGAGATCCATACAGAAATGTTTTTTCGAGATCCGTGTGGAAGAACTTGACTGGCCTGCACAGAGCCCTGACCTCAACCCCATCGATCACCTTTGGGATGAATTGGAACACCGACGGCGAGCTATGCCTATTCGCCAAACATCAGTGCCCGACCTCACAAATGCTCTAGTGGCTGAATTTAAGCAAGTCCCCGCAGCAATGTTCCAACATCTAGTGGAAAGCCTTCCCAGAATGGGGTCTGTTATAGCAGCAAAGGGGGAACCAACTCCATATTAATGCCCATGATTTTGGAATGAGATTTTCGACAAGCAGGCATCCACATACTTAATCATGTAGTGTAGGCCAGAGCAAAGTCAATGCAACAAATTAATTATTTATATGGAAGGTAGGGCCTATCTATCAGCACAGCAACATGCCTAATTAATTGGTTTAGCTCAATCTGATTATTGTGCCAAGCAGCTAGGCTGGCTATCTCAATTATTTTTAAACCACGAACACATTCCCTGAATAGGCCTACTGTAAATAGGCTATCGGTTAAGGAGAAATGTATTACTTTTAAATCCATCTAATAGCCATCAATGGGAAAGGCTGTTTATGTCATTAATCTGGGGACAGATGTTTTCACTTTAGGCTATATCCCTCCAAAACCCAACTGATCAATTGCAGGTTAGCGGTGTGCGCTGAAAGTAGACTTGGCCGTGACCCGTCTGCAGGGCGTTGAATTGGACTGATATTACGAAGATTTTCACTGTTCTGATCGATGTATAGACTAGCCAATACTCGTGGGACGTAGGTTTCCCATATGTCCTGATGAAGGAAGAAATGATCCCACCTCCTTGCATGGTTTAAAGCAGATGTAGGCTATACCACACTTCCGAAGTCATGTACAGTCAGGGACCCGGGCCTAATTGGTTGAGCCTATATAGGCACGCTAGGCTGACGCCGCTGACCCATACCTAAAGTAAATAACCTACTGGTTCATTCTAATAAAATAGATCAAAGGCAGTACAATTTCCAATTAGATCTTCCCCAATCTGTAGGGTGATATTGTCTTAGGTTTACTGTATAATTATAATGTGACAGTGGGTTTATATTTTAGTAAACAATAGCTGTAACGGTGTCTACATAGCTCACTCGGGGGGGCTTTCACACACTAGACATGGGACGATAGGCTATATGATCATATGGAAAATGCACTTACCAAAATAAACCGTCTTGTCGCATTTAGGACATTTCGATGCCATGTTCCATATATTCTGGACTAATGCCTGGAGACGAGAGAATGTGATATCCTTTTTCTTTTTTAAATTAGCAATTTGAATCGACGTTTTCCCCCCTAGATTGTATTGATGGGCAAGTGGAAATAGCAGGCTTCATCCCCATACGTTATTCTGCTAAATTTACATAGCCCCTCCTCTATGATGACGTAAGAGCTGCTGATTCTGGCCTCGTCCCAATACTTTAAAATGGCTCCTTTGGCTACTGCACAGCAGACTAGAACCTAATCCATGAGGACAGAGATTTAACATAAACGTTATACATATTTAAACCAAAATATACCCAGTAGCAGCAGTATAACTGTGGTTGATTCTTATTTGGGAGCCAACTTGGTTTGTGCCATCACAGCAGGCTATTGTGAATCATTTCCATGAGAGTCGATGTCATCACTTCTATATCAGGTGTCCCTGTATGTCAACTCGATTAATCGCATTGCAACCTAACAGGGACAGTTCCTCTACTCTCACACTTCATCTTTTCAACACTGGACGTCTCTGTTTGTTTCAGCTTCATGTGGTTGTTAGGATACTCTCTTATAGGCCTACCCCTGTCCTACTTAGACAGAATGTTAAGTGATGCTCTGCAAGTCCCAAGGATACTGTAGGTTACTGTAGATTCTTGGCATTCATATAATGCACATTAGGTATTTGCTACAAATGATCTTGAATCCCAAAAGAGGCTAAACGGTCTAGTCCTTTTCTGGTCTCATTAAAAGTTCAGAAGGGCTTTATGACAGGATTTGTACCTGTCCTTACAGTCATGACTGCTGTTACAGTTGTTACCAGGGTGGACTGGGACGAAAAAAAATCTGCCCTGGCATTTCAGCCACACCAGCCCACATCACTTCACGCACCGTGCGCACCCCAGCTACTAACACAGACAGTCGGTAATGCTAGTGACACATAACAGAGGCATTTATAGTACAGCATTACTCAACTTTTACTGTACCATCGACCGGTGAAAAAACATAGTCCTTTGCTTTTTTTAATCAGCTCTTTTTAACCAGCTCGTGATGATATACCTCACTGCTATAGATGTGCCTCTGTTGCCTCCCTGTTGTGTAGTCTGCCTCTGCATCTTCTCTGCAGACAATCTGTCTCTGTCTGTCTGTCTGTCTGTCTGTCTGTCTGTCTGTCTGTCTGTCTGTCTGTCTGTCTGTCTGTCTGTCTGTGTTAATTGTTATTACATATAGTGCCAACATATTAAGGAACTGGCAATACATCTGTCTCTCTCTGTTTTCTTCCGACCTCCACTGCACTCACCTCCGAGCTGTCTATTTATGGATGCCAATGGATGTCAGGCTTTCCCCCCAAAAGTGACCAATTCGTTATTATTTTTAAATTCAATCATTTATCTTTCGTCTCTCTGTGTTTCATAATTTTCCTTCAATTCACAAGAGGCTGAATGTATCTCACAGGAGAAAGCATCCGAGTGAGCGAAACAGCACCCCTCTGTCACGTTCTGTTCATTGTTCGTATGTGTTTTCCTTGTTTTAGTGTTGGTCAGGACGTGAGCTGGGTGGGCATTCTATGTTGTGTGTCTGGTTTGTCTATTTCTATGTTTGGCCTGATATGGTTCTCAATCAGAGGCAGGTGTTAGTCATTGTCTCTGATTGGGAACCATATTTAGGTAGCCTGTTTTGTGTTGGGTTTTGTGGGTGATTGTTCCTGTCTCTGTGTTTGCACCAGATAGGACTGTTTAGGTTTTCACTTTTCTTGTTTTGTATAGTCTGTTCATGTATTGTCGTCTTTATTAAAAACATGAATAACCACCACGCTGCATTTTGGTCCGCCTCTCTTTCACCAGAAGAAAACCCTTACACCCTCTCTCTATGTGTAGGCCATCAATCTGATGCTGTCTGGTCATAAAGAGTATGACATTGTTGCCGCCTGTAGCATTGAAGGCAAGGGAAGTCAGCTAGCATCTGGCCTCCCTTGACAAAAAAGTATACAAAAATTAGCCAATCAGCGTTGAGCTAAACTGAGCGAACTCAACTGTGAATGGTCCTGATGAACCAAAAAAAGTGTCAAGGGAAGCCAGCTTGGATGTGGCATCACTCCTATCAAATCCCATTGAGATTTATTTACGTCATTAACAGAAATTAGGGGGGGGTTTATATTTGTATATGATCCATGAAAATACATTTTAGTCATTCAGCAGATCCTCTTATCCAAAGCGACAGAGGGCACAGAAAGATTTTTCACCTCGTCGGCTTGGGGATTTGAACCAGTTACTGACCCAGTGGTTTCCCAAATGTAAATCTATTGGAGCTGAACCCTGGTGTCCTGTATGACACTGGCTTCCCCAGGGATTTTACCCACGCACTGCAACTGCTCCTATCAGTAAAAAACAAGAAGAATGGACTCCAGTGGACACGCGATCACCAACACTGGACAATTGAGGAATGAAAAAACATCCCCTGGTCCGACGAGTCCCGGTTCCTGTTGCGTCATGCTGATGGCAGAGTCAGGATTTGGCGTAAGCATGGACCCATCCTGCCTGGTGTCAACGGTACAGGCTGCTGCGGCGGTGCACCATCATCCAGTCTCCAGCAACTATGTGGTACCATCGCGCCAGCATGAACCAACAATCCTGTCGAACGTTTCCGACTTATAGAATCCATGCCACAGAGAATTCAGGCTGTTCCGGAGGCAAAGGGGGGTCCGACCCGGTGCTCGATGGGTGTACCTAAAAAACTGTCCAGTGAGTGTATGTGGTCTGTATGTTCCAAGCCTGTGCTAGGCCCAGCAGCATCCTAATGAAGGAATAAACACATTTATTAGATAAAGACAAATATTCCTAATGCTGAAAATATAAGTGCCTAAGGGTTCATTACTATTACATATATAAAATATAGCCACCGTATAAATAAACCGTCAGGTTAACACTATTTGAAGGGTCCAGAGTAAACCATTTATAAGGCATTTACAAACCGTTTGTTCAACATTTCTTACCCATTACTCCCACATTTGTAAATGTTAGTAAGCAAGTTATTCACACATGTACATATATTTCCTTAAACCTCCTATGTTGTGTGCTTGTTCTTTTACCAGGTACTGCAGGATTGTCTACCAATGGCATGCCAATTTTGTGAGAAATTACACGGGTCTTTCAAAACTTTTATAAAGTATTTATAAGGTAAAATAGCACTCACTTTAGATTAAGGACTGCAAAAAATACTTTACTAATGATTAGTAAATGGTTTATGAATGTGGGTGTGATGATTAATAAATGGAGAACACACACTTTATAAATGACTTATTATGGACTTTTAAAATAAAGTGCTACCCATCCTAGTCGTGAATGAATAAACACATAAATTAGACAAGGAAGAAAATCACTGAATAAATGCCTTATAGAGGGCCATTTGCTTATAACAGCCTAACTACATATTTAAAATTAGCACATTTCAAGTGTTCCCCCGGCCAATATAGATAAGTATTTAAGTATTAGGCTGCATATAATTCGATAGAAGAAAACAGAGAGAGACAGAGGGGAGAGACAACCTAAGGAACTGCCAGTTTCTCTCTGTCCCTCTCTCTTCTTCTATTGAATTCAATGTAAAACATTCTGCTTGTTGAATAATGATGGCGGACGAGTTCATATGGATGCGAATGGATGTCCAGCGTTGTGCTTTGTTTGACTGTGCTGCACACATATACATATTGTTCCACCCAAAAGTGACAGGCCGTTCATCGAATGAAGTAAGCGGGAGATAGGCAGGACTTTCCAGCCCTCACTGCAGTGGCCATGTAATGTCATCTGACACCAGAGTCACTTGTTTTTACAGCTCATAGACTAACTCACCGGGCTGAAGAGACTGAAATTCTTAAGCGAATATACATTGATAAAACAATTCAAATACACAGACACTCCCTGATTTGACCTTTACTGAATACACCGATGATTAGCAGAAAGCACTATATAAATAAATGTCTAGCAGATGGCTATTGCCTTACCTAAGTGTTATAAAAGCCAATTTTGACTTGTTAGGCTATATTGCAAGTAGCCTAGAGTCAAAATGTTCCCCAAATACCCATTGCCTAATTAGTCTACCAGGCCTATAGTAGGTATAAAATATATTGCATACAATATACAGTCAAAATATTAGGTTCTATATCAGTATTGTGAGTGTGTCTTTCTCTGTTTTCTTCCTATCTCGACTGCACCATGGCAGTTGATCTATAATTTCTCACAAACTCAGCACTCGGACAAGCAGAACCAGAACTTTTAGCAAATAATCGGGTTAATTTCATACTTTTAGCAGCATCAGCTATTTTGGTCCTATGTTTTTCGGGAACACCGTTCCGTTCTTCTGTTTTGACTGAGTGACTGACAGAGTCAGAATGGGTCTCACTCTCTTTGATGATGCTCGTTTGACTTTGGATGTGAATCTGCATCACCTCAGCCAATCAGAAAAATGGTCCATTTTGGCAGTGGGGCCGGCCGTTGCCCACTGTTCAGACAAATGCTTAATGTAGAAGATTATGACAACAGAGAAATAGCACAAAATTCACTTAAAAAAACAGGCTCATGGGCCTGTCAATTTCGACCAGCCCACCTTAATAATAAAAGATGTTCTGGCCAGGCTGTCATTTGCCAGAATTGCCAGATGGCCAATCTGCCCATCGTTGTTACAGTCATGCTTTAGAATTTGTTCAGAAGAGAAGGGATTTAAATGGATTGTTTTCTAAATGATGCCCTATTAATATAATAATCGATATTTGTTCAAAAGAGTTGTTCGGGCGGTGTTCAGTGGTCGACGTCACCGACCTTCTAGCCATCGCTGATCCATTTTTCATTTTCCATTTTTCATTGGTTTTGTCTTGTCTTCTTCACACCTGGTTCCAATCCCATCAATTACATGTTGTGTATTTAACCCTCTGTTTCCCCTCATGTCCTTGTCGGTGATTGTTTGATTGTATGTTATGTGCAAGTTATGTTCTGGTGTGCGACAAGTTTTGTACCCACTTTTATTATTTTGTATATTTTGGTTGTCTGAGTTTTGTGAGCACTTATTAAACGACTCCGTTTATACCAAGTTCGTTCTCCTGCGCCTGACATCCCTGCCACCAGCACGCACCCATTACACAACAAGCCTTATAGAAAACTCTGACAGACAGCCCACCTCATTTTTCACAATTATTTACACTTTGAATCTTGATCTGATTCCAAGAGAAATACCATTCCATTAAAATCCAACTAATGCATATTGAATTTTTATAATAAGATAAACACACATGAAGAGAATGAATGTAGATGGAAACAGCTTTGTTGCTTTCCCTCTGGAGCCTGGGAATGCACTAATCATAAAATAAACACCTTCAGAATGGTCTGTCCAGGACCTTTTGGCTCAGTGACCAAGAATGGATGGAACTGGTGTAAGGGACATTTTTGTCTCGATAGCAGACGATCAGACCTCACCCAAGCTCCGTTCCCCAGTCTCCAGACTGATCTCTCCCATGGTCCTCCATCTGTCTCTACCTATCCTCTGCCATGCACTCTATATTGAACCCTACCCAGTGTCCTTATGATGTTTTACATGTGTTACAAAAACTGTCACAATAGTCTGTTGTGTTGCCCCTTTCCCATTAGGGATAACTTGGCAGAGCAAACTACCGGTATTCTTATCAGTACTCTTTAGTCATCCTCTATTTTAACTGGCCACTTCAGCGACAGGGACACGGCTCCCAACCTCTGGGTGCAGAAGCGGTTCTTATCTCTCTGGTGATAAGGGAGAACCCTGCCATTATGGCCTTACATGGGCCTACATCCTGCACTAGGCACACCTCAAACAATAGACGGACTGATACAGACACAGGCTGGGGGAGATGGAGTGATGGGGTCTAGACAGAGGGAAAAAGGGAGAGTGAGAAAGAGAGACGATAAGCAAGCTGTCATTTATTTGAGATTGGAATTTCATCACACAGCCCTGTGAGACTGCTTCAAGTCGTGATGTTTGCTGCTGCTGTCTATTTGACAGTCTCACCACATCACAATAGCACAAAATGTTCAATATATTTTATTTGAAAGAATGTGTTTAGTTTTCTATTAATTCTTCATGAGAAATGCATCAAGCTGACCCAGGCCTAAAAAAGACTGCATCGGGACCCAGTGCAGTGGTTTTGACAGTCCCATATGACTACATTTACCAAAATCCAAAGCAAAGTGGCGGTATGGGTCAGAGGAGTTTGAAGTGGACGGAGTACAGGGCTTAACATGTCTCTCGAGGAGGCTAAAAAAGAGATGAAGGCTTTGAAAAGTTTAATATTTTCAGAAGGAGTCGGGTAATTGGTTAAGGGAGGAGGATTGGAGGGAAAGAGAGCGGAGGTTGAAAAGACTGAGGGAGGCAGAGGATGGGTGTGAATCTGTTGAAGCCAGTAATAACAATGGCACCATTGACGGGAGGGATTTCTAGGGTAGCGTTAAGTGTGGAGGTTAAGCAATTTAAGATGAAGATTCGTGGTGTTTGTGACGCCCACCTTCTAGTGCGACGCAGATCCGGTGGGGAGCGTGGTGAAACAGTCTGTTCTTTTGAGCTTTGATTCAGTCTTTACCTGACAAAGTAATGTCACGATATATGAGTTATTCTGTTAGAGCTTTTGTGCCGAATATACTGCGGTGTTATAGGTGCTACGTTTACGGGTGTGTCGCAGCAGTGTGTAGGAGGGAGATTCCAAGATGTAGAAAGTGTGCAGGAGGACATGGGACAGAGGAATGTGTAGTTTTGTTGGGAAAGGTTGTGTGTGTCAACTGTACGGGTACCCATGATGCTGGGGATCGGAGGTGTCCGGTGCGAGAAAGGTGGGTTAAGGTGGCCAGGGTCAGAGTAGTGAAGAAGAAGTCGTATGCTGAGGCAGTGAAGAAAGTAGAGGGTGGATTAAGGGCGAGGGATTCTGAGAGGATCCTTGTCAATAGTAGATCTGTGCCAGAACAGAGGGATAGGCCAATGAGTTACATATGTTTCAGTAAGGTGGGTTTCTTAGTGTTCATAGCAATGGTTATCAACTGTACTGCAGAGATGGAACATAAGTCACAGAAAATAGATGTTGCCAACTCATTTTCATGGTAAGTTGCTATAGGCAGGTTGATTTGTTGCTAAAAGACGTTGCGTCATTACACAAAAACTTTACTCAAATTGACTGGCCATCTCAGCAAAAAATATGACTTGACATTTGTTCAGGAACAGACAGACTCCCACTGTTTTCTGTACTTATGGCTGTACATTTTTGATTGAGACATGTTGATTGATGTTGTACGTTCTGTTCAAGATCAAACATTCGTGACCAACTATATTAATTGGGTTTGGCTCGTCGAACCCGCACTACTGCTCCTGCAGTCAGCCAACAATGATTTGCAATTTGCTGAAATTTCTGCTGGCCTTCTGCTGCCTGTGCACGAGCTGAGCGCATACTGCTGACGTCGCTCACAATGCACATTTGCAGCCAGACACGTGTGTTGTGTCTCTTGTCGTGCCTTCTGTATAAGCGGCCACAGCCTCTCCCTGGTAGCCTGATCCTGCGGTATCAGAGCTTCTTCTCGTCCAGAAACTTGTTCCCCTTGGCCATTTTCTATATGATGTCCCTGTAATGGCGCATAGTTAAGCGCAAGATGAAATTGCGAGGGGGTCCATCAGATCTTCGTTTCCCATGTCGATGTACCACATCAATCACGTCTCTTAGCCTGTCTTTGATGCACGGAGCCACTTTTCCCAGGATATGAATGACTACTTCTCTAATTCCCTCTACCTCTGTTACACCTTGGATTTTCAGATTCCACCTGCGAGAGTACCTTTGAAGTTCAACTACATTCTCACACAGCTCATTATTTTTGGATTGCATTTTCTCCACCTCATTCTCTAGGAACGTTATATTTTCCTTGTTCTCGCTCACAATTATGTGGAGTTGATTTGACAGTTTCTGACAAATTATCGATCTTTGAGGTTTCTTCGGTAGCCAACTCTATGATGGACACTTTGGAGAGCGTGGCGTCTTGTTTTGTAGACAGGGACCGGATTGCAGAGAAAAGTTCCGACATGGAAATGTCTTCTTTTACTTTTTTTCACCAGGGATTTTAACTTGGGGTCTGAGGTAAAGAGGTTGCAAGGATTTCATCCTGGTCAGTTTGGTTCTTTCTCTTGCTTGAGATCGCGGCTTCTTGTGTATCCATGCTGCTCTGGTCCTCGTTGTGGCTAACTAGCATGTCTGCCGTCTTCTGTGAGACTTGGATATTTCGTCTACTCTTGTCTTTCTGTCGTGTTCTTCCCATTCAACTTGACAAAAACGAAATCTAAACTTATCCCATGTCCATAAAACAAGTTAGAGTTAGTTTATTTCAATATTAAGAGCCAATATTTAACTAACCCTCAATGTTGCTTTGAAGAGCGAGAAAACACTCTTCTCACAGCGACGCCACCTTGGGTTCAAGGTTCCACACACGTTTATCGAAAGAAGAATGAATACTGGGTACTGTTGACATTAACAAAATTGGAACTGTGAGTACTACCATGAGTACAGTTAATGTACTGCCACAAATAAATGTACTGTTCGAACTACAACTGATGAACACTTGCCAAAGAAAAGTAAATAGATGTTATTCTGTTAACCACCGCTACCTCAGCTGAGCGTAGTTTTCCGTCGGAGTAATCCTCTCAAGGTTCACTGTTTGTTTTATTGTTCACATTAATACTTGTTATCTGTGTTATTTTTTAATGCAGGAGTTGCTTTTCAATTTACTCAATATCGTTAGTCTGAATGCTAGGGGTTTGAGGAATCCTAAAAAAAGGAAAGTTTTATTTTTATACTGTAAATGCAGTAACGCAGATTTTGTCCTTCAGGAAACTCATTCGGGTGAAAGTGATTTGAAATTTTGGAAAGCACAATGGGGAGATATGGCCTATTTCAGTCATGGATCAAATCATTCTTCTGGTGTTTTGACACTTATTCACAAGTTTAAAGGTGACATTCTAGAATCTACATCTTCACAAGACAGCAGATGGGTCATAGTAACTGTTAAACTTGACAATGCCATTTTCATAATCTAATGTATACGGACATAACTCACCTGCTCCTAATAAGACCATTTGTACCCAATTTACCAGGAAAGTGCAGGATGTAAGCAAATACTCAAGATGCTTTTCGAATTATTTCAGGGGATTTTAATGAAACACGTTTTGACTCCTAGAACGAGTCAAAACCCTCATAACATTATCATTACATTATGCAAGGATCTCTGTGTTGAGGATGCCTGGCATTATTTCAGGCATACCTGGACCAACAAAACTGTCACATAAATCTAGAATAGATGTATTCCTAATTTCCCCTTTTTTGTTACAATTTGCTTTTCTGATTAAATTGATCTCCCTGAATTTACAAGCTACTAAAAAAAAATCTAAAAAGGTACACTCGAGGATATTGGAAATTAAACACACTTCTTAAAGATGCTACTCTCATTGAAAACATCAAATCATTAGCTAAAGATGTTTTTGCAAGGAAAGACTTGGGTCATGGAAGTAGATGGGAATTGTCAGTGGTAGCCATTAAATGCACCAAAGAGCTGATACAATTAAAGAACCTTAGAGAAAAGGAGATGAGCAAGCTTGACAGTTTTCCAAAATACGAGGGGGTGGTCCACCCAGGTCTTACCCTAGTGTGCCTAGACAGTGAATATACTACGGCTATATGTATGCCCACGGGCCTCTTGCCTAAGCACTCCCTAGGTACCTTCCCCCCTGGGAACAAATGAAACAGGATAACAAACTACTTCAATAATCAAAACAGTGCGTCCTATTGACACATACCAGACATAACCAATCCGCTCCCTCGGCAACAACTAACATAGTATATACCAAATCACTTTCTGAGAAACAACCAACACAGCTCTCAGCAATTGAATTCTCTATATCACAATCAATCTTTCTGCAATGATCTCTCTTCTGATCAGAACACTGGCTTTTATATAGCTTCAGAAGGGATGGGTAATTGAAGACAGCTGCGTCTTGACGAGGGGGCGGGGTCAGCTCTCCAATTAGCCATGGAGTCGACCAATCAGCTGCTTGAGGGATTTCAGGAAGTGATTTCCTGTAATACACACATGCAAATCCACAAACTGCAACACAGAAACTGGAGAATGTAACATTGCCAAATACACAAACAAAAATTCAAAAATTCTATACCAAAATTACACATTATTTTGATTGAATTTAACCATTTTATTAAAACATTAACCCTAGTAAACAATAACAAGAATGACATTTTCCTAAATCATTACAATTGCATTAGAATTGTTTTTTATTTTATTAATATTTTTGTTTGTTTGTTTTCCCAGTATTTTCTCATTAATACCTGCGTTCTGTTTTGTATGATGTAAGAATGTAAATTGTTGATCTGTATTTGAATATAAACTTCTTATTTTTTAAGGCACGTGTGTTGTGACTGAGTGTGCGACAGAGAAAATAGTTTGTGTGTCATTTAGAGGGAAAATAAGTGTATTTTTGTGTTTGAGTCACTTTTCAAAAGTTGCTAAAAGTTCCAAATAAATTTTGAAAAGTAGCTAAATTTGTTGCTAGGTGCTGTTTGAAAAGAAAAGTTGCCAGGGTAGTCTGAAAAGTTGCTAAATCTAGCAACAAAATTGCTAAATTGGCATCACTAGTTGTGGTGGCAGCTGCAGCGACATCAGAAGTTTTCACAGGGTGTGTTGAGTGGTAGTGTCCTGTCCTCTAAGATCATTGCCCTAGGGTAGGATCAGATAGGGTTAAAGTAGTGGAATAATATGGTGGGTTTTAAAGAGTGTAGGGTAGTTGGTAGGGTAATAAAATATATATATATTTTTCCTACTTCCCCTTTCCCATTTTGTATCACAAACAGTGGTGTAAAGTACTTTAAAGTACAACTTAAGTTTGTTTTTCTTCAGGTATCTGTACTTTACTTTACTATTTATATTTTTGACTACTTTTACATTTACTTCACTACATTCCTAAAGAAAGTTATGTACTTTTTACTCCATACACTTTCCCTGACACCCAAAAGTACTCGTTACATTTTGAACGCTTAGCAGGACAGGAAAATTGTCTATCTGTAAATAAATAAAAAAATAGAAAATGTGTCCGTTTGCTTTGCGTAATATAAGGAATTTGAAATTATTTATAATTGTTATTTTACTTTGATACCTTAAGAATATTTTAGCAATTACATTTACTTTTGATACCTAAGTATATTAATAACCAAATACTTTTAGACTTTTACTCAAGTTGTATTTTACTGGGTTACTTTCACTTGAGTCATTTTTTATAAAGGTATCTTTACTTTTACTCAAGTATGACAGTTGGGTACTGTTTCCACCAGTGTTCACCAAGTGTAATGGATTTATACATTAGTACAGTTGGGGGGCGGTAATGCAACATATTGGACGCAAACCCTCTTTAAACTCCACTGAAGAAGAAGAAGAAGCCGAAGCAGAAGTGGGGGTATTTTATTTGCCACACTGCTGTCAAGGCAACAGAACTCATGTAGCTAGCTAGCAGGGCCGTGAAATAAATTAAATCATGTTGCAAAACGTGGAATTTCTTATATTTGAGCCATAATTTGCTTGCTAGAGCAATTAGATTCTAGCGTTTGCCACTTGCGGAGCGAACTTTAGCCACTCGTTGTTGCTGAAGTTAGCTAGCTAGCTAACAAAACAAGTTTGTCACAGACAAAAGGGGAAACTAGTGTCTTTGAATTTGTCATTTTTTATTAACTAGTTAACTATGGCAAGTAAAAAGCTCAGAAGAACGGGTGTGTCACTCGAAGTATGCGAACGACTCAAGCGCCACCAAATTGAAAGTTGCCAGGTAAGAGGTCGAGTCTCATTTCTCGAGGTGGTTATTACATGCTGTGTTGTTAGCGTTGTGGATTACAAGTTTATACCATGTGAAATGTTACCATTATCTAATATTCTCACATCAAAGAATAGATGGGGTAGAAACGAGATGCCTTTCGCAACGGTGACTACTATGCCCCTTGTCACCAGGACCTGCTGTCCCTCACACCTCTAGAGGTGATGCGCCTCGCGGGGCAGAGTTACCAACAGGTGTTGATGCTACTTCAGTCAGTCAGCAAGGCCTGTGCCCCCTCAATGACCACGGTAAGTCAACAACAACATCACCGGTATCACTGTCATAATTCACTGTTCTGTCTTATGAAATTGTTATTGTTTTCTTCAGGCGTTGGAGGTGTGGAAGCAGAGGGCTGACCTGTGTTTCTCCACATCCCTACCTGCCCTGGACAGACTGCTTCAGGGAGGGCTACCACGGGGGACACTCACAGAGGTTGTACACCTTCCTTACTGAGTATAAAGAGGGTGATGAGGTTTATAATGGAGATGGAGGGAGAGAGAAAAAATGTATCACAAACGTCCTTTCCCACTTTCAGGTGACTGGCCCCTCAGGTTGTGGGAAGAGCCAGGTGTGTATGATGCTCAGTGTGCTGGCCACTCTGCCAAAGTACATGGGTGGCCTCGACAGCGGAGTTATCTACATAGATACAGAGGCGGCTTTCTCAGCAGAGAGGTGATTGGGACTTACTTTCATCACCCTCCTTTTCTCTTCTCCCCTCCTGCATATCCATTATCTTGTCACGTCTTTTATAATCTTCTATTATGTAATCTCTTCTATAATCTTATCTTCTGTGTCTTATAAATGCATTGTGTGGCCTAAAATGTTTTGTTCTTGCCACTTCCAGGTTAGTGGAGATTGCTCAGAACAGGTTTCCAGACTATTTCTGTGAGAAGGAGCGTGTGTTGGAGATGGCTGGACGTGTCCACCTTTTTCAGGAGCTCACGTGTCAGGATGTCCTGGACAGGTACAGGCCGCCATGTTGCTTTGAGTCTCTCTGAAATATGTCATTCAATCGTCTCCTCTCACTTACCTCAAGCATGTTTTGGACTCATTAAGCATTTTGGGTGATGGCAAACTGTGTGAACGGGACTATTTCTAATAGTGATATTGGTATTGATAAAGTTTAGTTTTGGTTCCTTCCAGACTGGAGAGGCTGGAGGAGGACATCATCTCCTCCAAGGCTGGGTTGGTGATTCTTGACTCGGTGGCCTCAGTGGTGAGGAAGGAGTATGACACAACACTTCCTGGGAACCTCAGTCACCGCAGCAACCTGCTGGGCCAGGAGGCTGCCACCCTCAAATACCTGGCTCAGGCCTTTCACATCCCTGTGAGTGTGTGTGCAGGGGTTAAATTGGGCCGGATCTGAGACAAGGCACCTATGATCCAAATGAGAGCCAGGTGGAGCTGAGACCTGGTACCTGCTTTGGTTATTGTACTTGTTCTCCACATTTCATTTTCCACAGCCAAAAACACGAGCAAGCAATGGCAAAATTAGACTACCCCATACCAGAATAGTTTACTTATTCAATTGTTCAGCCTGTCGCATTCTATGCGAGAAAGTAATATTAATCTCGAGGCACATTCAAATTGCCGCACAGGGGAAGAAATATGCATGTCCAGTCATACAACATTCTCAATGCAGTCGCGTTAAAAAACAACAACTTTGAAAGCCGTTTTGATGGCCACTATTAAAAGAGGAGAATCACCGATTTCTGAAGTGTTACGAGCTACACTTCTCAAATCCAAGAAATGAGAAGGCGAAAATGCACCATTTTAGAACCATATTTATTTTTACCAGCGGCATGGTTTACCCGCATTAGCATTGGCCATTGGGTTGAGTGCATAGGGAAGACCAGTGCTAAATGTAACAAGGGTCAGGCGTAACAGGTAGGCAAAATTTTTATTCACAGTACATGATCCTTGGCTGAGTGCCAGTGGAATGCTTTTTTTGTTGGGGTGGCATTCAAGTCATATGTTGCTAACTAGCAACAAGAGAGACTGTTAGGATTTTGTGATCTAGCTAATTAGACTGATGGGGTAAATTCAGATTTGAAACCCTCAGCCTATTTATTAATTTATAGACACTATGCTGTATCAGATGGGCTACATCAGGTGATAATGATTATTGCTAAGTAACACACCTGACTGATAGTATGGGCCAATATGTTATTGGGCTCATTTCTGGAGGGGCTGTTATATTTTAGATATCAGCGTAATTTTATGTTCCTTCATTTTGCATTATAATTACCCTTTAAAAAAGTAATCCCCCCCCCCCCAAATCACATAATTAGTCCCTTAATACCACTTCTGACTGCCTAATATATTGCAGAACCGCCATTCAGCCACTAGATGTCAGCGTTATCACAAAGTAATCCAAGACAAAAAGAACCTGCCCTCTGTGGGATTTGGAAGGAAAGGGTGAAAGGCAATAGTGCATTGCACGCTGTAGGAAATGTTTTCCTGAAATCTAAAATGGAATAAAATATCTAATCCATACCATATCTCACAAGGAATAATAAATGTGCCCTATTTGACCCCAGTGCATCCTCATTCGTGTCAGTAACACAGTTCAACACTAGAGGGCAGGAAAGCACTGAAGATGTATCACCTCACCTACTAGGTACCTACTACAACTGCTGGCCTAGCCAGGCTATTAGCACTGGGGATTCAAATCAGTTTCTAGTCTACCAACACAACTTTCCCCTGAACTTTCCACTAGATACAAATCTTAAGTCACCACCTCAGTCCCTGGACGGTGTTACTCAAGCTTTCCTCCTCAGTCCCCTGGTAGTGTGTCCTGAGTTCTTACATCCATCTCCCCGCTAATAACACAGGACTCTGGACTCCGCCAGAGGTGAACAGGTGGCGTTTATTACAGCTGTTGCCCAGGGGCTCTAAGAGTCTGGCGCTTGTCCGTGTATAGTAGTGATGGACAGCTTATTTACTGGTAGCTATTTGTATATGTCTGTAAAGGATGCAGTGGCCACGTCAGAATGTAATGACTGTATGTACATGTTAACATACCTTGACGTTACATAGCAACAAGATCATCCTGACAGTTACTGAACACTGTAAGTGTCTGCTTAATACTATATTATTATACTTTAGCAATAAGGCATGAGGGGCGTGTTGTATATGGCCAGTATACCACAGTTAAGGGCTGTTCTTAGGCACGACGCAATGCGGAGTGCCAGGATATAGCCCTTAACCCTGGTATATTGGCCATATACCACAAACCCCTGAGGTGCTTTATTGCTATTATAAACTGGTTACCAACGTAATTAGAACAGTAAAAATAAATGTTTTCTCATACATGTGGCTATCAGCCAATACCACAGCTTTCAGCCAATCAGCATTCAGGGCTCGACCCACCGAGTTTATAATAGACTATACTATACTCTACGCCAGGGGTATCAAAATCTTACCCCACGAGCGAGGTCTGGAGTTGGACAACTGCTAGTTTTCTGTTCTACCTGATAATAAATTGCACCCACCTGGTGTCATAGGTCTAAATCTGCTCGATTTAGAGACGAATAATGAACAAAATAAATAGTAATAAACACAGCGGAACTGGCTTTGAGGTCTGTGTGTCTAATTTGAGGGCTCTAAGCCTATCCTATGCTATACTAAACATCTAAGCTCATTCATTACCTATTTCCCAGCTAACTTGTCTTTCTTTATTTTGTATGTGTGCCTTTGTGTGATCATTATGCTTCGGTGTAAGTCATATGCTATTTTCCACACCCGTGTTTTGGCGTACAAGCATTTTGTGGTTCATGTGAGGTCTGTCTGGACTTGACAGTGTTTTGCCTTCACCTCCTCCATATTATTAACTGAAATGTGCCCTGACAAGAAACCACAGTGAGGATAGCCTACCTTGCTCGTGGCCCACTGAGTATTTTATAAGGGCTATCATGATTAAACAAGTAAAGACTTTTGTTATTAGCACCCAGGGCCAAACCAACCAGGTTGTTAAATGTACTAGTTCTTGTTTTGATGTATGACACAGTGCCAAATTTTGCGAGACTGGATGACTGTGGTAGATTGGAGCCCTTTGCTTCCATTCCGCTCCTAGGTTGTATGGAATTGTTGATTTGGTGTGAGTTTACTGGATGTACAGGTGTAAGATCTTGATTTGATCACCCTGTTGCAGGAGAACTTTTGTGAAATTCAGGACATGGAATACTTGTAGTGTATTTGCGGTTTAAAATGTATTTGAAATGTCAGACATATTTTCCGTTATGAAAAATGTATTGACCCCTACACAATTGTTCATTAATTATAATTCACAGTTCCTGGTGCTTCAGGTTATTTTCCTGTTGTACCAAACTGGATCAAATTAAGATCCTACATCTGTTGCCTAGCCAAGGTTTCATAGTTTAACTGTGTTGTTTCTCTGGATTTCTCCTAGTTAGAACAACACATGGGGAGCTCATTGCCTGCCAAACATGAGTTTATTATTGTAGCCTTATTGTTGACATATGGACTTTGACTCATGTCAGCCACGGTTGGCTCACATGCACAGTGTAGCTCTGTCAAGCTGGAGGCTTAAAGGACAATTATAGCTCATGTGACGGTAGGCCTTGGGCCTACCTTTTTATGAGTCTGTTGTATTGGTAACAGTTTTATCATGTTGGTATTTTATCAAGGCCAATTTGATTCACCAAGTGCTACTTTGAGCCACCACCACTGATTATTTGAGGGAATTTACTCAATTCTGCTGTGTCAGACTTGGACCGGATGATATTCAGAATACTTTTGTCTCCCGCTTGGTTGGGTTTGGATACATAGACCATCCATATCGTTTAATGTTGATGACCTCCAACCTACTATTGACCATCAGTCATCTGAGGACAAGTAAAACACATTTGAAGAAATAACTTACCAGAACTCCCAAAAATAATTTTGGTATATTTTGTGTTCATAGTCTAAGGTATATTGCTTTGAGATATTGCGTAAAAACCTTGTAAATTAACATTTAGCATGGCAAACCAGCACTTTGTGGAAGGTATTAACGTCATAATATTCTCTTCATGCTTCTCTATTTTCCTCCCTCATAGGTGGTCTTGACCAACCAGATTACGACGCATGTGGGCGATCGAGGAGAGAGAAGCGCTGCGTCATTCAGGGGAGGTAAACAAACACAAACGAAATAGCCTCCATGTTAACTGATCACGTCTGAATGTAACTGCAATACTAACCATCCAATGAAACATTGGATTCAACACATACTAATGTAGTGATGCACCGAGGATGTTTGTAGCCGGTCGCCTCGCGTGTGACTCTTTGAAACACATGGAGCGTCTCTGATGGGTCACAGAGATTTGTTTGATCTTACTGTTTACCATCACATTGGTAACAGAGCTATTCTATGACCTGTATCCTGTATTGTTATAATGTCCCCATCTTCATCACTCCCTTAGTATAGCCTGTGTGTGGATATGTATCTGTGTCTCGGCGGTGTAGTCGGACTAGCCTTTGAGTAAAGAGATACGGGTTCTTTCTCTTACGTTATCTAATAGATACATGGCATTGACCTGTAACTGTAGTCTCTCTTTCACCAACTACACTCTCATTAAATACCGTGATTTCCCCCTCGAGGAAGGACTGCCTCTTTCTCATTTCGCTCTTTCTCTCTCAAATTTTGCTCTCATTCTCTCTCTCTCTCTCTCCATATGTCCTTGGATGGAGGGGTGAGGCGGGGAGGCGGGGAGAGTTCGACAGTAGGGTGTATCTGATTCACCCCTCTGCTAATGTAATCAGATTCACATCTCCTTTCCCTGGGTCTGACTCTTCTCTAGCCCCGCCATCCCTCCCTTTCTATCTCCCGCACCTTTTTTCTCTCCCTTTTGTCTCGTGCAAGCAGGTTTTTACCTATGCTGTTTTCAACCAGAGATCCCTGCGTCTCAGGTTTCCAGTCAAATGTCAGCCTCTGTCGCCTTTGGGATTCTCCCATCGATGGTCTCCTGGGATTTGGCTGGGGTGGCGAGCGTGATGGAAGGTCTGAAAAGGCCCTTTGTCTAGTCTGAGGAGAGGGAAAGGGGGAGTCTGGTTTCTACCTGGTCTAGGATCAGTACTGTGACTCAGGTGGGCCTGAAGTGGGCTTTAGGTAGCCTCTGGTACTGCGGAGGCCTGATGAGTGTGTAGAGAAACTACTAGGTAGAGATGGGTTGGTTGCTGGCCTGACCTATACACATGCTCTAGCCCAGCTATCAGTACAGAGAGAATGTATTATTGAATTCGTATGTCTGATTATTGCTATCATCCTTTGCTTGTCTTCAGTGTTATGTGCCAGAAGCTGAAAGGGTAGCATTTCATTATTGGAACCCCCCCCACTTTTTTTTCATGACAGAAAGATTTATTTCTGTAGATATTTGTAATATTAGAGATGAAAAGAGTTCAGTCTCTGAGGGACATTGGATGCCTATGAGGTCTGTCCTAGCTCTCTGTGTTTAATCTAGTGAAACTGCAGTTGTCCAACTGAAGCTCTTTCTGACCTCATTTTGATGAAAACTCAACTCAATAGCCAGCCCAGTGCCAACAGTAGTTTGGTGCCAGCATTTGAAACAGGCGATGCCCAAGGCAAGGCATAGAAAATCCCCCAAACTCTTAGCTGGCTGAGCTAGCTGTTCACAATAGCAAGTGTAAAGCTTAAAGTTATTGATGAGGGTTGGTGTTCCTAGTGTAATGGGGGAGAGAGGTCATCGTGACAAGCGTTTATTTTGTCGTAACATAAACTTCATGATGAAAAGTAAACGTAGTGTTGGAGCTAATCTCTTGTGGAAGTGACAACTTTCATGTGAATTTTACTTCTGGGTAACCAATATTATACTGAAGCGTATGAATCATCTAAATATGGGTAGGGACTAAAGAGGAATCAACCACCTAAGGGAATCTTTGTGTGAGAAGTGAGCTCATTACTTAACACAGCTAAGTAATGATACGGTCACTCTGTGCATGGAGGGACTAGTTGCTGTGTGAATGTTCCTGTGAAGTGTTCCGTGTGTATATGTGTGCACACCTGCCTCTGTGCGGGGTGTTTGTGTGTAAATAAAAATTGCCTTTAATAGAGGCTAAACTGGGCCTAAACTGTGGTTTAACCCCGTGCTCCCTCTAGGGTTAGATGGGACTGAGGGGGCCACAGGCCGGTCACTGTGGGAAAGCAGGGACCAGTGGACAGACAGTTGGCCTCTGTTTGCCAGGCTCAGCAGACTGACTGACTGACAGACAGGTAGCAGGGCCCAGAGGACAGCAGACCTGGGTTCAAAATACTATTTGAAATCATTTCAAATACTTGAGCTGTGTTTGACTGAGCTTGTCTGGTGCAATGTAACTAATAGAATATTCTCAAAAGTGCAAACCCAACCCAGTTGGCACTCCAGGCAGGCTAAAGCAGACATAGTATTTGAACCCAGGTCAACAATGAACAGACAGCTTCTTTGTCAAGCGCAGGGCCCAACAGACAGACAGACACTCTCTTAATCAACAGCAGGCCTCAGCGGACAGACATACAGACATCCTCTCTTTGTCAACAGCAGGGCTCCTTCATTGACTGTGTGTGACTGAGGCTGCAATGATCCAAGCCCCTCAGCTCCTCCACTGCCTCTGGTAGGAGAGCCACTGTGTGCAGCCAGCCAGCAACACACTGAGACACTTTTCCATGCCCTCACTTTATCTACATGATTGGGCCCCCCCAACCAGTCGCCCTAATCGACCGCCCGTCTTACACTCTAGGCTTGGTCACACACAGCCACACTGCACAGAGCTCTCCAGCCACTAGACCAATAGGGTTTACTAAGGGACAGAGGGTAAAGGAAAACAGAAGGCAGAGGGGAGAGAGGGTTGTAGACCTGGGTTCAAATACTATGTCTGCTTTAGCCTGCCTGGAGTGCCAATTGGGTTGGGTTTGTAGTAGAACGAGAGAGATAAACAACTAGAGAAAAGGTGAATGGGATGCTGAGCGAGAGAGTTGTTGAGAGGGGGAAAAGGGGGAGGTTGAAATCTGTACTGGACATGTTTATTTGAGCCACTTCCTCCTCTGCACAGCGGGGCAGCCTTTCCAGAGAGCTCTCGCTCGATCAGAGATGGCTATCCATCCATATGATATCCATTCTCTCTATTAGCATAGAGAGGCAAACACTGTATGGTTTTCTGTCATACACAAGCAGGACAAGGCCTTTTAACTATATATTAGTAACACATGTCCTTGAATGTTGTTTTAAAACACTTTTATTGCGCTAGGACTTATTGTGGCACTCGAGGAGCCATCCAGCGAGCACAAGTCGTTACATAGACAGTGTGTTGAAACACTGGACAGGATTTTGGACTCTACACTATCTGTTCTCTGTTCCTGGCCAGTTGTGGGAAAATGTGTGGGCTGCTGGCTTTGTAGGATCAGGGGAGGTTTAGGATGGGGGCTAGGGGTATAGAATGAAGGAGTGTGTGTGTGTGTGTGTGTGTGTGTGTTATGGTTTGGGTGTTTGTGTTAGAGGTCTGTCTAACAGGCAGAGGGGGAGCTAAGCAGGGGAAAGAGGCTGATAGCGTGCCCCCCCCCCCCATCCTTCTCCAGGGAGCTGTGCAGCAGATGTCTGCAGCGCACATGGAGTTTGTTTAGTCTGCCTCTCAGTCCCTCCGGCCTTCTCTTTCCTTCTCTTTTCGTCTCTTTTGCCTCAGCTCCCAAACTCGTGAGCCAGTTGTACACTGATTATGTTAGTGAAAGAGCCCTAATGGTTAGCTAGATGCATTAAGGCCCAATGCTTTCAGTTATATTCCACTTTGGTTTGATTCTGAAACCGCTGGTCTTCTAGTACTGTGTGTCTTCTGTTTTTGTCCCGTAGTTTATTCAGTCCTATCTCAACTTAATTGCCTTTAACCAGTGTTCCCTGTTTGTAGTACTACTCTAGTCTATTGTATGTCTCCTACCTAGTATATTGTGATATTAAAATGAATCGTTTCTCTCTACTGCTGCTGCTGCTCTTCCCGGCTGGGGGAACTTCCGTCACATGGTCGTGCAGCTATTTTATTTTCTCTGCCTTGCACACATTTCCACAGGAAATGTTTTGAGGAAGTGAGAGTTGCTGATAGGACACTTGTGCGAGCAGAATCCCTGCTTACTCCATGGAAAAAAACATCAAGGAAGAGGATGAAAAGGACACAGCAACATACACACACTCACACGCTTGCGGACATACACACACACACATGCACACTCGCGAACTCATACAGACACACACACCGCCACCCGCCAGGGCTCATCCTTCAGCAGACAGAATTAGCATCCCAGGCCCAGCCAAGGTTTATTGGTGTCATGGGAGCAGAGGGAACCATGGTCACACAAAAGCAAGCGATAATAACAGTGTGTCAGGCGGCTGGAGCTGTCTTCTGGTTAATGGTCATTACATAGCCTGCAGGGTCAAACACACACACACACACACACACACACAGTGGAAATTGGGAATAATGATGAATCATGGGGATGAATCAATGACGATACTTACATTACCTACTGTATAGTGATATGTTTTTCAGGTTTCAAGGCAGTTTGTTTTGAATTTGCAGTTTCCAAATTAATTGCAATTTGCCAAGTTTCTGTACAGTCAGTGAGTCATTCCAACTCAAAAAGTACAAGAAAGAGGATTTCAACACCCAACATCTCAGATTGTTATGAAATCGTTTCTGTTGTTAGAAACAAACAAGATAAGCACTCCTGAAACATTAGTTTGTTGAAATGAAGGTCATTGATTTCATCCAAATTGGCCATTTTAATTTTTAGTAGCTTGCATTCTTTACCACAATTTATTTTCATCATGAGCAAAAGCTATTGGTTTTCTACCCAAAGTTGCAAAGAAAATGTTGTAATCCATTTAATAAACACAAGAGACCAGCAAAATTGATAGTTGTTGCAGTAGCAGGTGCAGCGGCATCTAGTGAGCAAAACGTGGTACTTTCACACTATTTTATTGTATAGAATGCAAGCTTCAATGGCTGATTTCTCTGAACAGGGGGAAAAAAACATCACCAGATTCACAGGGAGTACATAACAAAAGTTGAAGAAGCAATACTCCAAGCAGCAGCTTGTCAGACATAGAGCACTGATACTGTAGACTGGTTGTTGGGGTGGGGGGCCCGTGAGTGGCTTTTGATCATTGTATTGGATTCATCATGTCTTACTAATTGTTAGGAAGAATTCTGGTCCAAATCTGATGTTAGGTAATATAGTTGAATATAATATGAATCCTATAAATTATAATGGCCAATTTTGGGTGCAATGAATTAGCTTAATTTCTCAGAGAGCAAATTCATTTCAACAAATTGTTTCAGGAATACTAATCTTATTTGTTTCTAACTACAGAAACTATTTCAGAACAATCTGATGGTAGGTGTCATGGCTTGCTGAAATGACATGGTATGACCCCTGTATGAAATAAATAAAGATAACACATCACACAAGTGTAAGTGCAGTTCAAAGTTGAACTCAACCCCTGTAATGTTTGTTTGTGTGTTGCAGCATCCGATGAGAGGGATTCTGGGTATGTGACGGCGGCGCTGGGGAACACGTGGAGTCATAGCGTCAACACCCGCCTCATTGTCCAGTATGTAGACGCACACCAAAGACAGGTGATATACGATATGTCACGGAGGATACCATTTTGTCTTACTAACTATGGGAAAGGAACAGTCTTCCTATGTCTTCTTTGGGCTTTATCCAGAACTGTTATTAACCAACTTTCACAGAACACACCGTTTAAAACTACTGAACTATGGCTATGCTTAGATTCTCTATTGGGGAAATAGTGTGGTCGGTCAGACAGACACACACACTACTCTCCCTTTAGTCTCATCCTGCACGACTCAGAGCTGCGGGTGCATTCCAGAGTCAACTCCCAAAAAGCCTCGGAGGCCCAAACGAAAGGCTCTGTGTTTTTCTTTTTACGATCCAAATCCCCCAAAAGAAAACCAGCATGAAAGGAAAAGCAGCGGTCCTCAACTGCTGGTCCATTAAGGCTTCAGTCTGGTGCCTGGGTCCATTGGGTCCTCGGGCTGGTTCATTGACGCTGTGTGTGTGCCTCTGCCTGTCTGTCTTTCTGCCTATATGCTCCGGCTGCTCTGTCGGTTTGCCCATGCTCAAATGAACACATGACAGTCATCTATCTAGCCTCCAAAACGTTCATCTCCGCCACTATTTCCTTGTAGATTTAAGGGCTCTCTTGTAAAAGAGTTATCTCAATGTGACTCCCTGTTTAAATAAAGGTTAATAAAATAAAATAACTGATTTGCGAAAACATGAGATGGCTTTATGCAGGGAGACTTGTCTCTGTCAGAGTTAATGACATGTTATTGTGGGCACGGCGGTTTTGAAAACAGGGAGCTGACTGGTCGCTGCGGTCCGCAGAGCCGTGCATGCCTGTGAAAATCACTGAGACGGCATTTATTCACACTGGTCCTAATTCAAGTGGGTTTAGCGAAAATGACTGATTACCGACCACAGGTAATCTAATCCCCCTCTGTGAAATAGCACTCACGTTTATTTTTAACTGAAATAAAGCAACAGCAGTTAAAGCAGACATCTGTAGCTGGTTAGGCCCTAAGTAGAGATATATGCTCAAATGTTGAAACTGCACCTCAGGAAATAAAACGTTTAAAATTATTAGATGCCATTGGGATTGTTTCTTTCCACTAGTGCAAATCTGAGCCCCCCGCCCCCTCATAGTAAATGTGTAACTGACTGGATGCACAGTGAGTGCGCTCACTGAAGGTAAAGAACGATCAGTAGGCCTATGGCTAAAGCTTGTAGAATGAGTATGTAGACACATAGCGCTTCACAGCTAATGCTGTCCCAAAGAAAACTGTAAGGTGATTTGTATCTTTATTCCGTGTCTGCACTTTTGCCTCCGTCTCTCTACTTTTCTATGTCTAAAGCTCATACAGAGGTTCAGCATGGCTAGAATGACCTCTCATTCAACCCACCAAGAGTCTGTCAAGCCTGATGAAACAAGAACACTGAGAAAATGTCACTTCCTTATTTTGACTGGTCATTTCACAATAACATTTATCACAGCCGTGATTCAACGCGCTTCCAAAAACACTGACGCTGCACTCGTTATTTCTGCACTGTTTACAGCTATTTATGCTGCAGCAACTTCAATCATCTTGTTTTCGCTTAGTTCTTCCTTTAGATGGTGGTAGCTGAAAGGCCCAGGCTGGTTTGAACTGAGCCAGGCCATGCGACACTAGTCTGGCCCCAAATGTGTTTGTACTGAATGACCTAGAATTGGCAAGATGGCACAAAGAGATCTGGGACCAGGCTTAAGTAGTATCGGAAATCCCAGAGCTTGGAGCAACCGCACAAAGTCTGGGGAGGATGTTTCATTCTCTTTGACATTTTGTAATTGGAGAAAAAATATTCCAGTGTGGGTCCTCTTCAGACAGACAACTCTCCAAACAAATCAATAGGTTGGTTAGGCGGAGCTGAAAATGTGGCATGGAATTGTGCTCATGTTTAGCTAGGGCAGCAAGCGGATAAGGCAGTAACACAACTGGTGACGCATGTCCCATTTCTGACTCGTCCTCTCTATCCCAACTGTCTGACTTCTACAGACGTGTAAGCTGGAGCATTGGTACATTGTGGGAGGCAACCCAACTGTCTAGAGAGACTAACGCTAAAGCAACACCACGCCAACCATGCCACATGGCGCTGACGGAGGGTGCTTTGACTCGAGCTCCAATAAAACATTGCAAGTTTAGACTTTTCAGTTTTTTTCGTGCATTACTTCATACACCTGGGTAGAACTATTGGGTACTCAACGTCTACCCAACCTCTCATAATTCCCTGAGATGGCGGAACAATGGACTAGCTTCTTCGGCGAGGCGCCTAGCTGCTTGGGAGTCCTACCGGAGAGTAGGAAGCAAAGATGCCGACGGAGTGGGGGAGTCTAAGTGAGATTAAGATGCTGGGCAACCCGTCCTCCATTACCGAGCATACTACTCGCGAATGTTCAATCATTAATGAACAAACTTGACGAACTCCGAGCTAGGATCTCCTTCCAGAGGGACTCTGCAACATATTCAGTTGATTTGAGACTTGGTTCTCCTCCTCTGACATACCACCAGCTGGCTTTACAGTTTTTTGAACCGGGCTCTCTCTCGTAAGAGTAAAGGTGGTGGGCTCTGCTTTATGACCAACATATGATGCGATAGGGGAAATGTACAGGAACCTGCAAGCTTCTGCTCCCCCGACTTGGAATACTCTGACATCAAATGTTGCCCTTTTTACCTTCCAAGAGTTCTCCGGGATTATCGTCATGGCTGGTGTACATCCAGCCCCAAGCCGACACTAGCAATGCTCTCAAAGTTCTTCATTGGACCCTGAACAAACTTGTTGCGACTTTAACAAAAGTAATTTGAGTTATTACCAACATGCATCTAACTCTTGGAAATTTTACTCATGACCACTGCTACACGCCTTTTCGACACCGGTATAAGGCCCTCTCCCATCCTCCTTTAGGCAAATCCGACTATGACTCCATCCTGCTTCTCCCCACCTACAAACATAGACTCCAGGGAAGTTCCGATGGTCGGCCCAACGCTGTACAGACCTGACCAATCAGAAGTCTCGCTCCAAGATTGTTTTGATCATGTGTACTGGAATATGTTCTAGATCGCTTCTGGAGATGACGGCAATGAATACACTGACTCATACACCGGATTCATCAGAAAATGCATAGATGATTTGATACCGATAGTCTCTTTAAAAACAGCCATATTAAAAACCGTGGATTAATAGCAGCCTTGGAGGGAAACTGAAAGAGCGAGATGCTGCATGTAAATGGGGCTAGGTAACCGGGGAAAATAGTTTGGTACTAATACGACCTACGCAGATCGATCACGATTGCGAAACACAAGTATAGGGACAAAGTGGAGGAGCAATTCAGCAGGTTGGACATAAGGCGTATGTGGCAGGGGCTCCTGACTATCACGGATTACAAGAGGAAAGCCAGCCACATTGTGGTCACCACCTATCGGATAAACACATTTTTCTCACGATTTGAGCACAATGACCCTGAGCTGCCGAGGAAAGCCCCTGATGACAACGTGGGCTACATACTCTCACTGTCCCCACTGAGGACGTATGGAAGTCATTCAAACGGGTTAAACTTCGCTAGGCTGCCGGCCCAGGTGGCATCCCTAGTCGTGCCCTCAGAGCATGTGCAGACCAGCTGGCTGTTTTTTCTGACATTTTTAATCGCTCTCTAGCTCAGGCGACTATACCCTTCTGCTTCATGTCCACTATTATCCCTATGCCCAAGAAAGGGAAAGTAACTGAACTGAATGACTATCAACCAGTAGCACTCACTTCAGTCATCGAGAGGCTAATCAAAGACAATATTCTCTCTAAGCTGCACACGTTTGTATATTACCCACTTTCAATGCAACATACCGAAACAAAACAAACTATGCAAGGCAGAATGCATCAGAGTAGGATTCTATTGCATTGGCAGGCACATACTCTACACAGACCGGTGCGCCATAACCAATCAGAGGTGCAGTTGGCCTATATGCAAATAGACCATTGCCATATATGGATCAGTGCCATTCACTTTGAACTGTACTGTGTTTACAGCATCAACGGTCGTGTGTAGATGTGCTTGTTTTGAGATCAAAATAAGAGCTACATGTAGCGACGTGCGCATGTGTTCATATCCTTTGCTATTTAGTGAGTTATTAGACCAGTTATAGATCAATTGCAGTCAGCAATGAGGGAGTGATTGCTCCCTACAAGAGCACAAAATGTGAAAAATGTGTGCATTTTCAGTCACCTCCTTGTCTGAAGGACAAGTGTATAAACAAGTTAATGTCAAGCCCTGCATGTTTTTTCAAATGTGTCATTGAATGTAGGCCTACATTGAACACCACACATTGGCTGCTACTGTACGCTGAATGCTAGAACAGCTATTTCCATGTTAAAATGTTATGGGATGCATTTCCTCCACTCTGGTAGGCTACATTATGATCAAATAGCCACAGTAGCCTACTTGACCACTGTTAAAATGAACTTAAAGTGAGTACAGCCTCACTGTTCACAGTAAACATGCGCCGGAAGTTGCACAGAATTTTCACATTACCTCCTCGACACTGATTCTCAACACTGTGGCCCCATAAGGGTGCGTCATCAGTCACCTCCTGTATTCCCTGTATACGCATGACTGCGTGGCCTCACACAATTCCAACTCTCAACATCAAGTTCGCTGACAACATACCAGTAATAGGCCTGATTACCAACAACAACGAGACGTCCTACAGCAGTGTTCCCCAACTGGTGCCGCTGGTTTTATTTGTCTCCCAAGTTTTCTGATTTTTATAATTTATACATTTCATTTTTGGAGAGAAGACTGTAAAACACCAGGAAATCAGCTCCAATTGATATTAATTTTGGAAATCTGTTCCCAAGTATTCCCACGCAGGTCATTTGCAGTCTACAAATGACTGGTGATTATGTTCAAGAAAAAATCAGTCCGAGGCTGAATCTAGTTGTTGGTCCCTGGTCTAGAGGGAGGAGGTAGGCCAAGAAGATCATCGGGGACTCCAGCCACGGCATGGTTACACGTGGTCTATGGTTGTGATGCCAGTTGGACGTAATGCCAAATTCTCTAAAATTGGAGGTGGCTTATGGTAGAGAAATGAACATGATATTTTTTGGCAACAGCTCTGATGGACATTCCTGCAGTCAGCATGTCAATTGCACACTTCCTCAACTTGAGACATCTGTGGTACTGTGTTCTGAGAAAACTGCACATTTTAGAGTGGTCTTTTATTATCCAATGATCCTGCTGTTTAATCAGCTTCTTGATATGCCACACCTGTCAGGTGGATGGATTAAGGAGAAATGCTCACAAAAAGGATGTAAACGAATATGTGCACACCATTTGAGGGAAATAAGCTTTTTGTCATTTTGGAACATTTCTGGGATCTCAAACATGGGACCAACACTTTACATGTTGCGTTTTATTTTTGTTTAGTATATTTTTTACTTCACTTGGTCCCCACACCCCCTCTGGTAATTTAGTCTGACTGCTGCTCCCATTATGGCCATTCCCCCTTACCCCCTCTACAGTCTTTACTCTGCCTCCACCCCAATGGATATGTATTTATTCATCACTGCTACAATATTTCTATTGATATGTTTTTTAATTTTTATTAGCTACCATTTTTCATTGTTTTATTTAACTTAGTCCTGCATGTTGGAGCGCGGAGCCTAAGATTTTCACTGTACCCTGCAATCATACCTGCAACCCTGTACATGTAACTAACACTGAATCTGAACAATATCAGTGTTGTGGCTAGGGGACAAAAGGGACAGATCTGGGCACGTTGGCATCTTCAAGTGGCTTGAAAGCAAATTCTTGGCAGCATCGGAGCAACCCAAGTAACCTTTCACTCCCCTCTCCTCTTATCCCATTGTGCCCAATAAAAAACACCCTACCCATTGGCGACGTGCCCCGTTGTCCTCGTGTTGTCATGTTTTGCTCGACGACGCCTGACTTTCAAACTGCCTGCATGACAATAGGTTGTGACGCTCTGTCTGAATGCTAGTGGGGAGTGTCCTCTCAGGTTCAAGTGTCGTGTTGGAGATCACTCTATCTCTTCATGATGCGTAACATCTCTCACTTATGTGTTTTACGCTCTGTCAAAGAATGTGACTGTCTGACAACCCAGTGAACCCACCTTCGTATCTCCTCTCTTCTCTCACTTAATCTCTCTCTCTCCCTTTCACAGATTGTGATAGCGAAGTCACCTGTGGCCCCGTTTGCTGTTCTAAACTACACCGTCCAGAAGGAGGGCATCCGTCTAGAGGGTGAGTCGACAGTCAGTCAGCTGGCCATACAGATGGCCTCCTTGTAATGAAGCTGACTTCCCAGCCAATGGGGGCACTTACTGTATTTTATACAACCTAACCCTAACCCTTCACCCAATGTACAAAACCCATGACCCTGTCTCACGTTTGGGTTAAAAGGGGCAAATAGCCCACCTCTCAGGGCTTTATAGTCATATGACTATGATTTTAGGAAACTGAGAGCAGGTTTTCTCCATATGGAAATATTACCTTAGAGCAGCTCTCTGTTCTCTCTTGATGTTGCATATTCCAGTAGTACATTCAGTGAACTGGAGAACAGGAAGAGTGGAGTGAAAGAGGAGCTCTCCTTCGCTCCCACCTGCCCCCCTTCATTTCCCCTTCTGTAGTATCTGACCACTGAATAAACCATAGATTCCCCCTCAGGACAGATGTGCCCTTCAAGCTGCTCGCCATAACTCACTGGGCTGTTTTCACTCCGAATCTGAAACCTGAAATCTTATTAGAACACGGTAACATAAATCAAAGCCTAAAAGAGCGTGTGGTGAGGGGTATTTTGGTGTTTGTGTATGTGGGGTTTCAGAGTCGTAACCTGTTTAACCTGCGCACCCCCACTGCCTCTCTGTCAGAGTTCATTAGTTGGAACCGTTTGATTTACCCACAAGCCCTCAGGCTCCTGTTGATCTATGTTGGTGCCAGACACCGCTAAAGTTTTATAGGAAATGTAATATCACAAAATAACATTCTGTTAAGGGGGGGTACACTATACTGTTTTTTCCACACTTTAGTAGATTGAGCATTGCATTTGAAAAAAAATAGGCATCGTTGTACTTATTCTTCACAATGAGATGTAGAATGTCTACAAAGTACTTGTTGCCACCTATCTTCATCCATGTGTGAATGTACAAAAATGACAGATGAGCAAAAATGACAGTAAAAATAAATAATTTAAATACTGAGCTATATTGTATGATCAAACAATTGGGCATTTTATATTATTTTATAATACAATTGCTCAGAGAAAGATGTTTTGTGGAACAAGTCATCTTTTTTTCTCAAAGGGAGTGGTCAAAAATATTGACACCTTTTTTTTCCCAATACATCACCTTGCGTGGGTAACGGCACTGAGCCTTTTTCTAAAATGTTTTGGGAAGGATCTTAAAACATTCTGCCATACAGAATCCTTCCAGATCCTTGATATCCTTCGTCTGCGCTTATGGACTGCCCTATTCAGTTCAAACCACAGGTTTACAAGGGGTTTGAAGGCCAGAGACCAAGATGGCTATTGCCAAATGTAGATTTTTGTGGCCAATTAACCATTTCTTTGTGGATTTCGATGTGTGCTTGGGGTTATTGTCTTTTATTATCCAGGAATGTAGATTTTTGTGGCCAATTAACCATTTCTTTCTGGATTTCGATGTGTGCTTGGGGTTATTGTCTTTTATTATCCAGGAATGGATCTCCCAGCAAGACAATTCTCCCTTGTCGAGAGTTGTTGCACGATAATTCCCGGGTTCTCAGGCATTATTGCTTAAGTTTGTTTATGCAGTCATTTTTGCTCATCTTTATCAAGGGTGTCAATATGAAAATAGAGCTCTCAACTGTGTGGCCACACGACTCCAACTCCATCATCAAGTTTGTTGACGACACGATTGTGGTCGGCCTGATCACCAACGGCGATGAAACAGCCTACAGAGAAGAGGTCAGTGACCTGGCAGTGTCGTGCCAGGACAACAACCCCTCCCTCAATGTCAGCAAGACCAAGGAGCTGATCGTGGACTTCAGGAAACGGGCGTATGCACATTTCAATCCAGATCGACGGGGCTGTTGTGGAGAGGGTCAAGATCTTCAAGTTCCTTACTGTCCACATCACTGAGGATGTAACATGGTCCGTAACATGGCCCATCAGATCCTTAGGAACCTTTACAGCTGCTCCATGGTTGTGTCACCGCCTGGAATGTCGGAAGGCCCTACTGTAGGTGGTGCAGACGACCCAGTGCATCACTTGGGGTGAGCTCCCAGCCATCCAGGACATACATGCCAGGTGTCTGAGAAAGGCCTGAAAAATTGCCAAAGACTCCAGCCACCTGAGACATGGACTGCTCTCCATGCACCCGTCCAGCAGGCAGTACTGGTGTATCCTACCCTGCTGCTAAAATTATGATTGATTATCTATCAATCCTGCTACTCGTCACTATTACTCCTATTTACACTTGAAGTCGGAAGTTTACATACACCTTAGCCAAATACATTTAAACTCAGTTTTTCACAATTCCTGACATTTAAACCAAGTACAAATTCCCTGTCTTAGGTCAGTTAGGATCACCACTTTATTTTAAGAATGTGATATTTCAGAATAATACTAGAGAGAATGATTTTTCAGCTTTTATTTCTTTCATCACATCCCTGTGGGTCAGAAGTGTACATACACTCAATTAGTATTTGGTAGCATTGCCTTTAAATTGTTTAACTTGGGTCAAACGTTTCGGGTAGCCTTCCACAAGCTTCCCACAATAAGGTGAATTTTGGGTGAATTTTGGCACATTCCTCCTGACAGAGCTAGTGTGACTGAGTCAGGGTTGTAAAGGCCTCCTTGCTCACACGCGCTTTTTCAGTTCTGCCCACAAATGTTCTATGGGATTCAGGTCAGGGCTTTGTGATGGCCACTCCAATACATTGACTTTGTTGTCCTTAAGCCATTTTGTCACAACTTTGGAAGTATGCTTGGGATCATTGTCCATTTGGAAGACCCATTTGCGACCAAGCTTTAACTTACTGACTGATGTCTTGAGATGTTGCTTCAATATATCCACATAATTTTCCTACCTCATGATGCCATCTATTTTGTGAAGTGCACCAGTCCCTCCTGCAGCAAAGCACCTCCACAACATGATGCTGCCACCCCTGTGCTTCAAGGTTGGGATGGTGAAGCAAGGATGGTGCAAGCCTCTCCCTTTTTCCTCCAAACATAACGATGGTCATTATGGCCAAACAGTTCTATTTTTGTTTCATCAGACCAGAGGACATTTCTCTAAAAAGTAAGATCTTTCTCCCCATGTGCAGTTGCAAACCATAGTCTGGCTATTTTATGGTGGTTTTGGAGCAGTGGCTTCTTCCTTGATGAGCGGCCTTTCAGGTTATGTCGATATAGGACTCGTTTTACTGTGGATATAGATCATTTTGTACTTGTTTCCTCCATTATCTTCAAGGTAATTTTCTGTTCTGAGATTGATTTGCACTTTTCACATCAAAGTACTTCCTGAGCGGTATGACGGCTGCGTGGTCCCATGGTGTTTATACTTGCGTACTATTGTTTGTACAGATGAACGTGGTACCTTCAGGCATTTGGAAATTGATCTCAAGGATGAACCAGACTTGTGGAGGTCTACAATTATTTTTCTGAGGTCTTTCCTGATTTATTTGGATTTTCCCATGATGTCAAGCAAAGAGGTACACCTCCAATTGACTCAAATTATGTCTATTAGCGTATCAGAAGCTTCTAAAGCCATGACATTATTTTCTGGAATTTTCCAGGCTGTTTAAAGGCGCAGTCAAGTTAGTGTATTTAAACGTCTGACCTACTGGAATTGTGATACGTAGTAAGTGAAATAATCCGTCTGTAAACAGTTTTTGGAAAAATTACTTGTGTCATGCACCAAGTAGATGTCCTAACAGACTTGCCAAAACCATAGTTTGTTAACAATACATTTGTGGAGTGGTTGAAAAACAAGTTTTCATGACTCCAACCTAAGTGTATGTAAACTTCCGACTTCAACTGTACATGTACAGTGTGTTCGCAAAGTTCAGACCCCTTCTCCCCTTTTCCACATTTTGTTACATTAAAGTCTTATTCTAAAATGGATAAAATCATTTTCTCCCTTCAATCTATACACAATACCCCATAATGACAAAGCGAAAAAAAGGTTTTTAGAAATCTTTGCAAATGTGTATAAAAAAACGAAGTACCTTATTTACATAAGTATTCAGACCTTTTGCTATGAGACACAAAATTAATCTCTGCTGCATTCTGTTTCCATTGCTCATCCTTGAGATGTTTCTACAACTTGATTGGAGTCTTCCTGAGGTAAATTCAGTTGATTGGACATGATTTGGAAAGGCACACACCTGTCTATACAAGGTCCCACAGTTCACAGTCTGTCAGAGCAAAAACCAAGCCATGAGGTCGAAGGAATTGTACTTTGAGCTCCGATACAGGATTGTATCAAGGCACAGATCTGGGGAAGGGTGCCAAAAGATTTCTGCAGCATTGAAGGTCCCCAAGAACACAGTGGCCTTCAACATTCTTCAATTTTTATTTTTTTATTTGACCTTTTTATTTAACCAGGCAAGTCAGTTAAGAACAAATTCTTATTTTCAATGACTGCCTAGGAACAGTGGGTTAACTGCCTGTTCAGGGGCAGAACGACAGATTTGTACCTTGTCAGCTCGGGGGTTTGAACTTGCAACCTTCCGGTCACTAGTCCAATGCTCTAACCACTAGGCTAACTTGTTACCAGTCACTTTCTCCCAATCCCCGCTTACATGTACATTTCTACCTCAAACTACTCCAGAAAATGTGTTATTGGCACTGTTGTCACGCCCTGACCATAGAGAGCCCTTGGTTCTCTATGGTGTAGTAGGTCAGGGCGTGACTAGGGGGTGTTCTAGCTCAATATTTCTATGTTGGTGTTTTGTATGTTTCCAATTAGAGGCAGCTGGTATCGTTGCCTCTAATTGGGGATCATATTTAGGTAGCCATTTTTCCCACCTGTGTTTGGGGGATGTTTTGTGTTTGTGCATCACTACTTTCACGTTTCGTTATTGGTTTATTGTTTTTAGTTTAAAGTTTCACCATAATAAAGATGTGGAACGTCAATCCCGCTGCGCCTTGTTCCGCTCATTACGACGATCGTGACAAAATATCCCACCAAGCAGCGTGTGACGGAGGTAAAGGAGTTTTGGACCTGGGAATAGATAGGGCTGTCAAACTATTCAAATAATTAATCGTTAAATTCTGTTAATCATACATTTTCTATTTGTTTAAATTTGGTGCTAAATGAAAACATTCACTTTTTTTAAGCAGGCATTTATTGACTCAAACACAACTATTTTGTATCAAAGTTTTTATTGGCAAATTCCCCATAAGTAAAGCAATACAAAAGTCCTGTAACTTAATAATGCTCCCAGTAGGCCTACTAACATTCCCTCATAAATTCTCACACACACAGTTGAAGCTTCAGCCATTCCAAATGATTGTCCTCCCAATTACTGATTTGGAGGGTTGGCTATAAGAAAAAAAAGAACTGGATCTATGGGAACAAAGAGCATAAACCTGTCCAACAATGTCATGAATTCCACAGAACATAAACCTGTGACCATACACTTCAGTCGTCCTCCTATTTCTTTTCACTGAGCCAGTTTCATAGACAAAACAAGCCTGTTGACATTTTCAGATGATAAAGCTGCTCTCTTCTTTTGTACGATATGCCCAGAGTGAAAACAACCTCTCACAAGGTACTGATGTGGCAGGCGTTGCCAGGTACCTTTGCAGGCCAGCCTAGTGTGTGTGCCCTTGCATGCTGTGACCCATTGTAGTGGACAGTCCTTAAACCTTGGGTTGAGTGATGTGGCTATCTTCAGCCATGTGAATGTCAGCTTGAATCTTACCATGTAGGCAGGGTCATCATCAGAGCACTCCATCACCCGAAGGAGATGACACAAAGCAGGCGACACCACTGAGCAGGAAATGCACTTCTCTCCTCCCAGAAGTTCAGTCAAGTACCTGCAGTGAAAAGTATTTCATAATCTCTTCAGTCAATTGTGAGAGACTTGTTATACACAGACTCTCCCACACATACTTTACACACTCACTCTCTCACACTTAAACACAAAATATTATAACACTAATAGTAAGATTACCTGCAGGGCTCCAGTAGTAGCTTCAGCTTCTGCAGTTTCTCCAGTTCAGCTGTGGTTGGCATGGTGATGTTTGTTTTCTGTTGGGCCAGAGCATCTCCTTGTTTGTTGTGGAACATGCTTTACCATTTCCAGAGTAGAATTTCATCTCGTTGTGACATCTTGTGCGTGTGATTCCTTCTTTAGCCCATTTGCAACTTGATGTTGTCCTAGTTCTGCAGCGGTTGGTGGGCTGAAATGCCCAACCATTTTACGGGCGTTTGGCTAGGGCATTGTCAAACCTGCTGTACTAGGGACACTGATGGGAGTGCATGTGTTCAAAATGCAGATGTCTCGCAGCTGTAATCAAGTTCCGTGTGCTGTCTGTGCAAATTGAGCTAACCTGGTTATCAATGTTCTACTGTTTTGCTAGATCCATGAAATGCTCTGGCACATTTCAGCAGTGCCTCTCTTCTGTCTTCCTTATGGCCAGAGCGTGTGAATGCAGTTTCCAACCGTTGCATGCTTCAACTCCTCTGCTTTCGTAGCCCTCTCGCTTTCATACAGCTGGTGTATTCTTGTAACGACGGTGGCTCTCGGGTATCTCGTACGTTGAGTCGTTTGACGCGATCCAAATTATATCCCTCAAGCCTTCGTCCTCCACAATGTGGACTGGCCTGTAAGCTGTAGCTAGCCTCTTGGCTATTGCTTGTGGAAGCTTGCTGCTCGACGACATAGGCCTCTCGTGCGCACACACTTCTAGCTTAACCTGCCGAAGATGTCCTCCATTGCTACTAGTAACGTTACTTGTATTGCCGGCATCAACGGTATGTTTTGCTTGTAAATCAAATTGTATTTGTCACATCCCCCGAATAAAACAATGTAGACCTTACAGTGAAATTCTTACTTGCAAGCCCCTTAACCAACAATGCAGTTTTGAGAAAAATATGTGTTTTAAGTAAGAAAATAAGAAATAAAAGTAACGAATAATGATAATGAAGGGGGGGAAATTATACCGAAGACTCAATGTACTTCGGTAATAAAATAATTAAGCCTTGCAGTGGATGCAAATGAATCCAGAGAGCCATCTGGGAGGGATTTGAAATGTAATTAGCCATTTAAAAGCCCCTCACTAGTATTGTCCATCATTCAGTCCATACAAGTAGCTAGCTAGTAAAGGTGTTGTCAAACTAGCGCATCGGCTGCCAGGGTTTTAAGTTGGAACAATGCATGGTTCAGGGGGTCAAACTAAGAAAATGCTTTAATTTCTTCCCCAAAATGTAAGCATTAATCCGTTATTAACGTGTTAACTTTGACAGCCCTTTATACACGCACGCGTGCGCTATGGGTAAAAAGTTTTAGAACACCTACTCATTCAAGGTTTTTCTTTATTTTAACAATTTTCTACATTGTAGAATAATAGTGAAGACATCAAAACTATGAAATAACGCATATGGAATCATTTAGTAACCAAAAAAGTGTTAAACAACCCTTTGCCTTGATGACAGCTTTGCACACTTGGCATTCTCTCAACCAGCTTCATGAGGTAGTCACCTGGAATGCATTTCAATCAACAGGTGTGCCTTCTTAAATATGTATTTATGGAATTTCTTTCCTTCATGCTTTTTGAGCCAATCAGTTGTGTTGTGACAAGGTAGGGGGTATACAGAAGATGGGCCTATTTGGTACGAGACCAAGTCCATATTATGGCCAGAACAGCTTAAATAAGCAAAGAGAAACTACATTCCATCATCACTTTAAGACATGAAGGTCAGTCAGTACGAAACATTTCAAGAACTTCGTTTCAGTGCAGTCGAAAAAACCATCAAGCGCAATGATGAAAATGGCTCTCATGAGGACTGCCACAGGAATGGAAGACCCAGCGTTACCTCTGCTGCAGAGGATAAGTTCATTAGAGTTACCAGCCTCAGAAATTGCAGCCCAAATAAATACTTCAGAGTTCAAGTAACAGACACATCTCAACATCAACTGTTCAGAAGAGACTGTGAATTAGGCCTTTGTGGTCAAAGTGATGCAAAGAAACCACTCTACTAAAGGACACCAATAATAAGAAGAGACTTGCTTGGGCCAAGAAACACAGGCAATCGACATTAGACCAGTGGAAATCTGTCCTTTTGGTCCGGTGAGTCCAAATTGGAGATTTTTGGTTCTAACAGCTGTGTCTTTGTGAGACGCAGAGTAGGTGAACAGATTATCTCCGCATGTGGTTCCCAGCATGGAGGATGTGGTGTGGGGGTGCTTTGCTGGTGACACTGTCAGTGATGTATTTAGAATTCAAGGCACACTTAACCAGCATGGCTACCACAGCATTCTGCAGCGATATGCCATCCCATCAAATTTGCACTTTGTCCCACCTATCATTTGTTTTTCAACAGGACAATGACCCAACAGACCTCGGTTGTGTAAGGGCTATTTGACAAAAAAGAAGGGTGATGGGGTGTTGCATTAGATGACCTGGCCTCCACAATCACCTGAGCTCAACCCAATTGAGATGGTTTGGGATAAGTTGGACCGCAGAGTGAAGGAAAAGCAGGCAACAAGTGCTCAGGATATGTGGGAACTCCTTCAAGACTGTTGGAAAAGCATTCCTCGTGAAGATGGTTGAGAGAATGCCAAGAATGTGCAAAGCTGTCATCAAGGCAACGGGTGGCTACTTTGAAGAATCGAAAATTGAAAATATATTTTGATTTAACACTTTTTTTGGTTACTACATGTTTCCATATGTTATTTCATAGTTTTGATGTCTTCACTATTATTCTACATTGTAGAAAATAGTAAAAATAAAGAAAGATCCTTGAATGAGTAGGTGTGTCAACTTTTGACTGGTTCTATATGTATATAGTTATACTATTTTGACATTGATTATTGCACAGTTGGGTAGAGCTTGCAAGTTAAGAATTTCACTGTACTTGTGCATGTGACAACTTTAATAATTCCGGACCCCATTGTAAGTGAGCATTGTTTTGTCTCGAACCCGGTTTCCATCCAATCTTTCTATGCGAGTAAATGTAAAAGCTAAGATGTTTTCAGCACTTTTATTTTCATGACTGATCAAAGCTCGTTTTATGGCTCTCTTATCCCTCCGCAGTAGACATGGTGAGCAATATGTTTGGAACGTCGAAACGCAATCAAATTGCAGTACTGAATCGCAATAAATGTCTTATCGGCACCGAAGTATCGTGATAGCGTTATATTGTGAAGACTCTTGCAATTCCCAGCCTTAGCGTTAGTATCCTCTTGTCGTATTCCAGTATGGCTTTCTTTGAAAAGCTCTTCTCTCTCCTCTCCCGCTCCTCCAGTGAATGGGTCGTGTTAATCTGGCCTTCTCCTCACAAGTGTGTCTTTGATGTGATGTGAGCACTGCTTCCTGCCAGCTTCCAAATAGAGCTCTCCTACCAGAATGTGGTTTCTTCTTTTTCCCACTGAATACACCAAGGCTTTGATTTGGCTTTATGATGCAGTGGGTACAAACTCGCCCTCAGTGTTCACTGCTCACTCACTCTCACCCTGCCATCGCATCGTCATGCCAACAACTGGTCCCCTTGATGCACGCACTAAGTAGCTGACACACACAACTGACCCTGTCGGGTTTAGCTGTTCACGTGTTCATCATCATTTGTGAAAGCTGCTTTGAGATAGGACATGGCTTGAGATGCTATATCTCTGTAATTTTAGGTTGTTTGCCGTTCTCGATGATAATGGTGCACGATTACACAATTATGTCATGAATAATACCTGGTTTATCCCCAACCTCTACGACCCAACTGGTTTGGAAACCTGCATTACATTTCCAGAAGATTTTTATACAATTTTAGCTAGGCCTACTCAAAAAGCTGGCAAATGGTTATTTAAAAACACTTTTTTAAATTTTTATGTACAACATGGTTACGCAAGGAGGGGAAAGTGTGCTTTACTGGAAAAAAGAACATCTGCCCGTCCAATCCAATTGGACAACTGGTGTGTGGAAGTTAAATGTGACACTCCGCACCCCGAGCCAGGCAGTGGACGGTTGGCTCCCTTTCTCCTCTCCTTGCGTCTCATTAAATGATCTCATTACCATTCCATCCATCCATCGCACATTGCTTTCATTAGGAGCAGCAGCAGCTAGCTATCCTATCCCTGGGCATTACGTAACTTCCCTTCCCCTCAGCTTTTGTCAGGAGACGGTTTCGTGACCGGGGTTTGGGACTAGCCCTGCCAGAAAGTCAACCCCCTCATTCTTCGGGCCTGTCAGATGGGTTCTCTGTTTCACGCAGAGAGAGAGACAGAAGAGACCATGCACAGACACTAGTACACCCGAGTACAAATAGTACTTGAAATCATTCAAATACTTTGAGCGTTTTCTCTAGCCTGCCTGGAGAGCCATAGGGGTGGGATGTATATTTTTGCAACTATTTTATTATTCGCATGGCAAACTCAATCAAACGCAGTTAAAGTCAGTGAAATGATTTGAAATAGTGTTTGAGCCCAGGTCTGAATTCTGATAGATACACAAGGCAACATCTGGGAAACTAATGTGGAAGAATACAGCACATCAGGAGCTTTGGAAGCCACAAAAGACACAAAAAAAAGACCATTCCCAGCATAGCTCAAAGATAGTGGGAACAGACACAAGTGTAGTCTACCTGTGTGGAAGGCTATATTTCAGTCACCGTTTCTGTTGGGCTAGCTGCTAGCTTTATCTGTGTACCGTGCGTTTTCAAGTCGTTGGAAAAGAGTTGAGGTGGGTAATTGTGAGGGAACTGCAAATCCCCTGACAGGGTCTGATGATGATGATTTGAAAAGCAAAGGGCTTCTCTCTAGAGAAAGAGTGGAACCAAACCCGAGCCAGGTGCTTGAGAGGAGAGCGGGTTAGAGAATAGAAAAAGAGAGGAGGATAGGGGGATTGGAGAGAGAAAAAAGCATCAGAGAAAAAGCACCTTCCTCTCCACAAGATCCCGCATGCCTGGGAATTCACTTATTGTTTTCAGGATTACTTATGGGCCAACCTGGCAGCTCACTACGGGCGAAAAAGTGCTGTCACTGCACAACCCTGAGTAACTGTGTAACTCTATAAGGCTACGGACCCTATCTCAGCTAGCTCGCTGTGCTATGTCTGTGCCATTCCATTTGGTCACCTACGGTCCTATGCAGTTACTGCCACTTTACAGCTTAAGCAGTCAGTCTCTGCAGGAGAGACACTCAGAGACTCACAAACCAGATGACAATGGAATATGGGCTAGTAAGAGAGTCTCCAGATTTTTCTGTGTTGGTTCCATTAGAAGGACAACTTTTATATTGTGTTTACTTATACACTTAGCAGGGGTTCTTGAACTTTTTCTGCCTGGGACTCAAATGAGAGTCTGTTTTCTTGGGACCCAAGCTTAGGAAAATATGCAACTATACATAAATATCGGTACATTTCATTGCCCTTATGCCTAAAATAAATGCAATATAGACATTTTTTATTTATTCTGAACTGGAATAAACTGATTGATCACATTTGTAGACCAGAAAACACACACACAGTCCTTATGAGAGTTGTGTGGCATGTTGAAGTTTTCATCAAGCATGTCTATTCTGGGCTCAGTGTGTTTGCCTCAAAAAGATTACAGTTCCAACCTAGACTAGTTTTCAACAGTCATTTCTACAGTTAAATGTACAGAAGGCCTGAATTTTTCATCTTCATCTGTACTGTTATTTAGGGTTGCAGCTAGCTTGCTGTGACGAATGTTACCTATTAGCTGTGTAAAAGGCCAGGGGATTGTTTGAAAGAGAAACTCACATCTACTACTATGAGAGTTAGTACGCCCTTATTTCTGCTCATCATCACCCGTTATAAAATGACAACAATGCCCTGTTAGCTGACTTACTTTTCCACTGTCGAAGCACTGTTTCCTGGAGCATTCTGCCCTGTTCTGAAATAACTCCCTGGGTTTACCATCATGCTGTGGATGTTTGGCTAGGATGTGTCTTTTTATTCAATTGTTCATTATGTGAGTCTCATTACTAAGCACTTCCCCGCACAAAACACATTGTGGGCACTCCTCGTTATACGTTTCTATGAAAGAGAAGAGAAACTCATCGCTGTATTTGCGTTTCATGACAATTGAGCTCAGTCAGAACTTGTGGCTAGCATGAATCCATTTGATGAGTGAGTGAGTGATGGCGAGTGGGAATGACAAGTCAGTGACTGACAGCACATCATCTGCTGCCTGAACGACAGCGCTGCGTCGTGTGTGTCGCGGAGTGATCTTCAAGAGAACTGCAGAAAAAAGATCCGGTAAACAGCAAAGCACACGGGCATCTCCCTCTCACATTCGCGCAGCTGCCAAACTGAGCAGAGACCGCTGCTTAAGCAGAAATCGCACTGAACAGAGAGCGCAGATGCAAAGTGCCAAATCAATTCCAGTAATTAATTAAACTGCTATAAATGTACACTGACACGTCGCGACCCACCAAACCTCTTAGAGCAAGGTGAGACGCTAACTTCAATGCAAATGCGCAACGCCAAATGCTAATAGTACTCACTAAAACTCAAACATTCATTAAAACACATATGCAGGGTACTCAATTAAAGCTACACTCGTTGTGAATCTAGCCAACATGTCAGATTTGTAAAATGCTTTTTGGCGAAAGCATGACAAGCTATTATCTGATAGCATGCAACCCCCCGAAATACCTGAAGGGGACATAAACAAAAGAATTAGCGTAGCCGGTGCTACACAAAACGCAGAAATAAAATGTAAAACATTCATTACCTTTGACGAGCTTCTTTGTTGGCACTCCTTTATGTCCCATAAACATCACAATTGGGTCTTTTTTTTAAATTAAATCCGTCCATGTATACCCAAAATGTCCATTTATGAAGCCCGTCTGATCCAGGAAAAAACAGCTTTCCAAAATGCAACGTCATTTTTTTTTAATTAAAAAAGTTGCCTATAAACTTTGACAAAACACTTCAAACTACTTTTGTAATCCAACTTTAGGTATTAGTAAACGTTAATAATCGATCAAATTGATCACGGGGAGATCTGTATTCAATAGCAGCAGGTCTTAATCTTGGTCGATATTCTCTCTTTCAAAACTTCCTCCGGTGTACCCGATGACAGGAAGTGCCTATTCTTAATTTCACCAAGGATTAACTTCAACCCAATTGCCAAGACTGGCGACATCGTGTGGAAGCTGTAGGAATTGTAAACTGGGTGCTATTTATTTTCCCTTGCCATAGACAATACAGACAACTGGCGGAGGGATATTATTATTTTATTTTTTTGGTGAACAGTTTTCCATGGGGTTTTGCCTGCTACACATGTTCTGTTATAGTCACAGACATGATTTAACCAGTTTTAGAAACGTCAGAGTGTTTTCTATCCACACATACTAATCATATGCATATACTATATTCCTGGCATGAGTAGCAGGACGTTGAAATTTTGCGCTATTTTTAACAAGTTGAAAAAAATTAACCCGATCTTTAAGAGGTTTTAATTAACCATTTAACAGGTCCTCGACCCTTTAAGAAAGGCGGATTTAGAGAATCTTAAGTAGGACTGGATATATGATGACAAGTTATTGTGTAACCCATCAGACAGCTCTCTGCCAATCCGGTCCCAGCGGTGTGACATCCACATGTTCAGACTTGTGTAAGCGTCAAAGACACAGGTCGTTGGGTGCGTGTGTGACAAAGGAGACTTATTCAGGTTCATCTTCCAGCCCTGAGGTGAGGATTAAACCTAAGACGCAGACCCCCTATCCTCCCCTGTCCCTTTCAGTCAACCAAGACCCAACCATGCTTCTCTGATTCCTCACTGTTGTCCTGTAATCTTAGTAAACCCAATACTGTGTCAACCTATTGTCTGGGCCTCGTTTTACATCATTGTGACAGTGAGAGGTTTTACTTGAATATCGTCTGTTGTTTAATGTGCATGTTATCTGTAGCTGGGGATCGGGTGGAACATGTGAGGCCATGTAACCAGAGTGATCCCAGTGGGTATATAGGGTACAGTGTATTGAACAACCTCATGGCGTCATACTGCCTGAACAGGGCCCCTACTGATAGATGAGATCAGGTTCTTTCCTGGAAGACGTTTTCGAAATGGAGTGGAACCGGGAGCTAGTTTCTGAGCTTGTTTTCCGTTGCAAAACGTTTTGAAACTGTGTGCCCTACTGAACATGACCCAGGCCGCTACTGATAGATGTACTCTCTCTCTCTTAATCTCCACCCACCTACAGTACACTGTGAACTCCGCTATCATAACGCCTTCAGATGAGGTAGCCTTCAGATGAGGTAGCGACGTGTCGGTACCCGGTACTTTTATCATTATATTGCCCTTCACCGACCTGGTTCACTGTGAACGCCTACCTAGGAGGATGGAGGAGGTGGCTAAAGTTGGAGTGTTGACACGCCGGGTTGCAACATTATAGGCTTCGCAGTGCAAATATGCCTGGGTCCTTGTCTTGTATGGTCTGGTCCCAGTCCTGTCATTCTGTTACAAAGTTATGACCAAAGGGATTGTCTGTAAGGTCTGATTTTCATCCGAACTCTCTATTGATCCCTCCTCCACCCCTCCTCCTCTGCAATTCTCCCTCTTTCATTTCTTGCGGTTCAGTTCATTGAGTTCCTCTGCTTTTCAGAGCAACTCAATGCAACTGCCGAACACATGTAAAAACCCCTGGAATGTCAGATGGATGGCATCCAAGATATTTTAATCTCCAAGTTTGAAATCCGATTCTGGGTTTTGGTTCGGCTCTTCCTCTGTTTAGAATGGAGGCATCCATGGTTTGATGACAGTCTTGAGTGCTGTTTGTCTATGGGAAGCCATTTCTCTCTCTCTTTTTGTGTGTTTGTTTGTCAGCGGCAAGCCCGTCCTGACCAGTTTACATAGAAATGCACTGTTTACATATTTCTCCTCGTCTGAGGAGTGAAACGTGATTACCGTTGGCAACCACTCTGTAATTTATCCAACATCTCTCTTATCAGTAGTTGTGTTTTCAGTGGTTTATATCAGGTAGACCATGGTGAACCCACTGCTCGATCAGGTATGTCAGGTTGTCTGCATTGTTTAATCAGTGTGGGACGATAATATCCTGGTCCCAGATCTGTTTGTGGGACAATAGAGGCTTGAGGTCACACTGTGTCAACGTCTAAGGCTGCTCCCAGATTTGGTCACCGAGAACTTTTACATGCACAATAATAATTAGATATTCAAGTGATTATGGCAGTAGACAGATTCCGCATCATTCATATAAACACCGTACTCTGTTTTATCTTAATCTGCGTCAGGTCAAAATCAAAGTAAGCATACGCCAATTAAAACACCTGATTTTTCTGATCCATCTTTCGAATGATGAGGACATTATTCGGCGTTCCAGCGGTGTATTTCATTTACGTGTGACTGGGAATACAAATATGCCTCTGTTGGTCACTGATATGGTATGGGTGTGGATCAGAACCAGTCAGTATCTGATGTGAACACCATTTGACTCATGCAACGTGACACATCTCTTTCACATAGAGTTGATCAGGCTGATGAAATGCTCACTAACAGGGATGCAAAGAAAATTTAGAGAAATAAGCTTTTCGTGCGTATGGAACATTTATGGCAACAATTTACATGGTGCATTTTATATTTTTGTTCAGTATATTTTACTATGCTAGTATATAAACTCAGCAAAAAAAGAAACATCCCTTTTTCAGGACCCTGTCTTTCAAAGACAATTCGTAAAAATCCAAATAACTTCACAGATCTTCATTGTAAAGGGTTTAAACACGGTTTCCCATGCTTGTTCAATGAATCATAAACAATTAATGAACATGCACCTGTGGAACGGTCGTTAAGACACTAACAGTTTACAGACGGTAGGCAATTAAGGTCACAGTTATGAAAACTTAGGACACTAAGGAGGCCTTTCTTCTGACTCTGAAAAACACCAAAAGAAAGATGCCCAGGGTCCCTCATCTGCGTGAACGTGCTTTAGGCATGCTGCAAGGAGGCATGAGGACTGCAGAGGTGGCCAGGGCAATAAATGGCAATGTCCGTACTGTGAGATGCCTAACATGGAACCCAAACCGGCTGCGCGCATGCGCCATCGTACGCTATTGTGAATAAATGCATTTTGTCCCCCTACACCAAACGCGATCATGACACGCAGGTTAAAATATCAAAACAAACTGAACCAATAACATTCATTTGGGGACAGGTCGAAAAGCATTAAACATGTATGGCAATTTAGCTAATTAGCTTGCACTTGCTAGCTAATTTGTCCGATTTGGCTAGCTTGCTGTTGCTAGCTAATTTGTCCTGGGATATAAACATTGAGTTGTTATTTTACCTGAAATGCACAAGGTCCTCTACTCTGACAATTAATCCACACATAAAACTGCAAACTGAAATGTTTCTAGTCATCTCTCCTCCTTCCAGGCTTTTTCATCTTTGAACTTATATGGTGATTGGCATCTACACTTTCATAGTATTACCACAACAGGCAAAACATTTCATCTTTCAATCACCCACGTGGGTATAATCAATGAGGAGATGGCACGTGGGTACCTGCTTCTATAAACCAATGAGGAGATGGGAGAGGCAGGACTTGCAGCGCAATCTGCGTCAGAAATAGAAAGGAGTTCTATTTTAGCCCTGGACATCGCAGACGCTCGTTGGCGCGTCCAATAATTGAATAACATGGATTTCTAAATTTATTTTGCGATGCTCGCTCACGCGACGTGTCCGGTCTGGTCAGCATGTAAGACATCGTTACAGGGAGACAGAACGGACAGCTGATTGTCCTCGCAGTGGCAGACCGCGTGTAACAACACCTGCACAGGATTGGTACATCCTAACATCACCTGCGGGACAGGTACAGGATAGTAATAACAGCTGCCTGAGTTACACAAGGAATACACAATCCCTCCATCAGTGCTCAGACTGTCCTCAATAGGCTGAGAGAGGCTGGACTGAGGGCTTGTAGGCCTGTTGTAAGACAGGTCCTCACCAGACATCACTGCCAACAACATCGCCTATGGGCACAAACCTACCGTCACTGGACCAGATAGGACTGGCGGCAAGTACTCTTCACAGCGAGTCACGGTTTTGTCTCACCACGAGTGATGGTCGGGTTCGTGTATATTGTCGAAGGAATGAGCATTGTATACTGGAGCGGGATCGATTTGGAGGTGGAGGGTGTGTCATGGTCTGGGGCGGTGTCACAGCATCATCGGACTGAGCTTGTTGTCATTGCAGGCAATCTCAACGCTGTGCATTATAGGGAAGACATCCTCCTCCTTCATGTGGTACCCTTCCTGCAGGCTCACCCTGACATGACCCTCCAGCATGACAATGCCACCAGTCATACTGCTCATTCTGTGCGTGATTTCCTGGGTGAGGGCTAGGGCCATTCCCCCCAGAAATGTCAGGGAACTTGCAGGTGCCTTGTTGGAAGAGTGGGGTAACATCTCACAGCAAGAACTGGCAAATCTGGTGCAGTCCATGAGGAGGAGATGTATTGCAGTACTTAATGGCCACACCAGATACTGACTATTACTTTTGACCCCTCCTTTGTTCAGGGACACATTATTCCATTGCTGTTAGTCACATGTCTGTGGAACTTGTTCAGTTTGTCTCAGTTGTTGAATCTTATGTTCATACAAATATTTACACATGTTAAGTTTGCTGAAAATAAACGCAGTTGACAATGAGAGGACGTTTTTATTTTTTTGCTGAGTTTATTTGTTGTCAATGTTTTGGCGTCAAACTGGTGGCATTTGTGAAAAAAGTCAGTTGGAAAAGTTGCAGATAATGCCATTGTTGATTAGATGCTTTTTTCATTAATTAGACTATTTTCTCTTGATCCATATGCTTTGTCTGCTAGAAACTCATAATATGGACACATGTATACAAAATTAATTCTAAATATGAATACATAATATATGCACTAGTTATTCAAGTATAAATTACCAAAGTTACCATGGATTGCAATAGTTTTTCTGTTAATTACCAAAATAACAGAAGATTCCGGTAACTTTGGTAAATTACTGGTAGCTTTGCAACCCTAGTATTGCCTCCCACTGTGGAGACCAGAACACAGTGTGTTGTTTGTGGTTGATGTTTTATGTCAGTCACACACTGTACCTATGGAGGGTGTTGGGTTGGTTAATTATGGCCCTATTCATTCGTATTCATTAACCTTTAGTAGTGGTGTCTGTCTGTCAGAGGGCTGGAGTGGTGCTGTTGTTCCTGATGTGTCTGAGGCGCCAGCAGCTGTTCGCTGGGATTAGCTCTCTCTCTCTGGTTCTCTCCTTTACAAACATGTATGAATGCAGTCACATACACACTCTCGCTCACACACATGTACACACTCACGCTCTGTCTAGCTGACTCTTCTCCCACTCTATCCTCTGTCTCTCTCTCTCTCTCTCTCTCTCTCTGTGTCTGTTTTTCTCCCTCCCTCCCTCGGCCCTGCCACACAGACAGTGCTGCCCTGTGTTGCTCCTGCGGCCTGACCTTTCCAGCCCTGACAGCTGACACGCAGCCCCGTTCCCACACCACACGCCTGCCCTGGCCACATCCTCTGAAGGACCCCCAGCCAACACACACACATGCAAGTACAAACACACACACACACACACACACACCGACGAGACACACACCCACATACTGAACACAGGTCGGCCAGCAGCTACTTCCTAATTCCACCGTCAACCACACAGAGAGAAAACTAGCCTATAGCTATTAAACGCCAGGGCAGGAAAGATGCAGCCACACAATAGCACCAGCGGCCCCTTTTGAACTCTCTCAGTATTTCCTCAGTTCAACATGTTTTTTTTTTTCACCTTTATTTAACCAGGTAGGCAAGTTGAGAACAAGTTCTCATTTACAATTGCGACCTGGCCAAGATGAAGCAAAGCAGTTCGACACATACAACGACACAGAGTAACACATGGAGTAAAACAAACATACAGTCAATAATACAGTATAAACAAGTCTATATACGATGTGAGCAAATGAGGTGAGATAAGGGAGGTAAAGGCAAAAAAGGCCATAGTGGCAGAGTAAATACAAAATAGCAAGTAAAACACTGGAATGGTAGATTTGCAGTGGAAGACGTTCAATGGGCATTATGTAATGTATTTACTTGAGAGGGCCGTAGTGATGAAACTGCTATAGGGCTCTGCTGGGAGCCAATGGAAACTACATGTCCTCTTTGTTTCTCACTACTGCATTTCATTGTAAGAGACATTGATTACAGTTTCTTTCTGAGGGCCACCTGAGTTGCTTTGTGTTCCTGTGACCTATGAACTTTGACCCATAAGCATCAGCAGCCTTGTTCCCATAGTAGAGGTCTTGTGCTGTAAATCTCATTCCATGTACAGTACCAGTCAAAAGTTTGGACACACCCACTCATTCAATTAATTTTATTTATTTTTACTATTTTCTACATTGTAGAATAATAGTGAAGAGATCAAAACTATGAAATAACACATGGAATCATGTAGTAACCAAAAAAGTGTTCGACAAATCAAAATATATTTGAGATTCTTCAAAGTAGCCACCCTTTGCCTTGATGACAGCTTTGCAAAGTCTTGGCATTCTCTCAACCAGCTTCATGAGGAATGCTTTTCCAACAGTCTTGAAGGAGTTCCAACATATGCTGAGCACTTGTTGGCTGCTTTTCCCTCACTCTGCGGTCCAACTGATCCCAAACCATCTCAATTGTGTTGAGGTCGGGTGATTGCAGAGGCCAGGTCATTTGATAAATCACCATCACTTTCCTTCTTGGTCAAATAGCCCTTACACAGCCTGGAGGTGTGATAGTCCCACTAAGCGCAAACCAGATGGGATGGTGTATCGCTGCAGAATGCTGTGGTAGCCATGCTGGTTAAGTGTGCCTTGAATTTGAAATAAATCACAGTGTCACCAGCAAAGCACCATCACACCTCCTCCTCCATGCTTCACGGTGGAAATCACATGCGGAGATCATCCATTCACCAACTCTGCGTCTCACAAAGACACGGCGGTTGGAACCAAAAATCTCAAATTTGGACTCATCAGACCAAAGGACAGATTTCCACTGGTCTAATGTCCATTGCTCTTGTTTCTTGGCCCAAGCAAGTCTCTTCTTGATATTGGTGTCCTTTAGTCATGGCTTATTTGCAGCAATTCGACCATGAGGCCTGATTCACAGTCTCCTCTGAACAGTTGATGTTAAGATGTGGCTGTTACTTAAGTTTTCCGTATTGACTGACCTTCATGTCTTAAAGTATTGCTAGACTGTTTCTCTTTGCTTATTTGAGCTGTTCTTGCTATAATATGGACTTGGTCTTTTATCAAATAGGGCCATCTTCTGTATACCACCCCTACCTGGTCACAACACAGCTGATTGGCTCAAACGCATTAAGAAGGAAAGAAATTCTACAAATGATCTTTTAACAAGCCACACCTGTTAATTTAAATGCATTCCAGGTGACTACCTCATGAAGCTGGTTGAGAGAATGCCAATAGTGTGCAAAGCTGTCATCAAGGCAAAGGGTGGCTACTTTGAAGAATTTGTTTAACACCTTTTTCCCATTTACTTTATGATTCCATATGTTATTTCATAGTTTTGATGCCTTCACTTTTATTCTACAATGTAGAAAATTGTCAAAATAAAGAAAAACCCTTGAATGAGTAGGTGTCCAATCTTTTGACTGGTACTGTATGTCAGAGAGACTGAGTTAACAGTGGAGTAGGTGCAAGAGCGGAGCGAAGCAGGCCAGAGGGTGGGGAATAATGGTCCCCCTGTTTGGTCTGTGGCTGTGCGACTTAAGACTCAGCGCGGGGGCAGCGAGGGTAGGGGTAGGGGAGGCAGGAAGCGGGGGAAGCCTACGGGAACACCAATATCCTCTCGGAATTAAATTGCCATGCACCCACTTTGATCCCTTTGAGAAGGGTTTTTTATTTGGGCCAACTTTCACTTGCCCTCTCCCTCGCCCACCACCCCCTCCTCCTCCTCCCCTTTCACTCCGTTCCACCGACCAACCGCTCTCTCTCTTCATGCTTAACAGCTGGCTGGTGACAGCGCAGTTGTCCAGAGAAGGGTACTGGATGGAAAGGAAGGCACCAGCCAGAGAGTACCTGGGTAGTTGTGGTAGGAGGTGGCGGTTGGGCCGGTTTGATTCACCCCTGCTCTCTCTTTCTCTACCCCTTCTTTTCCCACCCTCTTTTTCTGTCTCTCTGTGTGGTGAGACTTGCAAGCGCAGGGCTTGTAGGGATGTGGGTTACTCTGCTATGGCTGTTTCTGCCTCTGTCTGTGTGTGGTCCACCATCACATCTGAAACTGTGACGGGGTCATAGAGGTGGGAGGGGCAGCCATTACACCTAATCTCTGTCACATTCTATACTTCACACTCATTCTGCCGACTCACTGTGGAACTCCGCAATAAGTGGTTTTTCGTAGCATTAGCATTAAAAGAGTAACCTGGTCCCAGATCTGTTTACGCAGTATAGCCAACTCCGAAATTGTCATGGTCAGGCTGAAAAAGTAACCTGGTCCAACATCTGTTTGTGCAGTATAAGCAACTTCCTTGGTCGTATTAGCACTAAAAGAGTAGCCTGTTCCCGGACTTGTTTGTGCAGTATAGCCAACTCCTTCCTACATGGTCTTTGTTAATGCCAAACCCATAGGGATTGGTTACACAGCACAAATAGATCACCAGGCTACTAAATGAGAACACTGAGTGTAGTGGTATTAACACGACACATTTAGAAACAATAAAAATGATATGAAACCAGTATATTAACATGAATCGTTCTCTGAAATAAAAACGCTTTCACTTCCTCCTACAGATATGCTTCCCTTGAGGTACTCATGTTGTAATCCCCTCTTTTTGTTTCTCTACTTTTGGCTCTAGAATGGGGAGACTGACTGAGTGCCCTAGATCAGGGGTTTTCAATCCTCTCCTCTGGGACTCTCAGACGTTCCATGTATTTGAACTACTTCAGAGCTCGCACACCTGATTCAACTTGTCAACTAATCATCAAGCCCAGGCGAGTTAGCTCAGGGCTACAACAAAATTGTAAAAAGTCTGGGGGTCTCCGAGGAGAGGTTTGAAAACCACTGCCCTAGATCTCCAGGTCTCTAGTTAGTCTTGACTGTAATTTACAGTCCATAGAGAGCCTATCTGAATTTGCCATGATTCTCTTAGCCTGGTCCCGAATCTGTTTGTTCTGTTTGTGCTGTTTTTCCAACTCCTATGTGGTCAATGTCATGTAAAACAGCAAAAACCAATCTGGGACAAGGCTATGATTATTTTATTTTTTTGTTGTTTGCTAAAGTGGTTAATATGAAATAGTTGAATGAGTTTCAGCCTGCCTGGCTCATAAGACACATCCCAGTCAAACCCTCCTGTGTACTGAGCAGAGACCATAGTCAACAGTCAGGAGGCACAGAGATCAATGACCAGACTTTTAATTACGCACGTTGTTTTATCTGGGAGAGTGTGTTGAAGTTTTAATTAAGGCCTAGTAGCGCCTCTTCACACATTCATACTGTATATGCACACACACACACACACACACACACACACACACACACACACACACACACACACACACACAAGGGGCCAGACGAGCACCTGTGTTCCCCCTGTCCCATAAGCAGTGTGTTTGCTTTGATGAATGGCCCTCGCCTGCCTGCTTTCAGTTCTGCAGTACATATCTGTCAGGAAGTCTGTTGCCAGTGTGTCCTCTCCATGGGATTATGAGTAATAAGAAGGGATTTGTATACATGCCTTTTAAATCTTATATCCGGACTGTGTGTGTGTGTGCGCTAGAAATATATAGAGTGGGATGTATAGAGCAGGGTTCCCCAACTGGCGCTCCTCCAAACCCCAAGAGCTCCAAAGCCATCCGCTCAAGAAAATATCGGCCCATGTCTAAATCTAGTTGATGGTCCCTGGTATAGAGACTTGGTCTGTGTTCATACTTTATTGGCCAATGGCAACTTGTCCTCTCCTCTGCTTTATTCCAATCACATATGAGTCCTTCTCACTGTGCTCCATTCCACTCGAACGTCAATACTATTAAACTGCACATGACATTGCTATTTAGCAATTGAACCCTCATGAATTCTAATGCAACGCGTTAGTGCTGTGGAGTTAGATACACGGTGTAGTATTTGTCCGACAAAATGTCGTCTTGAGCATATTAGCAGAACTGACAAATTTTGGAGAGGAAGGGGGAAAAGTTATGGAGAAAGTAGAGTGAAACAGAAAAGAGTAACAGAAAATGTAATAAGACTAGAAGTCTAGGGAAGGGCAGGGAAGAGTTAAGTCTGTTTCCTGGAGGAGAATAAATTAAAAGTGGCTCGTAATCACATTGCTGGAATGCAGTCAGTGTACACTGTTAAACACTCCCTAAGCCCTGGCTCCACTTCACTCTCTCAGCACTCCACACAAAGACCTCTTTGTTCTCCTCTCCCTCGTCTTATAAAGAAATGCCCCCCCCCTTCTCTCTCCCCTTTTTTTTATTTATTTCCTTCTCTCTCAATCTCTGTTCTGCTCTCTCTGTCTCAGCTCTCGTCTCGTTCGTTCTGTTACATTTCTATACTCATTTTATTGGGCGCTCCCCCATGTCTTCTCTATCTAAGCCCTCTGTAGTTGTTCCCCTCTCCTTCTTACACTTCAAAAGATAATATTTCTCCCCAAATTTCTAGAGGGTTTGAATAGTCCCAAGGTTGCTGCTGCTGCATATCGAGAGACTATCTTGGGAGAGAAAATAAGGTGAGGGAGGGGAAATGAAAAAGAGAGAATATTTTCGGACCCCCTAGCAGCGCAAGGAATCTGGTGGACTTTAATCTCCTGTGCCAGAGAGAGAAAGCGAGAGACTGAGAAAGAGAGGGCCAGGGTAGTTAAGACTCCACTCACATGAATAGAGGGGTCATAAAAACGAGCACTGAGGAGAAACGGGGTCAAAACCTGGAGAGAGAAAGGGGATATTGAAGACTGCAGTTGGAGTAAGGGGAGGGATAGTTATAACTATAGCCTAGGGTTGAGAGGGAAACAAAGATTGTAGTGGGAATACTGTTTCACGTACTGACTCCCACACAATACGGTGTTGTAGGCTGCTTTTGTCCGTACGTCCAGTGTGTTGATGACCACTTCTGTTTACAGTACGAGTATTTTTATAGCCTGGGTGTGTGACCTCTCACATGCTGTTCATTTAGTGTTACTCTGATGTGTGAATGGGTGGTTTTCATCACTACACATCAGTAGCTAGCTTGCTCTCCAGTTTAGACTCAGAAGCTTCTCCAGCTGCTGCTCAGTATTCCCTCCACATAGTCATGGGGACATAAGTGTGTGTGGTAGAGGGAGAGACGTGTGTGTAACATTTTATTATAAACACAGAAAGCAGAATTTAAACACATTGGGCTCTATGGCTTCGGTTCACTTCTCAGTCATTCCTGGAGCAGTGGTTTATGCCATACGCAGGTGTTCAGACATTTTGTCAATATCTATCTGTGCCCAGACAAACACCTCAGATACGTATGTACTTGTGTGTGTTTATATATATATGTGTGTGTGTTGGAAGTTGGAACCCCACTCCCCAAAATGAGTCACCCTCTATCACAGCTGCAACCCTCCCAGGACTGCGTGTTCCCCTGGCAGCCAAGTGCATCACATGTACTAACACACTAATAACCACAGCCGTAAAAGACAAATAAATGTACCACCTACTCCGTTAAATATGACTCAGAACCTGGACATAACATCGTGGTGCTTTCACAAGAGAGGTTATGTGGGGAAATGAGCATGGGGTAGTGTTCATTACCTCACACCCAAGTAAAATTTTAAAAACAAAAATGAGCATTTCTTATTAGAAAAATCCAGGTCGTCCCACCATGTTTCAGTACTTTAAAAAAAATCTTGTTTGGTGCCTAATGAACATGACAATGGTATAAGTATCTAGTCATCTGTCATCCTTGGGCAAAACAGAATGAGATGTTGTCATTGAGTACAAGCATGTGTGAGTTCTGAAGTGGGTGTCGTTTGCACAAACTCAGTCAACTGTTAAACAAAAAGCATATTGGTGATGGTTTCAATGCTTTGGTTATACACTAAGTATACAAAACATTAAGAACACCTGTTCTTTCCATGGCATAGACTGACCTGTTGAATCAAGGTGAAAGCAATGAGGTGTAATTGATGTCACTTGTTAAATCCACTTAATTCACTGTAGATGAAGGGGAGGAGACCGGTTAAAGAAGGATTTTTAAGCATTGAGACAATTGAGACATGGATTGCGTATGTGTGCCATTCAGAGGGTTAATGGGCAATTAAAAAGATTTATCCGCCTTTGAATGGGGTATGTTAGTAAGTGCCAGGCGCACCGGTTTGTTTTCAAGAACTGCAACGCAGCTGGGTTTTTTGCGCTCAACAGTTTCCCGTGTGTATCATGAATGGTCCATCACCCAAAGGACGGACATCCAGCCAACTTGACAACTGTGGGTTGCATTGGAGTCATCATAGGCCAACATCCCTGTGGAACGCTTTTGACACCTTGTACAGTCCATGCCCTGATGAATTGAGGCTGTTCTGAGGGGGTGCAACTCAATATTAGGAAGGTGTTCCTAATGTATGGTGTAGTCAGTGTATATGGGATCCCGAGTGGCGCAGAGGTCTAAGGCACTGCATGTCAGTGCAAGAGGCGTCACTACAATCCCTGGTTCGAATCCAGGCTGTATCACATCCGGCTGTAATTGGGAGTACCATAGGGCGGCGCACAATTGGCCCAGCATTGGCCGGGCTAGGCCGTCATGGTAAATAAGAATTTGTTCTTAACTGACTTGCACATAAATTGAATGAAATTACATAACCACTTTTTTTTTCTCTCCATATTTAGGCACAGTGTTTGGTGGTTACCAAACACACACACACACACACACACACACACTCACACTCACACTCACACTCACATTTATTTTATTGTCCTTGTGGGGACCAAACAATTGATTCCATTTCGAAATCTTATTTTCTTTAACCTAACCTTAACCCTTTCCTTATGGGGCTGGTGAAATGTCCCTACTTTTCCTTGTTTTACTATCCTTGTGAGGACTTCTGGTCCCCACAAGGATAGTAAAACCAAAAACACATACACTCGCACACAACCAAACTCACAGGGGAAATGGAGTGTTTATGAATCATCCTAGTTTCATTTTGGCTCCCATTCGATGAGCTCTAATTTGAATCATACGAGCCAGCCCTGTTCAGTTTCACAGTGACTAATGACTATATACCCTAAGCGTTATGTTAGCCTGGCACACAGAGAGAGCATCAGCGCAGGCCACGTTATGTTATGGGCCCTTTTGTTCTTCTCCCTGCTGCTCCATGAGCCACAACACAACAACCGATTCAACATGACATCGGAAGGGAGAGATGTTTTCTAAAGATGGCCTATTTAATTCGGGCTGAGGAGGAGCGAGGAGTTTATTAGCAGCAGACCTGGGTTCAAATACTATTTGAAATCCTTTTAAATTCTTTATCTGCGCTTGATTGAACTTGCCTGTCTCGATGGAACCAATAGAAAAGTAGTTAAAGTAAAACCTCACCCACCTGGCACTCTGGCAGGCTAGTGCAAACAATCAACATGTTTAAAAGATTTCTGAATAGTACTTGAACCCAGGTGTTCTTATTAGTAGCCCAGACAGACGGCAGCAGCATAGCGGAGCTGCAATGTTCTTCTGTAACCCAGCGTGGTCCAACGCCTCCCATTAGAGGCACATAGATAAACATGAAACAAAAGGGGCCATGGCTTGGCTGACTCAATGTTTCCAGCGGGCCTAAGGGGTAGAGGGTGGGAGGAGTGGGGTAGGGGAGTACCGGGGAGGGGGGAAAAACACAACCGCACGGCCCAGAAGAGTCTCTAGCTGCCTGGGATACAAGCTCCAAGCACACTGACTCATTATTAGCAATCAGAGACTGTGGATCTGGAACCCTTTAGCTGCTCTCTTGCTGCAGTTCTGGAGCTCCGCAAGGGTCAAGCTCCCATGACTGGCTGAATCTCTGTGCTGAGAAGTTGAACTGCGTGCCGAGTGGTAATAGCCCCTCTGTAATTTAGCAGTTTGATTTGATTATTGGTGAGGTTTGTCTTGGGCCCGGGCCTGTGAAACTGAGAGAGGGAGAAGGGGCTATTTACTATTATGTAAGACTTCAAACAGACGAAGTGCTCAGTCCAGCAGAGAACCAGAGAGGCTTGGAGGATGGTGGTGGGAGTGTTGTTAGTCCCCCTCGTGTGTGTGTGTGTGTGTGTGTGTGTGTGTGTGTGTGCCTAGGGATAACACCCTGCTACAGTATAGCCCTAGACTCCTATAGGCCCCATGTTGTTACCAGAGACTGGCCAGCAGAGAGCTTGGCGGAGGCTGCTGGGGCGGAGATGGACTTGGCTCAGCTCCAGCAGGAGGCCCCCCCGCCCTGTGTTACTTTATACAGCGGCAGCTTTTACCAAGGTGTTCATTTCAAGATTCCCCTTTATCTCCTTCCCTGATCCCGACTGTCTCCGTCTGAGGGGCCATAAATGAAAGGTGGAGAGGTGGATACAGGAGCCCCCTCTGACAGACAGATGCAGAGCTCCTGTTCTGTTCCCCATCCCCTATCGCTGATATGGACTCCGGCCTGCAGAGCGCTTTCTATCGCTCATCTCCCTATGACACACACCCGCGCGCACACACACCATCTCATTTTTCTTGAATTCCACTTTCCTCCTAATATGTCTTCTCTGCTTCCCACAATGCCCTGTAGAGGAGAAGAAAGGATCTGTCATCCTCCTTCCGAGTTGTTATTCTCTCTAGTGCCTCACTACTAGTGACCCATTTTGTCTTGTTTCGCTTCTTTTTGGAAGGGGGAAAAAGTCTGTCATAAGCAAATCCTCCATAACTATCTTGACTCATCTCTGGGCCTGTTTATGAGTGTGGTCGTGTTGAAAGAACTATCTAGTGTTTCTAGATTTCTATGAAATATGATCTATAATTCATTATAATATGAGGGCAATAGTTTTCTTTAAAAAAAATATTATTTACGTATGTTAAAAAGCTGCTTTTCTGTGTTGGAAGGGTGTGGGCGTATACTGGTCATTACAAATATTCTTGTGAATAGACTGCTGATTGGCCAGCTCATCCTTCTCAGGAGGATGACATCATCTTTGATGAGTAAATGGCAATAAAAACATTTTTAGTTACAAGTTTGAAGTGGGGTTTTTTAAGTGCTTTGGCCACAGTCAATAATATTATTTGGGGATGAATTAACAGAATGTGAACTTTCAAAAGTGAGATTTTCATTGTACAGTTACTTTAAAACGCCGTAAAAATGCATTTGAGCTGCCTCAGTTATGACTCGGACTGTGATTGTAATAACGGGCCGAGCAGCACAGAGAGAGAGGCAGTGAAACGGAACATTAAATGCACATGAAGTTTATCTCACTGCTGGAGTGAACCATTTCCTCCTCGTCACCCCCCCCAGCAGTCACTTCTGCTTTGGTACAACCCAACCATTGTTTGACAGTCTAGATAGAAAAATTGAGGCCTGAAACACAGAGGGCTGTTTCGAGAAGAACATTTACCAGGCATGTGGGGACCGCCAGACTAGTTTTGTCTGTATTTATTGTTTGCTTATCTTTGGTGTGTATTTGTCTCAGGGAGGGCATAGCAGCGTGCTGTATGATAGTCTTGGAAGGTCAAGAGGTCAGATTCTGGGGACTGAAATAAGGGGGCGTGTGACAATGATGTCATGGAAACTCATTGAGGTGAGTGTTCATGATTTGAATTTTTTGTTTATTTGCTCTTCTAACAGTGTATTCAGAACTTTGCTATCATGTTAGCTAGCTATGTAGCCTACGCTAGCCTAGTATAGCAGGTTGATTATTTTGCTTTTCACTCGCGTAAGCCTACATCCTAACTGAAAGCCCTTGACTTGTCTGATAATCAATGCGATTTTGTTTCACCGAATCTCTGTTTGTATATTTGGTTGTTTGATCTGTCTGGGCAAATAATTGGAGGTGGCAGCTCATCTATTTGTTTGCTAATATCTGATCAGACAGATTTAGCATGCTATGTAGCATAAATCAAGTGTATTATTGGCTCGTGCATAGGCAACTCAAAAAGCCCCCGGATGTTTTGAAATCTGAACACGACTCACATTGTTTTGAAATGTATAGATCACTATTATTTTCAGTGCATATCTTAAAAGAAGATGGTCCCAATTGAACACCCTAAGCTACACCCAGGCAGTGGTGGAAAAAGTATCCAACTGTCATACTTGGGTAAAAGTACAGATAACTTAATAGAAAATGTCTCAAGTAAAAGTCACTCAGTAAAGTTCTACTTGAGTAAAAGTATTTGGTTTAAAATATGCTCAAGTATCAAAAGCAAAAGTATAAATAATTTCAAATTCCTAATATTAAGCAAAACAGATGGCACCATTTTCTTGTTTTTTAAATTTACAGAAAGCCACAGGCACACATAATTTACAGACAAAGCATGTGAGTGTTTATTGAGTCCGGTTGATAAGTGCGTGAATTGGACTCTTTTCCTGTCCTGCTAAGCATTCAAAATGTAACGAATACTTTTGGGTGTCAAGGAAAATGTATGGAGTAAAAAGTACAATATTTTCTTAAGGAATGGAAGTGAAGTGAAAGTAGTCGAAAATATAAAAAGTAAGGACAGATAACCCCAAAATTAGTACTTTAAAGTATTTTTACTTAAGTACTTTACACCACTGTGCCCAGGTGTAGCTCATAGAAAGGCTTATGCCCAGGTGGTGCAACAGGTCAATTTTTTGGGCCCGACATAGAGCTCATTTTACGTCAGACCTAGAGTTGCGACCAACTGGTGCAACCGGCCTCTGTGGTGGACAAAGTCAATAAATCTCCTCTGGAAACTGGAATGACACTCATGTGTTCCCCTCTATCTTCTTCTTATCAAGTGCCCCCCCCTCTTAGACTTTTCACTCCATCCTCATAGACCAGTCTACTCCATTTCCCCCACATCTCAACGGTTTCCACTCAGTGTGGCTGTGAGAGGGAGTTGTTTAATGTTCTGCATGTTTCTTGCATCATCAAATTGTATTTGTCACATGCGCCGAATACAACAGGTGTAGTAGACCTTATCGTGAAGTGCTTACTTACAAGCCCTTAACCAACAATGTAGTTCAAGTAATAGTGTTAAGTATAAAATATTTACTAAATAAACTATAGTAAAAAGTAACATGGTACCGAGTCAATGTGCAGGGATACAGGTTAGTCGGGGTAATTTGTACATGTAGATAGGAGTAAAGTGACTATGCATAGATAATAAACCATGAGTAGTAGCAACAAGGGGGGTCAATGTAAATTGTCTGGGTGGCAATTTGATTAATTGTTCAGCAGTCTTATGGCTTGGGGGTAGAAGCTGTTAAGGAGCCTTTTGGACCTAAACTTTGAGCTCCGGTACCATTTGCCGTGCGGCAGTAGAGAGAATAGTCTATGACTTGTGTGACTGGAGTTTTTGACAATTTTTTTGGGCCTTCCCCTGACACCACTTAGTATATAGGATCTGGATGGCAGGAAGCTTGGCCCCAATGATGTACTGGGCCGTACGCACTACTCTCTGTAGCGCCTTAGTCGGATGCCAAGCAGTTGCCATACCAGGCAGTGATGCAATCCGTCAGGATGCTCTCGATGGTGCAGCTGTAGAACTTTTTGAGGATCTGGGGAACCATGCCAAGTCTTTTCAGTCTCCTTAGGGGGAAAAGGTGCCCTCTTCATGATTGTCGTGGTGTGTTTGGACCATGATAGTTTGTTGGTGCTGTGGACACCAAGGAACTTAATTCTCGATCCACTCCAATACAGTCCTGTCAATGTGAATGGGGGTGTGTTTGGCCCTCCTTTTCCTGTAGTCCAGGATCAGCTCCTTTGTCTTACTCACGTTGAGGGAGAGGTTGTTGTCCTGGCACCACACTGCCAGGTCTCTGACCTCCTCCCTATAGGCTGTCTCATTGTTGTCGGTGATCATGTTACTTTCTAAATGTAATCAGCATCCGAATCGGGGCGGATCCTGGGGGCATTCTCCAGGGGCCTTGTACGACCCATACTGTAAGTGGACCATCTCACAGTTATAGCAATGGATGTAGCTATACAAGACAAATATTAGACAAAGCGATCAGCAGACATGCAGTAGAGCGATAATTTATAAACCAGAATTTCCCATGGATACAGTTGTGATTCAGTGCTCCTTACTTCCTGGTGTCTAGGGACGTCTGTGATAGAAACAGAAACAGGTGGGGAACGGCTGGGTTTGGTCCAGGCAAGGTTCAGAATAATCTCCTGGGCTCCTCATTGTCCTCAGTCCTGCTGCTTCCCTTTAGGATTGACTTCTCCCAAAAGGCCTTTTGTTCTCAGGACAATCGCCTGTGATTATGATTTCTGCCCTTTTCTGGAGCAAGATCATCTTTTGAGATTAAAGAAGATAGCTTTTGATAACGATAAAAACTAAATGTGGGCCGGGTGAATCGGGGCGGCATTGTGGTGGCAGTACACTGGTTGGGTAAGGTGTTGTCATCTGAAGACATGGTGTCTTCGTTAGTAGGTTAGATACAGTAGATTTGAGAAAAATTTGCGGTGAGTTGCAACAAAATAATCGCTCTCCATCATTGTAACCACGCCTAGTCTAAACATTCAGGTGTTTATCACCTTTTGAACTTCCTCCTAGCTCCTCAGAAGTAGCAGGGTTAGGGAGAAACTGATTATGTCATCTGAATTTTAAAAAATGTAAACAAACTAATCACTTATGTTAGCAGATTTTGTGTGTGTTTGTAATCAGATACTTTTGAAACTAGATTACTAGATTATTATATTACTTTTAAAATCAGAAAGGATATTAATAAATTG